>NC_090323.1:195097291-195411124 GCF_040869045.1 Eurosta solidaginis
ACATTTCCATCGTCAGCGCAGGGCTCATAAACTGCGCCGAATGGCAGAATATGTTTACTCAAGCATCTAACCACCAAAACAATCAAGCCATCAAAAGGGCCATGCACAATAAATCAATAGGCCCAGTCAGAATAGCCATGCTAATGCTATAACAACTTGGCGCTGAGGATATAAACTACTTAACACAAACAACCTGCCGTTGAAGTCCTTTTTCATTCCCGAATAATATAAAATGGTAAGGATAATTCCACTACTTAAGCCTCTAAACAAGCTAACGAAGGTTATTCATGTCGACCGGCTAAAGAGCTCAACATTCAAAAGCATAACGAAATGCTGAACAGAGATTTTTTGCTTAGTTGTCACTAACCGGGATACCCTACTAAACAATTGCTTGATCTTGCACCGCCTCCAAGAGGATTAATGGACCATCTCCATAAGCACTATGATGAGATCCGGCACCTTCCAACACAGCCCTTTAATCCAGACGAGCATAGGAAGCCCCTAGGCAAAATCCACACATAATCGGTAAACACCTTTGTAAGGACGCGCCCGCACACTACCACTTCAGACAGGAGTCACCTTGGCTTAACTTCGTTCTGGATACTGTACAGGTTAAACTCTTACCCCGACATAGGTAAGGTATGTCCTACATGCGATGTGTCACCACATGACATCCATCATCTTTTCAATTGTAATGTTGAACCTGAGCCTCTAACACCAACATCCCCATGGTCCATCCCCGTTGAAACTGCTAGTTTCTTTTGACTCCCGTTAAAGGACTTTTCTTTATTTAATTCAATTCAGTCTATAGTGTCACAAACCTTACAGACTAGATAACAATTTTAAAGTTCAAATAATTTAATTTAATGAACAAATAGATTGATCATCTCAATAAAACGTACAAGTAACAATAAATTTACAGACTACGTAGATACAGACAAGTATAATAAAGCTTAGCTAACTATGAAAATATTTCGGTTAAAAATGATTAGAAAATTAGTTTTGGCAAAGAGAAATCGCTGGCTGAAAAACTTGAGATAGTATTAAATTCCGTCATAGCCCTAAACATAGGTGCATTAGAGGCAAAGAGTGTCCGAGCAAAATCCATATAAAAAATATATCTACTCCGAAGAAGTCTGTTGTTTGATGACAATTTGTGAGTTGCTGCACCCATTGAATGGGGCGAATCACTGTTAGTTCAACAACATATGCAGTATGCTTGTGGCGTTTAGCCTTGTTTACAAAATTTGACATGATATGAAATAAGACTTGTCTGCTTCTTGGGAGATTTTATAAATTATTAGACGATCTACCTATAATTAGGTCTAGTAGCACCTTTTCAGCGCTTTTGCAAATGCTCGTATAGCTTCGGTTCCAATAAAAACGCATGCCAGCCCTTGGGATTTGTCTACTTGAAATTGAGCAATGCTTTTGAAACGAATTTCTCTTTGGTCAAATATTCAAACCCATAGACGATACAAGTGCATAGATATGTATGCATAAGTCCATAAATGTATATATGCCCATATCTGCCTAATATCTGTGTACTTGTTTTTTTTTTTTTTTCAAAGTTTTTTATATGAACATGTTCGCTAGTGCGCATTATTAGTATATCAGTTTTTTTATGAATCAGCTATAACAATGACGCCAACGCAACACATCACTGTGTTTAAACAAATGGTGTTTTCGAATTTTGATGCATACATAAGAAACATATATCCAATGCAAAAATTGTATTGGAATGATCATTATTTTACATTCTTATAATAAACGACTTACCTTTTCTAATTTCTGGAAATATTGACGCAGGAACTGTATTGGATTTTCCGGACGACTTACACATAGTTGAACGATGCAATCTTTGAGTACACGTTGTATACCATGTGCTTGGATATAATTTTCACATTCACGTAAACTTTGTTGTTCCTCCAATGTATTGGCCATGATTGAGGACAAACACCGTTCCAAAACTGATGCCAATAATAAGCTTGAAATATGTATGTATGCAGATATGTAGGTGCAGAAGTGTTACAAATGAAGATTGGGTGGTTGCTGATGGGCGCTGGCACTAACTACAACAGCAACAACACTACTACTATTCACGAACGATATGTTGAAATTCGTTTAATGATGGTAATTTTATATGCGTTGCAGCCGTATGGAATAAAAATACATATTTTTCATGTCTTATTGGTGCAGCGTGTTTAATTTCACGATTTTTGTTGGTTTTTGTAAATAACAATAAACTACAATGTTTAAAATGCAGCTTCGTGGTTATTGTACTTTCTCGGATTTTCTTTGTTCGCTATTCATTCGGTTTCTTTGCAAACTATTGCTTGTACACCGAATTCTTGGGTGTTTTTTTTTCAGGCTTTATGCACCATGCAGCCAATTTTTATTAGGTGTAATTATTTGTGCTTGTATTCAGTGTTATTTAAATATAAAAATTCCTTTAAACAACTTGAAATTGTTAATCTTTATGGAAATTGCAAATTAACAGCAAAAGTTTAGTTAAAAATATGTTTTCAGATCTGCTCAGAAATGTCAAACCGATTGTTGCCATATGCAAATTTTGCCTTAGTCAGTGTTCAGAGTTTTCGATTCACAAGTATTCACCTCGTATTGAACCATACCATAATGAACCATTCCATCTCCATGATGGAATTATAGAAGGTGGCTGATGTAAGCAGTTTCTCGCTATAACGCGCCATCTTGAACGCCCTTAGAAATAAGAATGTTGTTGCTTTACAAAACTCCTATTTTATTCAATTGTTATGGAAACGCATCTACAGTGGAAGCAGTAAGGAAGGCGGTCGGCATGATGTGTTGTTGCACAGTGGCTAGTCATTGTCGGCTGGGGCGGGTCCTTGCCAACCTTACTGTTCCTGCGCCATAAGCAGAAAAAAGTTCCTATCATGCCTATCAAACTAGCAGCTGTCAAAATCAAAATAAACTGACAGAAGCGCAGAGACCGACTCAAAACGCTTATAAATTCAAATCAAAACGACATCCGGTCGAACCGGATGCCACGGACAACCCGTTAACATTCCAAAATTTAAAAATTCAAAAATTCAAAAAAAATTACCGCAAAAAAAATTTACCGAACCGGACATGGCCGGTTACCAACGCTGAAAATCGAAAATAAAAAAAAGCTGAAAATTAAAATACAACAAAAGGGCCGAATATAACTTGGGGGCGCCGCGGGTGTTGTTGCGACGCCCGGTGCATTTATCCCACCCTCAAATAACCATGGCCACCGACGCACCTAATCTTTCGGTGGCCCCTTACCTGTTAACCCTACGTGCCCTCTAAATAAATGGCGACGCCAGCATTCCCATTTTAAAGGTTAATTTATTTACAGTTCATTATCAAAACATTTCAGTAAGACTTATTCCGTATATACCTGGCATTACAGGCTATATAACTAAAGCTATACTAAGGCTTATGAAAAATTATTATAAGGGAAACCTTAAGCAAAAGAAAACTCAAGGGTAAGTGTATTTTAAGATGTGAGAGTATCTGACTTACTTGGATATCCGTTTCTACGGCGAGTACAACCCCAAGGCTCCTAAGACAATTGCTACTCTAAGTTTCCTATCTCTTTCTTACGCTAGACTTACGCCCGATGCGTACCTGTACACCCTCTCTAAAAGTTTCCTCAACTTCCTACCTATTCTACCTTTATTGAGTTTTATTTTATTTTACCTTACGTTCCTTCCTTTTCTATTTCTTTTCTTGGATAATCCTGGTAAGTAGTGTTGTTCGGGTTTTAATAAGGTTTCCAAATAATATAGATACATAAATAATATAGCAACTTAGGAATAACTACGCAATATATTTACAGAGGCACGTCTCTTAAAAATTCAATTTTGTGCTAAATAAACAAGACTGTCATATATTTCTTTTTATCATTTACGCAAGCTAGCAATTGATTGTTAAGACCTCGTCAAATCCGAGTTTGATTAACATAGTGTTAGAAGGTTTTTACTTACAAGCTCAAGTAAAGTTAGTATAACTATGATTATATATTTAACTGATGCTGTGGTTCGCTGTTTTATAAGCAATGGAGGGAGAAAACTTGTAATAATAGCGATATTCTTTCGTAATCGCACTGCAAAGAAAAACAGCCTGAAGAGTATTGGAAGCATAAGACTTGGGCAATATCAAGCCGTTTGGAAGCAACTCGCTCTGCTTAAGTTACAAAGACTCTTTCGATTCTCACGTTCTCACATACGTCGGTTGAAGATGTAAAGAGTCAACGATTTTCAACCGTGATGATTTCGAAATTTCATCAGTTCCTTCGTTCATTTTAGTTAATAAAAGAAAGATTCTTTAATACCGAAATCTTTATAAACTGACTCTAATATTTTAGAAAAGTTGGAGGATTCACCAAAAGGAATCTTTTTATTGAGAATTTCAAAAAAAAATTTAGAAGTTCAAGAAACTTTCTTAGTATGAAGCCCGTTTTCGAACGTGCCTTTGAGAAGTTCCAAAGATTACCCAAAATTTTAGATAATTCCAAACCGTTCCAAGCATTTACTTAGAATTTCAAGAATCTTATAGTGTGCATGGTTCCAGTTCAATTAATGTTAGTTAGTTAATCAAAAATATAATTTTCTTTGTCCATCCCTCTTAAAGAGTACTCCAAGTTTTCTCCCCTAAGAAAAACTTAATTTTACATACATTATATAAAAAAAAATCCACAGATGCCTTTGAGAAAAAAAAATTGTCAAAATTAAGTGTTATACCGGCCTGGGCCGAAATGAATTAGACGATACAACTCAGGGTAAAAGTAAAGTTTTGAAGCTTAGATAAAAATTTGTAGATTTAACAAAAAAAAAATTCATCAGAATTTCTCATTCTCTTGTTTTGAAAATATCTTCCGTAACCGGAACGAACTCACCGCTTTAGATGTTGTTGCTGGTAGTTGGTACTATGAGGTCATTGCCGGTAAGTTGTCACAGCTGGGTGGTAGTAGCAGGCCTATATGCGGCGGCCCTGCTATTGTTGTTACTAAAATCGGTGGTGGTTACGCTCGTTGTTGGCGCAATCGATTTGGTAGCGCGCGGTATTGCACGCAATAATGGTGGCAGCCCTTAGGCCTGACGATGCTGTTGGCTCCGCGAACGTCCAGACGTGAGGAATGTGGATTTTGAGGTGCTATCAATTGTTGATGTTGCTGTTCGAAAGATTGCACACGCTGTTATTGTCGATATGTCACTCTAGGAGTGGTACGTCTGGCGTCTTGGCATATGACGGTGCCGGGGTCACTGGATATGGTTGGTGCTACTGTAGTTGGTGTGGATGGAAATGACACCGCTAAGCCAACACCACTATTGCTAAGTTGAGGAACCATGTATATTACGTGGCAATCGTTGGGAATATTCCAACATTCCCGTGCTCCTCGCATACGCGGAGAAGGCAACGCCGATGCCTTCCAATTACTATTTATTAGTATTCACGATGTTTGGGAATTTAGCACGTCCTGAGAGTAGGTTAAAACAATTTCAACGTGGCCACCGGCTAGCTTACTTCGTTTTTAATTGAATTCACTCATTTCGGAGACAATTTTCGGGTTAAAATGTTGAAATGTAACTTCACGTATGAACATAGCTCCTCAGCCTTTCAAAATTTGGCTATGTATATAAGCACGGCTTTGAGGAATTCAGAAAATACGATGGACATATGTAGAGGAGTGGTTTTATGGTTGCTATAAACCGCCCGATTTTTGATGGTGAACTATCTGTATTTGAGGGCGGCGCTCGTCAGTTCCACCAACTATATGTGGATGCACTTATGTATCCTGTCTGCCAAATGTAAAACAAATTTTCGTGCAAACTTTTACCGGTAACCTTTTGCAATTGTAATCGCTGCAATTTTCACTTGGCCACTTTTTGGTCACGAGGGTTGTCTTCTCTACCGCTTCAGACCGCAAGCAAAAAGGAAAAGGATCTTTTTCTTTTTCGGAAACTCGTGGTGGTTTTTCCTTTTTTTTTTTTTCTCCCGTCTTCTAGTGATGGCCGGTCTGTCTGTTCCCTTCTTTTCCGATATTTTTCATCGCAACCTTTTCCACATCGCTAGGTGTGTTCCCGTGAACACGCTCCCAAGTGGGTCGTAGCCGTAGACCGTAGCAGCAGACCGTAACAAACCTGCTTCGCTTTGAAGACCTGACGATGAAGCGAACAGGGAACCGGATCATCTGTGGGAAGCTATTGCCAGGGATCTCCGATGACAAGCAACGTGGGGCACGACTCACCCCTGAGATAAGAGTCTCAAAGTCCTACTACGAAGCTAGCCGGGCAACATGGGTCCATCAAAAAAAAAAGTTAAGTCAAATTTGGGAATTAATTCTGTTTCCTAGTTTAAAAGGGCTTTGCGGCAATTAGACATTTGTTATGGAGAACTCGTCAAAACTCCGAAAGGTTTTAGTGGTTATCGCCCCCACAAAAGGCAAGACAAAAAAAAATAGACATTTTGATATGGAGAACTCGTCCAAACTCCGAAAGGCTAGTCCGACCTAAGCGGGACTGCCAGGGTGTTCACGGTCCTCGGTGAGTACGCGCGTGAACATCCTATGAGGTCAGTGCTCGGGGAGAATACTGGACGAGATGTCCCCGACCGCCAAAACGCCCAAACAAAAAAAGTCCAATAGGTGGATATATAAACAAAAAAATCAAATTGTAAATTGGCAAAAGAAACGCCCTTGTTGGTTCATTGCGGACGAATATCCGAAGCATGGAAGCGGCCTATCAATTTCCCGTTTAGGTCCTCGAGATCATACAATGCGTTACCTATTTTTCGAAGCACGCGACACTTCAGGTATTTGGGTAGGAATTTGGCATTAATGCCCTGTTTAAAATTACTTAAGGCAAAGTTTCTCCGGAAAACTTCCTGACCTTCCTTATAGTTGACGTGTCTAGAGCGCTTGTTATAGGTGGTTACTCCCCTATCTTTGGCCTGATCTAAATTTCTGCGGATCTGCTCACGAATATTAGTCAACTTGTCAGCTCGGCTTACTACCGTAACCTGGTCTTCTCGAAGGCTGCCGAGTTTCCCTAAAATGTTGTACGTTGAGGCATGTTGGACCATGTTTTGGCCATATAATGCAAAGTACGGAGAACAATGAATCGCTGTATGAAAATCACTTCTCAAAACTGATAAAATTTCGGGTATATGCTTATCCCAATTAGTGTGGTCAGGTTTATCCTTCAGGAAAATCCTAATCTTAGAAACAATTTCTCTGTTGACGCGTTCGGATGCGTTCGCTTGGGGAGAATATAGCCCCGTCCTCACGTGCGTCACCCCGTAGTTTGCAAAAAATTGGTTCATTTCCTTCGAGATAAACTGTTTACCATTGTCACTGTGAATAAACTCAGGGACCCCTACAGCCGGAAAAATTTCTGAAGCGAAGTAATTTATAACGTTTACAGTGGTGGCTCTCTGCATGGGCTTTAGCCAAACGTATTTTGAAAAATGGTCTAGTACTATGAAAAGAAATTGATTTCGCCGCTTAGATCTCGGATACGGCCCTAGAAAGTCGCAATACAACCGCTGAAATGGCCTTTCGGATTCAAAGGTACTCCCTATAGGTGGTCTCGACTGCTGATTGGTGGGTTTTACCGTTTTGCAGGTGTCACAACGCTGGACGTAGTCCCTGACGTCCTTAGTCTGCTGCGGCCAGAAGTACTTCTGCCTAACACGTTCTAAGGTTTTCAGCCATCCGCCATGGTAACTCCGGTTAGCGTCATGTGCTAATCTCACTGCTTCCTCAGTCAACCCTTTTGGCAACCATAAACGCCACAGCGAGTCTTCTTCCCCTTCCATCCCCTTACGAAACTTAACTCTTTTGAAAATTACACCGTCCACCACTCGTAAATCCGGAAGTGATTCCTCGTTTTCGGTGACGGTCCGAATTAAGTCTAAATACTCATTGCTGGTAAATTCGGGAGAGACTAAGTCTATTTCTCCGGGTGTGGTAGTGAAAGTTAACTCGTCAACGTCAAAACGCGACAGCGCGTCTGGTACTACATTCAGGGTGCCCTTACGATGTTCCATTCTAAAATCGTATCTTTGCAGTAAGAGTGACCATCTCGCCAACCTCCCGCTCAAGTCTTTTTGTATCATCAACCACTTGAGACTGGAGTGGTCCGTAACAATCCGAAAAGGTAATCCTTCGACATAGGGTCGGAAACGCTTCACGCTGATTATGGCTGCAAGACATTCCAGCTCGGTTACTGTATAATTGCGTTGAGCATTATTCAGCTTTTTCGACACGAACGCGATTGGATGCTCAGCGCCGTCATCATCGACCTGGAACAACACTCCGCCAACACCTATTTTGGAAGCGTCGCATTGTATTACGAATTCTTTGGAAAAGTCTGGTTGGGCCAAGACAGGCGCCGAACTCAAGGCTACTTTTAGTTTTTCGAACGCCTCTATAGCTTCAGGAGTGAGTTTAAACGGGCCTGCTGACTTGCGGAGACAGTCGGTTAAGGGACCTGCCAAGTCAGCAAAATTGGTAATAAATGCCCGGTACCAATTCGCCATGCCCACAAACCTACGCACTTGCCGAGGGGATTTAGGGATCGGGAAGTTTTGTATTGCTTCTACTTTTCCCGGATCCACTTTCAGGCACCCGCTGCCTATCAGATACCCTAAGTAGCGTATTTCCTTCTGACAAAATTTACTTTTTTCCACATTTATTGTCAGACCTGCATCTCTCAAACAGTTCGCCACTTCCGCTAGCAATTTTAGATGATCCTCAAAATTAGTGCTACATACCATCAGATCGTCCAGGTAGATAAAGACGTTCTCTCGCAGACGCGAAGGGATCGCCTTGTCCATCAGCCTACTCATAGTCTGCGGTCCATTGCACAGACCAAATGGCATCACCTTGAAGTGGTACAGAGGCCTCCCCGGAACTGCGAATGCTGTTTTTTCCTTCGAGGACTCTGTCAATTTGATCTGGAAGAACGCGTCTTTCAGATCAATGCCACTAATAAAATGCGTATCTTTCAGTCTGCTCAATAAGCCGTTGATATGAGGCAGGGGGTACGAATCCTTCTTAGTCACCGCGTTGACCTTTCTCGAATCTATACACAGCCTGACTTTGCCTGGTTTCCGGACCAGTACTACAGGACTACACCACGGGGAGTTGGATTCTTCTATAACTCCTAACTGTAGTAACCTGTCTAGTTCTCTAAAAGCTTCGGCTTGCCTCGGCGGCGAAAGAGGAAAATGCTTGCTTTTTATAGGCACAGCATCACCGGTGTCGATGTGATGCTCCACTAATTTAGTTTGCCCTAGGCCTAACTTCTCGTACGAAGGAAACGTCTCGATGACTTTTCGCAATTCTGATTTCTGTTCTGGTGACAATTCATGGAGGTTAAGTTCCTCTTCCTTTTCAAGCCTAGTCTCTAAGCACTCTACGCTCGGGAATATTTCGGGAGCTAACGCAAATGCTCTCCAAAAATCTACCCCGAAGTATGCTTCTTGGAGCAACGAGGGAACAAGGTAAAAACGAATAATCTTTGTGATATTTTTAAAAGTGACCGGTAGGGATACTGAGCCTAAAATTTTTTGCTTGTTGCCGCCCGCGGTATATACGAACGCATGTAAGGGCTGATATTCGAAGCCGTTATCCTCTAGGAATTCTACTCCATTTTTCCCTAAGATGGAGACGTTGGCTCCCGAGTCTAACAACGCTACAAGAAAACTATTTTTAATTCTAGCCTTTACTAAAGGCCTTTCGTCCTCTGTAAGCGTTAACGTGGTGGCTTGCAGCAGTCTACGCTCCTGTACTCTCCGGTGGTATCTCTTCCTACACTTCAAAATATTGTCCGATACCGGATATTGGTCAAAAATGGTATGTCTCATTTGTTCATACCTATCCTCCCTTTCTTTTAGGGTTGGGAAAAGTTGCGTTTGGCACGCGACATCCCTATGCTGGCGTCGCAGGATTTTGATTTGCTCGCCCATCGTGAAAGAGGACGTTCGACTCTCGGATTCAGAACTATTCGAATCGTCAGTACTATCGGGGAAGGTTATTATTACAGTCGAGGGTTCTTCTGCCAGGGTACTACTGCACCTCGGAAGCTCACCACCTCCATGCAGAGATTCGCCCTCTGGTTCAGCGCACGGGACGACGCCTCGAGCACTGGCTGATGTGGGAGCTATGAAGCCGAACGAGGTTCCCCCATCTTCTCGCTCGGGTACTGGTTTCCCTGCCTGCGATGGTCCCTAGGGCATTTAGGAGTGAATACACCCTTATACCCACATTTAAAACAAAAAGGACTTTTTATGGGTTCCTCGCAATATATATAGGAGTGCCCCATTCCCTGGCAATTCCAGCACTGGATTCCCGAGTAGTCCGGTCTTCTGCTGCGTCTATATTCCAGCGCCTCTATCTGCGGATCTATCTCGCCGTTCTCGCCTTCCATCGTCATGTCCGGGGTTGTCACGCGTGCCTCGCTTACATGCCGTCCTGGGTAATTGGCTCCCAGCAGCTTGCTCTCTTTCAGCACTTGTTCACCTCGGCGTGCTACATCGCGCAGATCATGGAGGTTCCTTACGTCCGCATTAAAAAGCATTAGCTTAAGGCTACTGTTGACGTTCCTTTTTATTATGTCAATCAGTAGAAGCTCTGACATCGGCTCCCTTAAGCGCGCGTTCAAGGAGATTATGTCCGCGTGAAACACGTCATAACACTCACTTGCCTTTTGCTTGCGCATGGAGATCTCCATCATGATCTCGTGGTCCGTTTTCAAGGTGCCAAACTCTCTTTTTAAGGAGTAGCACAAAAAGGCATATGTCGCATTTGGGTTTTGTTTTGTGAACAGCCAGTACCATTCTTCGGCTCGTCCCGAAAGGAATAAGTGGAAACTGGCCATTATTTGTTCGTCAGGGCATTGTGTGCGCTCACACAAGGTGTTTAATTTGAAGAGGAAATCGCTTACACTCCCAGTGCCGTCGAATGCGATTTTCCACTCCTGCGGTTTTACTGTTATGCTGCTTGGAGTCGGGTACATTGGCGGTACTACCGATGGCAATGGGTTACGGTCCATCCTGCTTGCGTTCCTGTGTTGCTGGTGTGCTTGCTGCGTGGATTCGAGAGCGGCGTTGAGCTGGGCCATGTTGGCTCTAATTGAGCCCATCTCTCTCCGCATTTCCTCCTGCGAAGCCTGGAACAGTTGGTGTAGCACGTCCACCCACGAGCCTCCACGAGTGGCTTCGTCCTGCATTCCTAGGAGGTTCGCCTGATCGCTGGTAGCGTCCCCAAAATTTCCAACCTCTTGATTTGGTGGTAAGGCACCCGCTCCATCTGGTGCATAGTTCGACACATTGGTCATTATCCCCGAGATGTTGTGTGTGTTTAGCAGCGATGCATTTAAATTGCTGGTGCTTACAGGTATGTCCAGTTTGTCGCGGTCGTCGTTCGGGCCCGAGCCTATATGAGTCCCCGCGGGATTTCCGTAGGATCCTCCTACTGGGGTATGCACCACCAAAGGACGCCTTGCTTTCGAAAAAGCCCCCCTATTAGCACCGCCCCGGTTTTGGTTTCCCCGGAACCCTCCCGCACTCCCGAACGGAGTATTTCGCCCCGGTTGGCCGAACGATTGCTCGCGTGACATAATCAAAAATAATTATATAAAAAAAAATGTAGCTCGTTACGTAGTAGTGAAAAAAACTTTTGCCGCGTAGCGCAGTTAGGGGTCAACAAAAAAAAATCAGAATTCCCCCTTTTACCTTATATTTTAGGCGATGCCTTGAAAAAAAATGTGTATATAAAAATTACGCGAGGAGTTGAGAAAACTTGGTAGCAATTGTAATGGGAACGCTGACATCCCATTCCCAGAAGGCACTTGGGCTACAGGTTGAGAAAAAAAAAAAAATTTACTACAAATACATTCATACTTGGCCCTAGTGCTCCCAACCGCAGTGCGAGGGGGTCTTAAGGCCCCCCTCCGAGACTGGTCTGAGGCCACTAGGGTCACTCCAGGCACACACGGGTTGGTCTCAACACGCCCAGCCGCAACGCAGGGGCAGTCTCCAGGGGCTTGCCCCTGGGACTGGTTGGGGGTGTTGAGGCCTCCCGTTCATTTTTACTGGACACCCCTCCTGCCTCCGCCGCAATGGGTGGAGCGGTTTCGGAACCGCTCCCCCAGTCTGGCGGGACAGGAAGGAGTGCCACTCTGAATCCCAGCTCAACCCTCCACAGTCCAGGTGGTATTCTAAACTACCACCTGGGGCGTGGGATGAGCCGGGGTTCTTTTTCCACATACATACACGCACTCACACTGACGACACAAAATTCGGCAAATAAAAGAAAAAAATTTAACATTACAAAAAAAAACCCAATTAGCGGACATATTATTACCAAACCGACTAACGGACAACATTCCGGGAAAATAAAAAAAAACCCCAAAATCTACAAAAAAAAACTTAAGTGCGTGCAGCACTGCCTCATCGGGTGAATACAAAATCCCGATAACTGACGTAAAGTCGCGTGGATCCCTCAGCTACCGGAGACGATGATCACTCCGGACACCCTGATCCGTCGAACCATCCCACCGCAACGCAGGTGGCTGCTCCTGCGGCTGCTCACCCCGGACTGGTGGGATGGTCAACTTCACAAGTTGACCAGGAGTGACCCTCGCACCCGGCGCCTCAGGAACCACGTTGGGCGCCATCTGTTATGGCGCCCTCAGCAACTGTCAACGATGATTACTCCGGACAACCTGATCCATCTAACCATCCCACCGCAACGCAGGTGGCTGCTCCTGCGGCTGCTCACCTCGGACTGGTGGGATGGTCAACCTTCACAAGTTGACCCGGAATGACCAGCGCGGCAGCGCCTCGGGCACCAAATCCCGTTGGGCGCCATCTGTTATGGAAACGCATCTACAGTGGAAGCAGTAAGGAAGGCGGTCGGCATGATGTGTTGGTGCACAGTGGCTAGTCATTGTCGGCTGGGGCGGGTCCTTGCCAACCTTACTGTTCCTGCGCCATAAGCAGAAAAAAGTTCCTATCATGCCTATCAAACTAGCAGCTGTCAAAATCAAAATAAACTGACAGAAGCGCAGAGACCGACTCAAAACGCTTATAAATTCAAATCAAAACGACATCCGGTCGAACCGGATGCCACGGACAACCCGTTAACATTCCAAAATTTAAAAATTCAAAAATTCAAAAAAAATTACCGCAAAAAAAATTTACCGAACCGGACATGGCCGGTTACCAACGCTGACAATCGAAAATAAAAAAAAGCTGAAAATTAAAATACAACAAAAGGGCCGAATATAACTTGGGGGCGCCGCGGGTGTTGTTGCGACGCCCGGTGCATTTATCCCACCCTCAAATAACCATGGCCACCGACGCACCTAATCTTTCGGTGGCCCCTTACCTGTTAACCCTACGTGCCCTCTAAATAAATGGCGACGCCAGCATTCCCATTTTAAAGGTTAATTTATTTACAGTTCATTATCAAAACATTTCAGTAAGACTTATTCCGTATATACCTGGCATTACAGGCTATATAACTAAAGCTATACTAAGGCTTATGAAAAATTATTATAAGGGAAACCTTAAGCAAAAGAAAACTCAAGGGTAAGTGTATTTTAAGATGTGAGAGTATCTGACTTACTTGGATATCCGTTTCTACGGCGAGTACAACCCCAAGGCTCCTAAGACAATTGCTACTCTAAGTTTCCTATCTCTTTCTTACGCTAGACTTACGCCCGATGCGTACCTGTACACCCTCTCTAAAAGTTTCCTCAACTTCCTACCTATTCTACCTTTATTGAGTTTTATTTTATTTTACCTTACGTTCCTTCCTTTTCTATTTCTTTTCTTGGATAATCCTGGTAAGTAGTGTTGTTCGGGTTTTAATAAGGTTTCCAAATAATATAGATACATAAATAATATAGCAACTTAGGAATAACTACGCAATATATTTACAGAGGCACGTCTCTTAAAAATTCAATTTTGTGCTAAATAAACAAGACTGTCATATATTTCTTTTTATCATTTACGCAAGCTAGCAATTGATTGTTAAGACCTCGTCAAATCCGAGTTTGATTAACATAGTGTTAGAAGGTTTTTACTTACAAGCTCAAGTAAAGTTACTATAACTATGATTATATATTTAACTGATGCTGTGGTTCGCTGTTTTATAAGCAATGGAGGGAGAAAACTTGTAATAATAGCGATATTCTTTCGTAATCGCACTGCAAAGAAAAACAGCCTGAAGAGTATTGGAAGCATAAGACTTGGGCAATATCAAGCCGTTTGGAAGCAACTCGCTCTGCTTAAGTTACAAAGACTCTTTCGATTCTCACGTTCTCACATACGTCGGTTGAAGATGTAAAGAGTCAACGATTTTCAACCGTGATGATTTCGAAATTTCATCAGTTCCTTCGTTCATTTTAGTTAATAAAAGAAAGATTCTTTAATACCGAAATCTTTATAAACTGACTCTAATATTTTAGAAAAGTTGGAGGATTCACCAAAAGGAATCTTTTTATTGAGAATTTCAAAAAAAAATTTAGAAGTTCAAGAAACTTTCTTAGTATGAAGCCCGTTTTCGAACGTGCCTTTGAGAAGTTCCAAAGATTACCCAAAATTTTAGATAATTCCAAACCGTTCCAAGCATTTACTTAGAATTTCAAGAATCTTATAGTGTGCATGGTTCCAGTTCAATTAATGTTAGTTAGTTAATCAAAAATATAATTTTCTTTGTCCATCCCTCTTAAAGAGTACTCCAAGTTTTCTCCCCTAAGAAAAACTTAATTTTACATACATTATATAAAAAAAAATCCACAGATGCCTTTGAGAAAAAAAAATTGTCAAAATTAAGTGTTATACCGGTCTGGGCCGAAATGAATTAGACGATACAACTCAGGGTAAAAGTAAAGTTTTGAAGCTTAGATAAAAATTTGTAGATTTAACAAAAAAAAAATTCATCAGAATTTCTCATTCTCTTGTTTTGAAAATATCTTCCGTAACCGGAACGAACTCACCGCTTTAGATGTTGTTGCTGGTAGTTGGTACTATGAGGTCATTGCCGGTAAGTTGTCACAGCTGGGTGGTAGTAGCAGGCCTATATGCGGCGGCCCTGCTATTGTTGTTACTAAAATCGGTGGTGGTTACGCTCGTTGTTGGCGCAATCGATTTGGTAGCGCGCGGTATTGCACGCAATAATGGTGGCAGCCCTTAGGCCTGACGATGCTGTTGGCTCCGCGAACGTCCAGACGTGAGGAATGTGGATTTTGAGGTGCTATCAATTGTTGATGTTGCTGTTCGAAAGATTGCACACGCTGTTATTGTCGATATGTCACTCTAGGAGTGGTACGTCTGGCGTCTTGGCATATGACGGTGCCGGGGTCACTGGATATGGTTGGTGCTACTGTAGTTGGTGTGGATGGAAATGACACCGCTAAGCCAACACCACTATTGCTAAGTTGAGGAACCATGTATATTACGTGGCAATCGTTGGGAATATTCCAACATTCCCGTGCTCCTCGCATACGCGGAGAAGGCAACGCCGATGCCTTCCAATTACTATTTATTAGTATTCACGATGTTTGGGAATTTAGCACGTCCTGAGAGTAGGTTAAAACAATTTCAACGTGGCCACCGGCTAGCTTACTTCGTTTTTAATTGAATTCACTCATTTCGGAGACAATTTTCGGGTTAAAATGTTGAAATGTAACTTCACGTATGAACATAGCTCCTCAGCCTTTCAAAATTTGGCTATGTATATAAGCACGGCTTTGAGGAATTCAGAAAATACGATGGACATATGTAGAGGAGTGGTTTTATGGTTGCTATAAACCGCCCGATTTTTGATGGTGAACTATCTGTATTTGAGGGCGGCGCTCGTCAGTTCCACCAACTATATGTGGATGCACTTATGTATCCTGTCTGCCAAATGTAAAACAAATTTTCGTGCAAACTTTTACCGGTAACCTTTTGCAATTGTAATCGCTGCAATTTTCACTTGGCCACTTTTTGGTCACGAGGGTTGTCTTCTCTACCGCTTCAGACCGCAAGCAAAAAGGAAAAGGATCTTTTTCTTTTTCGGAAACTCGTGGTGGTTTTTCCTTTTTTTTTTTTCTCCCGTCTTCTAGTGATGGCCGGTCTGTCTGTTCCCTTCTTTTCCGATATTTTTCATCGCAACCTTTTCCACATCGCTAGGTGTGTTCCCGTGAACACGCTCCCAAGTGGGTCGTAGCCGTAGACCGTAGCAGCAGACCGTAACACAATGGAAAAAGTGTACTAAAACAACACACATCAAATTTTGTTTAAAAAATTGCAACGGCATCACTTTTTTCTCCACATTTGTTTTGCTCTAACTTTTCTATTATAAAATTCAGAAAAAGATTTTATTTATTTGCAGAACTAAAGAAATTTGCATGTTTCGTCTTTGAACTAAAGTCAGTTGTATTGCGGATATTAAGAAACAGATTTCTAATTGATATTTATTCATTAAAAAATGCCTTCAGAAATGAAATCTAAAAATAGGGCTAAGAAAAATAAAATTCCCCTACAGGGGGTCAGTTCAAATTCAATGAAGTGGTGAAGTGAAAACATTTTTTTCCACTTCACTTGATATGCGATTCAGTTTGAAAAAAATAGTGATATCTACCGTAAATTTTTTTTCATTTAATGAATATTTTTTCACCGTTGAATTGCCCGTGAAAAATCTATATATATATATATAAAAGAAAGTGGTGTTAGTTACACTATAGCTCAAGAATGGATGAACCGATTTGGCTGAAAATTGGTGCGAGAGGTAGCTTAGAACCAGGAGACGGACATAGGATACTTTTTATCCCGTCTGAATGGTTTTCAGGATTCGTCCGGGATCCCGTCGTGGTTATTTTGGGACCTTTTCGGGACTATATCCCGATCCCTTCGAGGTTATTTCGTGACATTCTCGGTATGCTTCAGGCATCATTTCTTGATAGTTTTCGGGATCCATCTGGGATCACGGTGTGGCTCTTTCTGGATAATTTCGATCATTTGGGGATCCTATCAGGTTATCAGCTCATTTAGTTATTTTTTTACTCTATTACAAAAATGAAATATATTAGACAGGCAATTTTTTTTAAATAAATAACTTGATAAGCAGGTTAACGTGGGTGGTATATTCATTTTCTCCTTGCGGACGAGCCCGCGGGTAAAGGCTAGTATATCTAATAGCTAATATATATATAATAGTGATAAAGAGTGATGTATACCACTTGAGGTAAACACACTTCTTAGCAGGGACCATTCCTACGAATAAGAATAGATTCAAGAATACAGATAAAGGTAGAAAAAGCAAACGTCTCAAAATTTAATAAAGCAATCTTCATTTCATAATTTTTATGATAAAATTGCTCAATAATCAAGCTACGTACACTTTCTGTATTTTATGATTATTTAGAAAGTATCAATTTAAGTACTATTCCAAAAAGGGCCAATCTTTTATGCCCCTTTCTCATGTACTTCCAAAATACAACCGGGAGCTCACTGGAGCTAAGGGGGTTCGATACGATTGCTGTCAAATCTTCCGCCACCTTGTTTCCATCATCCGGTGGCAAAATCCTGAGCATTGTAAATTTTACCAAGTAGCGCAACTAACAGCTGATCGGTGAAAATTCGCACATTCACACGAACAGTTCTCGACTCAGTTTCAAAACAAAACTTTAGATTATTTAACTCAAATTTTAAAGTGAGATAATCTTTACGAGTTTATGTACATAGAATATAAAAGGCGTTTTTGTTGTTATTAAAACAGTAGTTTTATTTTTATTAAAGCTTTTATCAATTTTTTTTTTAATTTTGAAAAAACTCCGAACACCATTCCTTCATTTTATGACATTCGACTGCCTAGTCCACTGCCTTCCACTCTATTCGCAACATAACCTCTGTTTAAGTTGACAAACTATATAGTAAACAATGATCCTGAGCGGGATAAATGATTTTGCATGTAAATGCAACAACAACCCTGCAACAATTGTTGGATTACGTGTTCCATTTTCTTCATGTATTTGTATTTGTATTTGTATTTATTAGGCAATTCATCCCAGCACAACATTTTGGCAAAAATTATTTTACAGTGCTAGTCGGTAAAAGGCATAAAATAGGAACAATTTAAACTTGAAACTTAAAGCTAATGACTATGGCTAAGAAAAGGTTACAATAAATAATATATTTAATAAATAGTAAATAAATAAAATAAACGAATGATAGAGTACATTTGTTAGAAGAAATCAGTATTTTAATTGTCTAGGTTATTATAGAAACTTGTTAATTCTTTATTGAAGAGCAGAGCATATATATTAATTTATGTAGCGTAGTGAGCGTTTTAAGTTTAATAAGGTTATCGAAAGAAATGTTTAGCAACCTGTAAGCATGATAAGACGTGGTCAAGTCTTTTCAACCCATAGACGTATCTAGCAATGTTGTTATAAACAACATTAAGTTTCCTATTACATACATAGTAAACCTCACAACCATAAAGCAGCGTAGGTATTAAGTACGCTTTGGCTATTAGTAGACGAATATGTAATGGAGTAAAATATTGTGTAAGCCAGAGTGTGCGAAGCATCCCATACACTTTTCCCACTGTGCGGAAGATGTGATCTTTCCATGTCAAGGTTTTGTTAAAAACTACACCTGGATTTTTTGCCGTGTCAACGTATTCTATAATAGTGTTGTCTAAAATTAAATTTTCCATTCCACTTTTATCTAGTGACCTTCTATGAATGACTATACATTTCGACTTCTTAGGGTTAAGACATAAGCCGTTCATAGAAGCCCACGTACCAATTTGACATAAATCGTAATTTAAGTTATTAATACATGAACTGGTACGATCACTAGGACAGCACATGTACAATTGTACGTCGTCAGCATAAATGTGAATATTACAATACTTGAGAACACCAGGCAAATCGTTTATATACAAAGCAAATAACAGGGGACCAAGGATTGAGCCTTGTGGGACTCCTCTTAAAACACTGACGAAGTCAGACTTTCTGCTACCAACACTTACTGCCTGAGTTCGGTCGGCCAAATACGATCTGATGAGGGCTGTTGCACAGTTGGAGAAATTAAATAGGTTGTCCAGCTTCTTGCAGAGAACGGTGTGGTCGACCGAGTCAAACGCTTTTGAATGGTCGAGAAGAGTCAGGAAAGCAGTAAAATTTTTGTCAACTTGTTCGCGAATATCCTCTATCACCGATAGGAGCGCCGTTTTACAGCTACGATTTGACCTGAATCCAGACTGGGAATCTGTGAGGAGGTTAGTATCCTGAACATAAGTATTTATCTGGCAGTGCAAAATTCGTTCGACGACCTTGGAAAGGAAAGGCAGAATAGCTATAGGTCTATACTCTTTGTTTTGCTTGGGGATTAGGATTACCTTAGCAACTTTCCAACATTTGGGAAATACACAGGACGTCAGCACAGAGTTAACCAAGTAGGTTAAGTGAGGAAGGATTTTAGGAAGAATTATTTTTAAAAATGTCGGACATATACCATCGAACCCCATAGCATTAGACTTTACTGAAAGAATGGCTTGAACGACATCATAATCATCAACACTAGCAAACTCAAGAGGACCACAATCAACATTAGCGCGAATACAATAATTGTCAGTACATATATTGTCAGTTGAGATTGGCAGATTTACAAAATTTATATTTATCTCGTTAATGTCTACATCAGGGAGGACAGAAATATCGCTTTGGATTTTCCGATACCAATATGTTTAATCGACTTCCAGGTTTCCTTCGAACTCAAAGCAGCACTAAACTTGTTATTATAAAATTTCTGCTTTGCTGACCTAATGGCTTTGTTTGCAGCGATCCTAGCTGCTTTGAAGCAGTTGTGAGCCTCCAGGGTTTTGTATCGTTTCCATCGTGAGTAAGCAAGGTTACGCTGGTGAATTAAGTGTTTTAGATTGGCACTAAACCAAGGGGTATTATTGTGTGCAGCAGCCTTGAGTTTCACTGGCACATGGTTGTCGAAAAGCCTAATAATATGGTTCTGTAGGAATGATACCTGATCATCGACCGATGTCAGCGTACGAATCAAGCTCCATTCGACCGACTCCACCGCTGCATTAAGGGAACTGTAATCTATGCTTCTAAAATCACGATACGTAAAGGAACATTGGATGTGTGACGTTTGAAATTTGTAACTAAGCAAGATGCCGAAAATTTATGGTAGTGGAGCAATTTCAGGGGATCATTCACAAAAAATAAATCCAGCAAAGAAGAAATTGAGTCAGTAAAGTGTGTAGGTGAAGTTAAATTGGTGGGAAAAAGTCCAAGAGACTCCATACTTAGCTTTAGAGTTGAGTCGACAAGAAGGTTGGAGTTGAAATCCCCAGCAATGATTATATTATCATAGCTTATAAGTAGAGGCTCGAGAAATTCAATAAAGCCAGAGAAGTCAACTCCACGATTAGGTCGGTATGCACAGCCGATAAGAAGCCTTTCATTGTTTACAGAGAACACGTCTACGAACACATATTCGACAGAATCACTTGGACTAGCACTGCAGCAAAGTTTACAGGATAAACTACTTTTGACGTATATAGCAACACCACCACCATGACCACGTCTATCAGCCCTGAAAAGTTGATATCCATTTAGTTGCACCAAATCATTTTTGTGACATGAAGAAAACCAGGTTTCGGAAATACATATAACATCTATATCAGAACCCTCAGATATGAATGTCAATTCATCCAGCTTTTTATATAGGCTTTGCGCATTGAGATGGATGACTTTGAGCCCTTTAGTACGTTTGCTGAATACGCGCAACAGTGTATGTAAGCAGTCTTTGGAACTAGACAACCTATGTTGGAGTACTCTAACAATACTCCTTTGCAATGCGTTTGCGGACCACCATCAGCCGATCATTGCTCGTTTTTTAACGACCGTGATCACGACACGATGACGATCGAACAGAGTTGCCAAAAGTAAAATATTGCATACAAATAACTGATAATAAAATTTTACTATGGCAACTCTGATAAAATGCAACAGCATATTATAGTATAGAGAAATATTAGTTTCTTTATTCACGCAAATGCTAAATAACATAAGAATATTCGTAGTAAAAAATATAAAAGTTGAATTCCCCCACTTCATTTACTTTCATTTTAAATTAAATTCACTCCGATAATTCTTTCCGACACAATTCCTCTTTAGTACTTTGACATATGATCCTCTGTGGGTGTCCATGGAGTACTACAGTAAAAGTACTTTGGAAAGTACTCTCACGTATGTACTCTATGGAATACTCACAAACAAAGCGAGAGTGGGATCACCTACTCTTCTCCTAGGACATCGCAATGTTAATTGGAGCACATTTTTTGTATGAATACAGATTAGTTTTCGAATACTCCTATACTCCCAAAGGAGTATTCCTTACATTATTTATGGAGTACTCGCGTTTTTGAAGGGAAGGATTTGAGCCAGATAAATTCAGATAGAAGTCTGGTTCAATTTGTGAGCCAGATAATTTGTTAATTACTTCTTTTTAGTTTGGCAACGCAGCCTTTAATAAACCTACTTTTTCAAAAATAGATGTCGCTGCTTAGCCTTTCGCCGTATGAGTTAAATGGAAAACAGCAGCGGCATCTGCCTATCACATTTCACGTGTGCGAAAATTTCACGACATCTGCTTCTCAAGTCTCTTAATGATCCAGAGCATTCCCGTGAGAATTGAGCATGAGCCGGAGCTGTAAAACTCACCGGAAGACGGCATCTGTCATTACATTATGAGCCTCCTACGATTTACACCCAGATTGACTGAGTTTTGTGTGTGTTAGTGGAGTCGGGTGCATTGTTTACTATATAGTTTGGCAGCTTAAGTAGAGGTTATGTTGCGAATAGAGTGGAAGGCAGTGGACTAGGCAGTCGAATGTCATATAATGAAGGAATGGTGTTCGGAGATTTTTCAAAGTTAAAAAAAAAAAATGGTAAAAGCTTTAATATAAATAAAACTATTGTTTTAATAACAACAAAAACGCCATATATATTCTGTATACATAAATTTGTAAGGATTATCCCACTTTAAAATTTGAATTAAATAATCTAAAGTTTTGTTTTGAAACTGAGTCGTGAACTGTGCGTGTGAATGTGCGAATTTTCACCGATCACCTGTTAGTTGCGCTACTTGGTAAAATTTACAATGGTCGGGTGGCTTCTTGACACACGTATTTGTTGTCGGCTACGCGTTGATGAAAATCAAAAATTTTTGATTTTTTTCATTTGACGCTTGCTTATTTGATAGTCGCGGGGTATGATTGACAAAACAGCAGTGTTGTATTTAGTTTGTGTCGACATTCAAAATGAACAAGTGTGCGGAAGAACAGCAATTCATATTCAAATTTATTGAATATTATCAATGTTTACCAGCTTTATGGAATGTAAAGCTTTTATTATTATTTAATAAAATTTTTATACATTTTTTTATTATTTAATAAAACTGCTGTAGTTGTAAGTAAAAAAAGTCAACATCCGATGACGACATATTCACGTCCGAACGCTACGGTTTCTCAATACATATGTTGATTGATGGCTTTTAATTTGATAGTCGCGGGGCAAGCGTCAAATACCCGACACGCACACATACAAAAATTCAGTCAATCTGGTTGTAAATCGCAGGAGGCTTTATATACAACATCATACAACCATACACCACTTTGTGAACGCCGAGCTGTGGTAAGTTCTGAATTCTATATGCAATTAGTGATGCAACGATATTTCACTATATGGTGATTGCATCGCCGTGAACCGTGAATGAAAAATCGATAATAGCGATAGCTGTTGCTATCCAAAAATATCAGTGATTGGCGATTTTCCTTCAGCATGAAATTCTAATACTAATAGTGATAGCGGCGATGCAATCACCGATAGTGAAATATCGTTCATCACTAATTACTTACTTACTCTATTGGCGCTTAACCGTATAAACGGTTATGGCCGTCCAACAAGGCGCGCCAGTCGCTCCTTCGCTCAGCCAACCGGCGCCAATTAGTCACAAGAAGGGAGTTTAAATCGTTTTCCACCTGGTCCTTCCAACGGAGTATGGGGCCGCCCTCTACCTCTGCTTCCATAGGCGGGTTCCGATTGAAACACTTTCTTGGCCGGAGCATCATCTTTCATTCGCATAACATGGCCTAGCCAGCGCAGCCGCTGCGTTTTAATTCGCTGGACTATGTTGATGTCTGCGTATAGCTCGTACAGCTCATCATTAAATCTTCTTCGGTACTCGCCACCGCCAACGCGTAGATGTCCATAAATCTTTCGAAGAACTTTTCTCTTGAACACTCCCAAAGCCGCTTCATCTGCTGCTGCCTACCTAGTCCAAAGTAGCATTTATTGGCAAGATTCATTCTTCGCTGGATTTCAGTGCTGATGTTGTTGCTAGTGTTGATGCTGCTTCCGAAATAAACGAAGTCTTTTACTGTTTCGAAATTATGGCTGCCTAATTGCTATGCAAATATATCAGTGACTGGCGATTTTCCCATTGTAAAGGTCTACAAATACGATATGTAGCAGTACGCACATACACAGCCAGGGTCACCTAATAAAATGCTTGTTCTTGTTCGCTTTTTGTGGATGCTATTTGGCACTGTTGTACTTTTTAGTCCAAAAAAGTGTAGTAGCTGCTAACGAAAACTGCGTAAAATTTTTATTGTTACATTACAAAGAAATATCCTTATTTACTTTCAAACGAGCACTTAATTACATCTCTCTTTAAAATCCATATGTTTTGAACAATTTTAATTAACAAATTGTGATATTTTATTACAGGGGACGATTGCTAAAACACGACCAAAACCGTCGGGGGAGGTATTAGTAGAGGCATTTTTGGCTCGCTTCCAATAATTCGAATACTTTTTCTCTTTGGACTATTGATAACAGGACAAAACGCGTCTTTTCATTTCTCTTTCCATATTTTTGGACGAGTTATTGCAGTCCACCTCGGTTTCAAACTGTTTTTCGTGTTAGTATTTTTAATGCTGGAATAACGACGTGTCCTCAGATACCCCAATTCAAGACTTTTGTAAAATTTTCTGCAGGACCCATATAGGCGCACTACATTTTCATACTAAATTCGGTAAAAAAAATGTACCATCACAGCAACCCAAATCTGATATTCTGCTCCTTTTTTTGTTTCCCTGCATCACTTTCTACGACAGCAAACCCAGGTAATTTTGACACTTCGTTCAGTATGTTCCACTGGGTTCCACGCTAGTTTGACACTGACCGAAGTGTCAAACTGCAGTGTGTTAGAAAGAGAAAGGAATTGTCTCCTTCTCATACATATCATACTTGTAAACCTGTACTATGGATTTTCCTTCATTCTATTCTTTTGAATGACAATCATCTCTGGAAGGATTTCGCCAATAGGAATAATTCTTCATGAAGCGATATTTATTCACTCGGTTGTGTTTACTTTTAGCTAGTTTGCTCTTTCAGGCGACGTTATTTTGATTTGATATTTTTATAAACGTTTTGACCTGGTTGGCTGCGAAAATTTGGTGGTATTAATTTATTAAAAATCCGTTTTAATACCGAGTGAAAGATGAGACTAAATTATAGTAAAAAAGAAGTGAAATGTGGCAATTTTATGAGCCCATAAATGAAACGCGTGCAAAGCCAGGTGATAATTTTAAAAGTCCCCGTTCATATAAATATTTCATCAAGTGTATAAAAGAGATTAAATGGCTGTATTTTTTTTGTTTTTAATTACAAATGACGCCAAATAGATCTGGGTCTTTAAACTTGGTCTAAGATTGGTTGCCTGTGCAACTCCTAAGTTAATACTTCTAGGCAGTAGCCGTTAGCAGTTTTAAAAAATTTGTGTTTTTGATGGAAAAATAAAAGAATTATAGAAATATATATCACTCTTCTTAATGTAAACAGATATAGCTCAAAATTTAAGTTTTTTGGGAGAATGCAATTCAAGTTTTGTTATATTATATGGTTGAATTCTCCGGCTTATTGCTAGGGCACTGAAGTGGGTGGCTAATTTTCTGTTAAAAAATATTTTAATAACAGTTTGAAGAATTTGCTATATTTTTGTTCTTATTTTCTGTGAACACAAAAGAAAAGCTCATTTGAAACACAAATGGGCGATTCATATCACTTCAATTTAATAAAGGCGAGCAAAAAACAAACCTTTCCTCCATTCTCCCTGTCAGCTGTTATTATTTGACAGGTAGGTATGGCAATGGAGGAATAGCAAGATTTTTCCTTGTATGAATTCACAACGGAAATGAACAAAACTGGTCGCGGTGTGTAAATTTGAAATATAACTCAGACTGAGACCGTTGGTTTTGCCTTTTTGAGATTTCAAAACTCACCACAGCTCCACCATGTGAAAATCGAAGTGTATTACGCCTAACATACTCCTATTAGTCAGTAGAAGGTCCCCCAGCGGGTTAGGGGGTCAGAATATACCCGCGGTAGGTATGCCTGTCGTAAGAGGCGACTAAAATACCAAATAGATTCATGGGGTTGATTAGCGCAAGCCTTTCAGATTGCCAGCGCAATATATAGCTTCTTCAAACCCTATTGTCAACCTCACCTATCCGTGGCGAATCCTGTTTCATTAAGAGCCGAGGCTCTGGCGACCCCGATCTCCTCATGGATGTAGCTGGTGGGAGGGCGGGATGGCCTAGAAGGTCGCATGTGGTCATAACAAATTGTTCCCGAGATGGTCGGGCTTGGTACCGGAACCGGATCTGCATCCCGCAAACGACCATCAACATCGATAACACTCGCAAAGGCCTTCGGGGAGTGCCCTTATCTCTACAACAACAACAGGCAGTGGAAGGTTGACCAAATCGGTGATTAAATATTTTGATTCCACATAAATATTTTCCGTTTATTGAGAAATTTTAGAGATGCACTGGAAACAGTGGCGATAAGCGCAATTCACAGCTTCGGCAACCCAATTGTCAACCTCACCTACGCAAGGTGAATTCTGTTTCAAATGTGAACATATAACATATAACCATGCGAAGCTCTGGCGACATCTAGTTCCTCATGGAGTTAGGCGATGTGAGCAGTGTGCTCTTCCAAGTTCAATGTGGTCATATTAAATTGTGTAAAAGTCTAGAAAAGGGTCGACTGTTAAAAAAGCGTCCAAAATATCGCTCCTCAGATAGTCGGGCTAGTGCTTATTATCAGAACGTGCCGGATCTTTATATGGCAATCGATGGCGCAAAGACCGTCAACTTCGATAACCACTTTCCGAAATCTCCCAAGGCTCAAACCACTGTAAGTGCTAAATGAGCAGACTACTTTTCAAACGCAAAAGCACCCTGTTGTGTGCATTGACAATCACAAATATGTCAAAATTATTTGAATGCGTAAGTATGTATATGTATAAGTGGATTAATTGGGATGTGCTTGTTTTTTTTCGTCATCAAACGCAAATTGATTAAATGTTGAGACATCAGCAAATATTGGTCGAAGAAAAAAGATGTTGCAGGGACGAAAAATAGTGTGAAGCAAGCTTCACAAAACCTCTAGTAGGTCACATTCACCACTTACCACAGCAGAATTTGTTAACTACCACTGCCTGTATTTGTTATTTAATAATTATTGTACACTTTTTATTCAGCTAATGTGTTCAGAATTTAAATTTTTACTCTCTAAAACTCCAATCAGTGTATTTCTGTGCTTAGATTATGTTAAAAATTGTGTTAAAGTTTTTGGTGTGGTGAAAGTGCGCCTGCAACATCTTCATTCTTCGATCATTTTGCGTTAGCCCACGATATGTTAATTCGGTACGTCTTGCGATTCATCATGGTCAAATGATGTTAATTCGGTACGTCATGTGATTCACCATGCTCAAATGATGTTAATTCGGTACGCCTTGTGATTCACGATTTACCCAGTTTCCCTAAATGATGTTAATTCAGTACGTCTTGCGATTCACCAAAATGCTTGTAAAGAAGATCATTGAGCTACTACACTGTGTGCGCGCGCAAAATATTAGCTGTGTTTCTTTTTACATCTATATACGTTTACGCTTAAACTTTATATGGACTGCTAAGCGACAAACTTTAAATACACCTCTGAAATTGCTACGCATAAAATTAGTACTACCTAATAAATTTCAATACGCATTATACTCAGATGTAACTGAAATATGTGTATATGTTTCACCCTCTGCACTAATTGTATGTATTCTATGCGCGTCCACTATTTATCACAACTGATTCAGCTATATGTTATACACAGAAATACAACAGAGGGTTGTGTCTCCGCTTTTCGGTACACCCTGTGCTGTAGCTAGTTGTTTAACCACTGCCGCTAGATGGGTCTCCTAAGCATTATCTAAGCGAGGATAGGCGTTTTTTTCACGGGCAAACGAAACGCGTGTAAAAAAACACTGCTATTATTTGCTTGTATTCTTTTGGAGCAACTTACATCTAGCGGCATATATGTATGTAATACTCCTATATTGCTACAAAAGGCTAGGTACATTCCCAAACATCAGAGTACCGATATATTACCGTTTAAACGTTTTTTTTTGCATTCAATAATCGAATGTACCTAAATTTAAATTTTTTCTCGTCACACCCTCACTAGAGTAGGCACCTTGCCGTTGGTGTGAGGGCTTAGCCGAACTCTATAGCGCCCGACTATGAGGCGGAGCTGGTTAGGACTGGCATCTACGCCGTTTCGCCTCATAGGAGGGCGACGGCATGTCGGTGATCAAGAACTGCTAACCCCCTAAGCCAGGGTGTTATGCGGACCGTGCCTATTGGACGATTTGCAGCCAGGGGATAAATTCGGCTGTATTCGAACGGAACCTTTCCGATACCGGGCCACCTCGGGAAGTATTGATGGCCTTACCACAGTAATGGGCGCTGCTGTGGCCGACGGTTCTTTCCCCGTATATAATACTGGACCGCTGAGCCCGCCTTGTCGGGCAGGTGGTCGTACGATAAAATGAACGACTCATTACCTAATTGTAATGAGGACGATGATAAGAGGAGGACTGAGTCGCAAGCCAAGGATAACAAAGACGCATTAAACGATGCGTCGGACTCGGGTAGCGAGAGTAGTACTGATTCAATGAACCCGTGTTGGAAAAGCGTACAAATGAAAACGGAGTAAAAGAGTGGAGAAGGGTACGGACCAGAGGCAGTAAAAGAGCTCTCTCGCAGCACCGTGGGAACAAGTGCAGTATACGGACAATGCTGATATAAAAAAACGAAAAATTGAGATCGATAGGTATTAATAAAAGAAACATAACGGTATATTTTTTTTGTTGGGCAAACAACAACAACAAAAGTTATTAAAGTTCAAAGTTCATAATAAGCTTTTTTTTTAATCTAAATTACTTCTAAAGTATTGAACCGATTTTCAAACGTCGTTGGATATGTATTTCCTATACCTTTCATTTGATGTATATCTTAAGTATATAACTGCAAAGAATTTCCTGAAATAATATAATTTTTTAAAAAACATATCGAAATTTTTAAAAACTAAATTTTTTTTAAATTTAATTGCTGTATTAAATATATGAAAATATAGTTTAGTAGATGGGAAATAATTTAAGTTTTCATTTAAAATTATATATAATATCCTTAGTCCCATCAATGCAATACCAACTGTCCTGTTCCTGGTATACCAAAACTTAATTTTGGGCAAATTAACAGTAATTCTGAGCAGAACATCTGGTATTTGTTTCCTTTATGTGCAGAACACCTTTTCGAGTTGGCGGCCTTCGGCCACGCTTATTTAAATAACCCTGGGCTACAATGCCAAGTCCGGGTGGTTGCCTGAACCGTGGCAACATGCCACAGTACGCACTCTTTTGCGCGTTTTTAGGTACAGCCTAATAAAATTACAACAACCATGTTTTGAAAATGGCAATAAGGCCATACTGGCTTTATTTCAATATACATACACATGCATACATATGTACAAATAAATATGCGTAATTTACTTAGTAAATATAGCACTTTTAAACATCGAATTTTTTAAGTATTTTACGGGATAGGAATACAAACAGCATATCAAATGAAAGGTAATTTTATTACCTATACAATGAAAAAAAATGCTTCATATGAACTTTGACCCTTAATAACTCCTGTTATTGTCATTTTCCCACAAACAAAATTGTGTAGTTATACTCAACTTGACCATGTCTATCAATCCTCATACTTCATTTTTTGATTTTGGAATTGTCCGTATACTGCACTTAAGCCCCACCGTGCAGCACTAAGAACTGTCCAACGCCTGGGAGCAGTGGTTGACCCAACAGAAGTGCAGATCGAGCGCTAGGATTGGGCCCATGAGGCGGTATAAGCAGGTCGAAGTCAGTTCAAAAGGCTTGCTGTGAGAAACCCTCGGTTCTGCAACCGGTACGAGGAGGAAGAAGCGTCGAATGGCAGAATGAAGAGGCAACGTTCGGCGCAATGCGACAAGCCTGCTTTCAAGAGGCAGTCGCATAAACAAGACAAGTAGTCCCAAAGTTGTAAGACAGATGGACCCCAATAGCGAGGTAGCAACTACCTCGAGTCAGACGGAAGTTCCAACTACGGAAGTTGGAGACAAGCCAAAGGAAGATAACGCTAAGACTCCGGCTTTCTCGGAGGTGCTAAAGGGAGTGTACGCTAAGACTCCGGCTTTCTTGGAGGTGCCAAAGGGAGATAATACTAAGACTCCGGCTTTTCCCGAGAAGATGAGTGATGTGGCAAAGCAGTCACTGACTGCGGCGCTGGTTGATCGTAGCAGTCCTTTCGGACAGGTGACTACTGAAAGGTGGAGGTCTGTAGCAAGGGAGCTTATTCGCTTAATGCTTAGGATGATGCGGGAATAACCAAGTAAGCCTCTTCCAACCTTTGATTCGGGGGTGGTGGAATGGTGTGAAGATGATAGCGTGCGACAACGTCGCGAGCTTACGGTGGCTGCAGGAAGTGGTTCCAAACCTTCAAAGGCAAGACACGAACGCGCGGTTTAAGGTGGTGGATAAAGCGCAAATCCCCACGGTACCAAAAGTTAAGTTGTGGGTACCATGCGTGATGAAGTCGGAGGATACACTGCGACTTCTGCAGAATCAGAATTCGAACATGCCGACACAGGATTGGAATGTACTTACTCTATCTCGGCGTACGGGGGAAGATCAGTTCTGCATCTTCCAAATAAACAAGCAGGCGGCGGATATATTGTACACGCAGCTTGGCAAAATGTCCTTTGGTACAGGAAAAATGTACATGCGACTCAGGAAAAGAAGTTCCGGGGATAAATATCCTAACACGCTAGAAGTGGGCGAAGTCAAAAAGGACCTCAAAAGTCTAAGAGAAAAAGGACAGGTGGAGGTAGCTGACGTCACCACGAAGCTGTTAGAAGAGGACAAACCGCCAAATGGTGCTCTGATTTGCACAGAGGAACACCCGGCACAACAATTACGATAGGCTGAAGGGGGCCTCGAATACTCTAAACCAAAAGGGCAATGGGATGACGAAGACGTCACAAAGAAGGTGCTGGAGGAGGAACACACACAGTAAAGTGGTAAAGTGGCGTCCAGAGACCTCCTCTTAACCCTTGAGGAGGATTCGTTTGACGTGGCGCTGATGCAGGAGCCGTGGCTCTCATCGGGAGGAAAGGTTTCTGGACTCAGCGCGCGTGGATTTGGCGTCTACTACGCGCAAACGGAAGGACGTGTGCGAGCTGTAGTAATGGTAAGGAAACAGCTGCATTCATATATGCTGCCTAATTACACTACGGAGGACCTCGTAGTGGTGGCCGTTGAGCAAAAGAATAAGCAGGCATTTATCCTGGCATCCTGCTACATGGCCCATGCTGCGTAGGTTCCACCGATGGAGTGCAAGAGGCTAGTACGGGACGAAGGGCGCAAGGGGCGGTTGGTCATAGGCGCGGATGCAAATGCCCACCACAATGCGTGGGGAGGAGCAGATACGAACGAGAGAGGCCAATCTCTATTTTGTTACATCCTGAAAACCAATTTGCAGATAGCCAATAGGGGAAATATCCCTACATACATTGGTTCAATATCCAGCAATGTTTTGGATATTACACTGAGCTCCGAACGTGATATATCAAGGTATGATTGGATGGTTCTTGATAGACCATCCCTCTCCGACCATACGTATATCAGCTTCAGCATCCCCCTAAAGAGTGTAGAGAAGGGAGGAACCTTTAGAAACCCTAGGTCAACGAAATGGACTAAATTCCAGAAACGGGTAGAAGCAAAACTGGGACAACCCAAAGAGGTTGCCAATGTGGAGGAAATTGGAGGAGTCTAATGAATACCTAACAAGGACGCTTGTGACTGCGTATAACAAAGCTTGCCCTCTAAGACGATTCAGAGGAAAACCAAAGCCGCCATGGTGGAGTAATGAGCTGAGACTTCTAAGAATACAGGTAAAAGAAATGTTTAAGCTAGCAAAGACCACGGGAAGCAAAGCGCGTCGCGACGAGTGCAGGGATCGACTGAGGATCAAGAAGTGTGAAATTTCCAGGGCGAAGAGAACCTCATGTAAAAATTTCTGTACGGACATAGAGTTCTCCAGCGAAACAGCATGGTTGAAAAAGTCCTAGCAAGGGGAAACATGGTCCAAGGACTAATAAAGAAAGAGATCGGGGAATGGTCACGTAATAGTGAGGAATCCCTTGAGGTGCTTTTCGATACACATTTCCCATCGGGAGATGGTTTAGAAGAGCCAGTAGACAGCACTCACACTTCGATCACGGAACGGGTAGTGCCGGGCTTGGTGACCGATACCAAGATCGAATGGGCAGTGAAGACATTTTCTACGTTTAAATCACCTGGCCCAGATGGTATATTCTCGGCCATGCTACGCTTCATGCTAAGTTTCAAGTAGAAGGTTCGTGGAATGGCTTAAACTAATATTCGATGGGTGGATAAGACTGAATGATGTACCGCACTTTTGGAGAACTGCTCGTGTAGCTTACCTACCAAAGGCGGGGAAGATCGGTCACGTGTATCCCAAAGACTATAGTCCCATTAGCTTAACACCATTTCTGCCCAAAACCTTTGAGAGGCTAATAGATGTGTACATAAAGTCCACAGCCAACGCGGAGAAGACGGATATGGTCTTGTTTACAAAGAGGAACAAGGTCCCAAATTGGACCAGGCCTAAGTTAGTAGGGGTGATCCTACAGGAGAAACCTTGCACAAAATATCTAGGAATCATCCTACACAGTAAGCTGTCATGGAAGCTCAACGTGGAGGAGAGGGTGAAGTAGGCTTCAGCGGCACTTTATGCATGTAAAAGCATGCTGGGATGTACGTGGGGTTTATCGCTCTCTCTTTCTCATTGGGTTTTTACAGCGATTGTAAACCTTATTCTTTACTATGGAGCTCTTGCTTGGTGGAAAGTCACAAAAAAAAACGAAACACCCTACCTCAAAAAATTAGAGGGCGTATGCAGACCATCAATGCTTAGCATTGAGCCCTGACAACAACCCCGATGGCAGCACTGTATGCCATTCTGCACATTCCACCTATAAACCTGGTAGCAAAGAACATAGCGTTAACAACTGCAATCAGGCTCAGTGCCTCGGGGCAGCTTGAGCGCCTACTATACGGCCATAGTAGTATAGCGTCATCAATTACAGGACGAACAAACTACCTGATTCCCTATCTGCGCTTCGAGGGAGGTCTTAAGACCAAGGGTGCTCAAATGGCAACCAAAGCAGTAGAAACACTGAAAGAGCTTAAACTGCAAGCGTGTTAACTTTTATATTGACAGTCAAGCAGAAATTACGGCAATAATCTCGCATAGCACAGCATCTAAATGCGTGTTAGAGTGTAAGCAGTCTCTGGAGAGAATCGGGACAAGGAGAAGCTTACATCTATATTGGGTCCCTGGGCATATGGGAATAGATAGGAATGAAAAAGCAGATGAACTAGCTAAAGAGGGCGCATCCCTTGAAGCTTTCTACGTCCCAATTATACTGGGCGAGATTAAAATAAGGCGACAGGTGCACATGATCGACCAAGCGGGAAAGGTGTGGGTTCAAGCGCGGGGCTGTAAAGTGTCGAAGATTATGTGTAGGTCTTACAACCTTAGACTAACAAAGTTGCTTCTATCATTAAAAAGAGAGGACTGTATACTCATGATGGGTCACATTTAAATAAGGCTTGGTCAGTGATAGCAAAGGTATAAAGTGCGGGTTGGAGGAGGAAACGATCGAGCACGTTCTGTGCTCGTGCCCTGCGCTTACCAGGGTAAGACTCCATCTATTAGGAGTGATAAAGCTGTCAGATCGAGAAGCAGCAAGTGGCTTAAGTCCGAGGAAGCTTCTAGTATTTGGCAAGAGGATGGAGTTGTTTTATAACATAGGCCCTAGTTTTTGATACGGTTTCTCAGTTTGGTCGTTAAAACAAAATTCTGGTAACACTACGGACTCATTCAGTCTATGTGAGCTCCTCATGGATCGGCCGCTTCAACCTAACCTAACCTAGCGTAAATATTGCCAGGGTATCTTAATTTCATGATTTCAAGTAGCGATTTGAACATTTAAAACGCTCTTCTGAAAAAAGAGGAAAAATGACTTTGGCCGTTAAGGGTTGTGTGCACAAAAATGTCAGTAATAGTATGGACAGTGTTATCAGGAATTTGGATCGGATTGCCGTTCTATCATTTTTCAGTCAAAATCATGGATAAATACCGCTGTTACTAGACTTTTACCATTTTTCTTTTCCACCTTCGTATTATTGTTGTCGAGGCCAATACCCGTCGTTTAACACCTCTCTCGATATTTTTGGACATGTATTAGCAGTCGACCCCTCAACTAGACTCACCAAAACTTGTTTAATTGGGTGGCGGAGCAATTTACCGTAGCAGCTACTTATTTGAGTGATTTGGTGCTAAGATAACTGAAATAGTTTGGTAAGATGTTCATAAACTTACGAGCCGTGTACGCGTTTGCAGGGGAAATGTATCCAAAGAAGTCTACAACACCAATACAATATGGAACTACTGAATTTTGTGACAAATTAGTATACTCATTTTTTGTAATTTGTTGCTATTTGAGATCATGGGAAGTATTAGTAAGTACTTTAGTTCCAATATACTTACAATTAATGGCGCTTAACCGTTTAAACGGTTATGGCCGTCCAACAAGGAGCGCCAGTCGCTTTTTCTCTGTGACAACTGGCGCCAATTGGTCACACCAAGGGAGTTTAAATCGTTTTTCTCCTAGTCCTTCCAGCGGGGTGGGGGCCGCCCTCTTCCTCTGCTTGCATAGGCGGGTTCCGATAGAAACACTTTCTTAGCCGGAGCGTCATCTTTCATTCGCATAACATGGCCTAGCCAGCACAGCCGGTGCGTTTTAATTCGCTGGACTATGTTGATGTCTGCGTAAATCTCGTACAGCTCATCATTAAATCTTCTTCGGTACGAGATCGCTAACTCGTAGAGGTCCATAAATCTTTCGAAGAACTTTTCTCGAACACTCCCAGAGCCGCTTCATCTGATATTGTCATGGTCCATGTTTCTGCACCATATAGCAGGACGGGTACGATAAGTGACTTTTAGAGTATGGTTTTCATTTGCCGAGAGAGGACTTTACTTTTCAATTGCCTACCTAGTCCAAAATAGCATTTGTTCGCAAGAGTGATTCTTCGCTGGATTTCAAAGCTGACGTTGTTGTTAATGTTAATGCTGGTTCCCAAATAAACGAAGTCTTTTACTATTTCGAAATTAAAGCTGCCAACAGTAGCGTGGATGCCAAGGCGATATGCACTGGCTCTTTGCTCGATGAAGGCAGGTACTTCGTTTTGTCTTAATTCACCATCAAACCCATCTTACCGCTTCTTTTTCCAATATGTTTGCTCCATTTTTTTGTAAGTTAAGCAAATATAAAGAGTACCGAAATAGCCAACATTAGTTGGTGTCGGTGTTAGGCATTTTCCTGTCCACATAAGACACCACCCCGTTTTATACATATATGTAAAAGAAAACAGCATGAGCCATCACTATGCTTGTGCACACATACACATATACTAGCCTGTCTCCTCCTGCAAGTTCCCATTTCATTGAGTTTTATTTTTTAGTGCATTTTATTATGTTTTTAATATTACTAAATGTGCCGCTTTGTTTAATTAAATCCTGTGGATGGTTGTTGTTGTTGTAGCGATAAGGATACTCCCCGAAGGCGTTGGGGAGTGTTATCGATGTTGATTGTCCTTTGCCGGATGCAGATCCGGTACGCTCCGGCATAAAGGTACTAGCCCGACCGTCTCGGGAACGATTTGGTATGGCCACATGAAACCTTCTAGTACATCAGCCCTCCCACTCCCTAGATCCATCAGGAGTTCGGGGTCGCCAGAGCCTCAGCGGTTAATGAAACAGAACTCGCCACGGGTAGGTGAGGTTGACAATTGGGTTGGAGAAGCTATATTGTAACGAATTTAGGGAAACTCCGTTTATTTTATACCTTCTACTAACGTTCGTATCGCTAAATTGTTGAATACATAACTCCAATATTCAATAATGCAAAATGGTCTTTATTAGACTACGAGTACTTTGAAAATACTTCACAATAACACTTATACTTCGCAACTGATAGCGTGCTTAAATCAAACCGATTACGGACTACTCAGCTTCTGCAGCTTTTATACTCTCTGCCCAAATGTCTAGAAGTTTCTTCTTCTAGAATCCTCTACCTGGTCACCAGCCATACGCGCGTGCATTTGTAGTGTGTACCCATATGCGTGTGTATATGTGACCAAAATAGTAGCTGATGATGACATGCGTTTGTGAGTATCTCTCTGCTGCTTGTATGTATTTTAAGGTTGACCTTTTGACGCCAACCATTTTTTTGGTATTGGGATATACTCACGCTTGGTCGTGGGTATGCAGCCCACTGTGCACACACACACACCGCACTTACGCTAAACTTTTATTCTTTTCGTTTCTTCTCTTTTTGTTAAACAAATGAAATCGTTTTTTTAATTTTTTTTAACACATAGTTTTTCTTTTATTCACAACTTAGTTCGATCCGTAAATCCTTTTAATTATAAACTAGTTTCCTTTTTGTACAACCTTATTTAAAACAAACTTTTAGTTATTTACGTATTTTATGTTCTCTGTCGACTATCCTTTTAACTGTACACAACTTATAACTTTTTCTTTTTTCTGATTTTTAATTTCGCGTCTGATGTGTGTGCCGGTATACTAGCAACTATCTTTTCAATCCGCCAGCTCAATTTAAAAACTGTAAAATGTACCCACGCTGCGTTGCCATTTTTCCTATCGCTGAATGCCATTGCCACTGCTGAGTACAATTGGCATTGCTGTTCAGCAACAGCTGACGGCGATGCCACTTGCACGCAGGGTGTGTTTTGTTGCGTAAAGGCGGGTAACGCAGTGCGGTTATACCACCCTTCCTTAGAAAAAGAAGAATCTGACAAATTGATCAGATTTGTCATATTCTTCTTGTTCCTATGACTTTTAAATTGTTTTGGTTGAATGATATGATATTAGGGTGTTCCTCCCCTTTTTTCTCATACGTTCAATCAGAGCAATTTTTTTTCTTTTACATATGAAATTTTGTTAATAATAATTCAATTACTTACATGTAATTTGTTTTCTAATTTCTATTGCACTAAATTAATATATTATATTCATTACAAATAGTGCGTGCATATTAACATTTGGTTTTATTGACATGCAAATTGAAATTTTTGTTTTCGTATATTAATATAAATTTTAATTTGAGATTTCATGCTTCAATAACAGAGTAATGAAAATTTAAAATTAGTTACAAGCTAGTTTGTAAATTTGTATGAGAGAAAAAAAAATTCAGTTTACCTTATTGATTCGGTTTTTGTGAACGGGTTTTTCCTTTTTATTTATTTCATCTAAAACCGTGACATTAACTCCATCAATTTTTGTGACTATATATGGTCCTTGGTAAATGCTTTCGTGTTTATTTCTAGGTTCTTTTTGTACTACTACCTTATCGTTTATATTAATAGCTAACGGAAGCGCCCTCTTATCGTATAGATCCTTATTTTTAATTTTATGTTTATTAATTAAATCTTTTGCTATTTTATGCGTTTTTTGTAGTCTATATTTTACTTCTTTTGCATAATTTTCAACATTGTAAATTGGATCGATTTGTTCCTTTTGAACTTCATTTGGTAAGGTAACATTTCTACCGAATACTAATTCGTATGGAGTAAATCCATTATCAAAAACTGTACTAGGAGTTGTATTATGCAAAAATGTAAAATATTTCAAATAAACATCCCATTCGGGGAAGTTATCATTTAGAAAAGCTCGTAAATATTCATTAAACACCCGATGATTTCTTTCAATTGTACCTAGGGTTTCATGGTGGTAAGCTGTAGAAAAATTATGTTCGATTTTTAGGAGTTTAGTTAATTCAGAGAAAATTTCATTTTTATATTCGGTTCCTAAATCGGTTTTAATTGATTTCATTATGCCATAAATGAGGATGAAGCCTTCAAAAATGGCTGTTGCAATTGTTTTTGCTGTCTTATCAGGGATTGATATTGTAACTAGGTATTTGCTTAAGTCACACATAATGGTAACCGCGAACCTATTCCCATTATTCGACTCAGGCAAAGGTCCTATTGTATCTATAACTACGACATCGAAAGGTTTGCAGGGTGTTGGTGTAAGCACCAAATTTTCTTTGGTTTTTGGCTTGACTTTATTCAAAAGGCATTTTTTCCAATTTTTGACGTATTTGACAATATCACGGGTCATACCTTTCCAATAATATTTTGTACGTATTTTTGCGTAAAGCTTTTTATTTCCGCAGTGACCTCCTGATATCGGGTCATTGTGGTAAATTTTCATTAGTTTAAGTTTTTTTGTCGTTGTCCGTAACTGTTTCGACAGGTTCTATTAATAGTATTTGTAAATTTTTTAAAATTGAATTCCCTGTACTTTTAAAATTTGAAATAGAAAAATATTTAAATAACTGATTATCTTATTGCCATTCTGTTTGCTTAATGTTGTGTTTACCAGCTTCCTTTTCAAGCTTCAAAAGTAATTCATCTAATTGCATTATTTTGTTAGTACACACAATATTAAGTAACCCGAGTTTTTTATGTTTTAAATGCGCACATATTTTTAAATTGATTTTATCATTATCGTTGTCATGACATATTTGGCTTTTTATCCTATGGATTTTCTTGGAAAAATTATATGAAAATTTGTCGAATACCTGTAATTTGACATTTTCTTCGTTTATGTTTTCAACCGATTGTTGTAATTGTTCGTGACGTTTCGTCATAGACCTCGTCTGTACCGCTAAAATTTGATTATTGGAATTTTTAAGTTCTTGAATTGAAATTCGCGATAATGCGTCTGCACCTACATACGTTAGATTTTCCTTTAATATATTCTATGGTAAAATTATATTCGGACAATTCCAAACGGATTCTGGAAAGTTTCGACGACGGATCTTTCATATTAAATAAATAAACTAGTGGGCGATGATCTGATTTAACTTTGAAGTGAGTGCCATAAATATATGCACGAAATTGCTTTATTGCAAAATATATTGCCAAAAGTTCTAATTCTATTATTGCTTTATTTTGTTCCGATTTGCTAAAGGATTTTGAAGCAAAACAAATTGGCAAGTCGTTACCGTTATGATTTTGACTCAGTATCGCACCACAACCTAACTTTGAAGCATCGACCGTAATTAAAAATTCCTTGGTGAAATCTGGATATTGTAAAAGTTTTGGAGAAATCAGACTTTTTCTTAGTTTTTCGAAAGCTAACTCACATGCCGTATCCCAATTAAATTCAACCTTTTTATAAGCTTTTATTTAGTTTCACTTTTGTTGTCTGTAATGGAATCTTGCAAGTTAAATTTGATACACTTCCCGGTGTCCGATTGAGCTGAAATTTTGCACACATGTATAACTCCGATGACAATGCAATATTACTTTGTGAGAATTCGATAAATTACGCGATAACACAGTTATCGGTAAAGATTTGTATTTACTTTGGCATAACAGCCTAAGTCCCATACAAACCCGCCGGTACCTATCCGTGGATTGTGATATTTGGACGTGGTGAATCACGCGTGGTGAATCTCAACGCTTGTGAAAAGCGGAGACACAACCCTCTGTTGTATTTCTGTGTATAACCAACATAGCTGAAATTTTAAGGCTGTTTAACTCTGTAATCTTTTCTGTAATTTATTTTGTTTTTGGAAAAATTACCTATTTGAAAAAAGCTGGCTGAAAAATATTGGCATAACAGCTTAAGTTAAATCAAGAATGGAAAAACTTGGAAAGTTTGAGCAGATGTGGCAATTTCGCGTGTCCGTTGAACGAAATATTGAAAATCTATTGATCATCGCTAAGAAATTAGCGACATTCCATCAACTTAGCAGCACTTTAGCAATACTACTGTTATTATTTGGCCGCTCAAACACACCCATATTAATTTGCATTAAATTTAAAATATACAACTCAAAAATGACTCCGGTTGTTATATCCGCAGCATTTATTTGGTGCAAATACAACATAATAATTTACACGGCCAAAGCCATAATAATTTGCACGGGTCATCAATTCTTTCTCTGATTCAAAAGCTGAACTACCAGCGCTACCGCCATCAGCTCAGTGTCATCATTGTCAGTAGCGCCAATAACACCAAACTCGTGCCTGACAAACAAAATTCCTTTCACTCAATAGTGCAAGTGAAATGTACTACGCACTCACTACTAAGTAGCGTCAAAAATTCGATTGGAGTCATTTCGTCAATGAGCTACCATTGAGCTGGCACCGCATTGGCGCTGGCGCCTTGCAATTTACATCACTAAAATTGCACGAATGTCCAGGCTCATGACTTTGTTAATCCAGATGGTGAAAACGAAGACTCAAAGGAATGCAACCTTGCAAACAACAGCCGTCATTTTCAAAGTGTAAAAATTCTGTGATACAACGAACGCTAACGCCGTTAGGCTCATTGTTTACTATATAGTTTGGCAGCTTAAGTAGAGGTTATGTTGCGAATAGAGTGGAAGGCAGTGGACTAGGCAGCCGAATGTCATATAATGAAGGAATGGTGCTCGGAGTTTTTTCAAAGTTAAAAAAAAAAATGATAAAAGCTTTAATAAAAATAAAACTATTGTTTTAATAACAACAAAAACGCCTTATATATTCTATGTACATAAATTGGTAAGGATTATCTCACTTTAAAATTTGAGTTAAATAATCTAAAGTTTTTGTTTGAAACTGCGTCGAGAACTGTGCGTGTGAATGTGCGAATTTTCACCGATCAGCTGTTAGTTGCGCTACTTGGTAAAATTTACAATGGTTAGGCTGTTATCGGTAAGTGTTACATACTTTTCTGCGCACTTGATTTTGTTTTACAGATTTTTGGCGATGGAATTTTAGCTAAGCGAAAGTAGGAATTTTATTTTAAAACAGATTTAACCCACAGATGAGAGATCTGCAATAAGTAGTTGTAAACAGAACGCGGCATAGGCAAAGTTAAGTTATTTAACACTGTTTGACACAATTTTATATGTGCTCTCTGTCAAAAATGCTTCAACTAACTTAGTCACATTTTATTTCGATTATGAATATGCCCCAATATATTCGGATTATGATATAATAAAATTAAAGAAAGAAAAAAATTAAAGAAAAAAAACTTTTTTAAAAATAAGCTTTTATTATTGGTTAATAAAATTAACTAAAAAGTAAGTTGATGCATTAAAACAAATGGATAGGATGAGAAACGTTACAAATAACTAAGTAAAGGTTACATAACTAATTTAAACAAAATTTTACCCTACTAAAAATTAAAAAAAATGCATATTTAAATTAAATTTGAGAAAAAGGCTTTTCTAAGAACAAGCTTCTATTACTTGTTAATAAAGCGAACTAAAAAGTAAAAAATAAAATTAAAGAAAAAAAAAACTTTTTTAAAAATAAGCTTTTATTATTGGTTAATAAAATTAACTAAAAAGTAAACAATAAATTGACTCTAAAGAAATATAACACTTTATAAGTTCATTGTAAGCTTTAACGATAATTAGGCTTTTTCGTCTGCGACAAAAGAATTCTATATTGTACATAATTATATATTTTTAACATTAAAACTTTACACCTAAATTATTAAACCTTACAGTTAATATCACAGTCCTAATTGTTCTAATAAAAGCGTGTTACATTGCGATAGCAAGAAAAGGAGATCCTAAATGTTCTTAATTATACCATCAAAATTCAACACGTTTTTTATTAGAACAATTAGAACTGTGATATTAACTGTAAGGTTTAATAATTTAGGTGTAAAGTTTTAATGTTAAAAATATATAATTATGTACAATATAGAATTCTTTTGTCGCAGACGAAAAAGCCTAATTATCGTTAAAGCTTACAATGAACTTATAAAATGTTATATTTCTTTAGAGTCAATTTATTGTTTACTTTTTAGTTAATTTTATTAACCAATAATAAAAGCTTATTTTTAAAAAAGTTTTTTTTTCTTTAATTTTATTTCTACTCAAACGATTCAATGGAGCTGCTAAAGAAGCGAAATTTGGAAAGAATCTCCTATAATAATTTGCAAATGCCACGAATCTTCGGACAGCGTCTTTATCGCGTGGCTTAGGATACCTTTTAATTGCTTCAATTTTTGAATCGTCTGGTAGAAACCCATTTGCTGAGCATTTATGCCCTAAGAAAGTTACTTCAGGTCTAAGAAAATTACACTTTTTTGGGTTAAGTCGCAAGTTGAACTTTCTACAGGTTTCGAAAACTTTTTTTAGATTATTGAGATGATGTGCTTCGCTACATCCAATTACTATTATATCGTCTACATACATAAAGGCTTGGTTGGGTGAAATACCAGAAAATGCAATTGACATCATTCCTGAAAATGAATTTGGAGCTACGTTTAGACCAAATGGTAAAACCTTCCATCGAAAAGCTCCGCGGCCAGTACTAAAAGATGTTATATCTCTTGAATCTTTGTGAAGTGTAATTTGGTGAAAACCCGAAAAAAGATCTAATGTAGAAAAGAATTTCGCACGGCCAAGGTTATCCAAAATATCGTCTACATGTGCCAAGGGAAATTTGTCGGCAATTAACTTTTTATTTACAGCCCTAAAGTCAACGCACATTCTATACGATTTTTGGCCATTTAGGTCTTTTTTCGGTATCAAAATCAAGGGACTGTTATAATTCGAACAACTATTTTCGATCAGATCGTTTTCTAATAATTTATTAACCTGTTTATTTATTTCTTCGCGCTGCGAATAAGGTAGGCGATAATTTTTAATGTATACTGGCGTCGTATCGTTTAGTCTTAGTTTTTGTTCATAAAAATTGTTTATTGTCATTTTATCGTTGTCTAGCGCAAAAATATCGGAATATTGTAAACATAAGTTAATAAGTTTATTTTCAGCATAATTAGGTATTTGTTTTTCTAAAATGCTTTTAAGTTCTTTAATACGACTATCTTGCTTTACTGGGTTATTGATTTTATAAACGTTATAATTAGAAAGTTTTTCGGTTTGAATGTTGTGGTTGTTTACGTATTTTACGCTATTTGTGGTATTTATTACCTTAATGATCGGATTACTAGTATCAACTATACATTTCGCTGTGAAAACACCGTCAGAAATCTCTTGAGAATCCACGAAAAGTGGTTCTGAGTCTTTTTCCAAGGCGAAAATTCTATAAACTTCGCAACGAGGTGGAATAACAAATGTATCGCTTTCCATTCCGTGAAGGATGGGAAGTGCGATCTTTTCATTGCCTATCCAGAAGGAAATGCAATTTGTTGCATAGCTGATATCGCATTTATTTGTTTTTAGGAAATCCTTACCAAGTATTCCATCTGATGGAATGTTGAAATCATTGTCTACCACGTGCAACGTATGTTTGATATAAAAATTTGAAAAGTGTAAGTTGGTTGTAAAAGTACCTAATGTAGAAACTGTATCTGTAGTTACTCCAGTAATATTAATTGTATCATTGCTATTAATTGACAAATTTTTATTAAGAGAAGAAATTTTAATTAACGAAATGTTGGCTTGTGTATCGACTAGAAATGTGCAAAATTTGTTAGAGCCAGTAATATGTATTTGTATAAAATCGGAATGAATTAGTTAGTAATTTGTCTCGTCCTCCCTCAGTGTCCGCTCCTGAGAGGCTTCCCTGTTTAAAGCCCGAACGCTTGCAATTCTAGCTCTATTATTGGAAGTGTTAGAACCGCTATTATTGCTAGTACGACTATTGTTGCTATTATTATTACTATTAGGCTGATTCCGATTTCCGCCGCCGGAACGGAAATTTTGCCTTTCATTGCCGCGATTGAAGTTGTTGCCATAGTTACTGTTACTAAAGGATGGTCTATTTTGCCTATAATTGTTAAAGTTACGATTTTGATTTTGGAAATTTCGACCTCGGTTATTACTTTGAAAATTTCTAAAATTGTTATTGTTCCGCGCCCTAAATGCTAAAACTTGGCGTTCTTTTATTTCATTTGATTGCTCTACAATTAGTTTGGCTACTACGTCCTTGGAATCAGAAAAATTGGTTGAAGCGAGGATTGATTTTACTAAACTTGTTTTTGCGTTCAATCGGCAAACGTTAACTGTTTGCTCGATGGCCATTTCACGGGCTTTGGTCTGAGTAATCCCTTCGATAATGAGCGAACGCTCTAAAGCATCAGACAATTCCTCGACGCGTTTTGCAAAATCGGTGTAATTATTATTATTAACTTGCAAAGCTGCAATTTTTCCGGCCACAACTTTGGAGTTGTCGGGTTTTATACGGTTACGTAGTGCTATTTTTATATCGTTAACTGAAAGTACTTGAGTTGGTATCGCTTCTCGAGCTTTACTATCGAGTTTGGATTTAATATATCAAATACCAATGCTAGTTAAATTTTCGTCGACAAATTGTTCGATTAACTCAATTTTAGTAATGAAAGATTCGAGACCTAGGGGCTCACCGCTATAATTTTCACGCATAATACCAGCACATATGCCGATAAACGTCCTTTTTTCTTCAGGAGTCGCCATATTTGTATCGGAATTAGGGGGATTTGAAATATTTGTTTCGGGCAATTCCTCAAATCCGTGAAATTCTCCGAACAAAGAAAGTCTAACAACAAGGTTTTTTATTGTACTGGGCGAATATGTGGTTGAGCCTTCGGAAACTGGGCTTTTAAAATCAAGATTTTTGGAATCGGAACTTTCGGAATTAAAATTTTTGGAATTGGAATCTGAATTTTTGGAATTTTCGGAATCTGAGTCTTGTTCTGAAATTCTGGGAACTACTTTTTGGTTTCTAAGAAACATATGTAGTAGGAAGCAAAGAAGAAATATTTAAGCTGATTAAAGTCGAATTTGTAGAAAGTGCTTACGAAAATTTAACAGAAATAGAAATTGAATTGAATGTTGATGTGAAATTGAAAGAATTATCCGGCAATTTAATGAAAGACTGAATATTTAATGATAAATTGAATGTATATTGAAGTAATTTAGTTTAAATTGATTTCAAAGGAAAAATATTTTATTTTGGTAAAAGGACTTGGCTGTTGATAACGGACGCACCGCTTTATTAAAAAGATCTCAATGTGATTGTGCTTTTATGGACGCACCGTTTTTATAAAAATTGTATGGTTTTATTTTTATAGATACGGGCGCACCGCATCTTTTCAAATTTGTAATATGAATATCCTCGGACGCACCGGGATTAAAAAAAATTTCATTGGTTGTTTACGGGACCACCGTTTACGCAAAAAAAATCTTTTTGGTTAATTACGGAACCACCACTGTATGTTAAAAAAAATATTTTTCATGTTATTTTTCCTCTTTGATGGAGCCCACTGTAGGGCAGAGTGGGATTAAAATTAGAAAAAACGTTTATTGATTTTTGGCAATTGTTTTAATAATCACAACGTTGAAGCAATGCAATAATGGAAAAAAAAAATTTTTCTGTTTTTGTCCGACCCTGTCCCACAGTGCCGACCTTTAATCCTACACATATAAAAATATGTATGAATATAATACAAGAAAATTTTTTTTGTAATAAGTATTGTGAGTAATTCAATTTAATTAATTTAATTTTTATTTGTATTTTGCAATGAGTTTGCAAAAATAATATTTGAAAATTTAAGAGAAAAAAGATATGAGTGTAATATAAAATATTACATTTTAATGAGTATGAAGAGTTAGTGTCAAAAATGAAAATGTGAATATAATATGAAATGTGTTTTAATTTTATTAAAGAAAATTGAAAAATATTAAATATTAAGAGAATTGAAAATATTAAGCTAATTTTAATAATGTAAAATTTTTGCACACCATACCAGTTACTGCTTGGCTCGATTTACCGCTTGCTGTACCTGTTGTTCTACTGCTGCACTGCGCGTACTGCCACTGCTGATGCTGCTGCTCTTGGATGGCGTCACTTATTTTTTCCGCTATTCAGTTCGTACGGTGGTTTGCAGTTATTGATGTGGCGTGGCTAGTGCCGTTTGTTTTTTCACCAAGAATTTGGTACAGTTTTACTGAAATTTAGTTTTTGTTGTTTTAAGTGTAAATGTTAAATTATGTATTATTTCTGCTGCCGTTTAGTTTCTTTTATTATTAGTAAAAACAATTTCTTATTATTTCCGTTTTTTAATTAGTTTTTGTATTATACGTGTCTATATGTTCTTTAAATGTCTTTTAAATTATGATAATTTTCCACTAGCCACTGCCATACACCACCAACACTGCCTTTCCTTGTAAATTTTAATAATTTTTCGTTGTTGATTTAAATGTTCGTATTTTTTTTGTAATTTTTTTTTTGATTTTGTATTTTTTTTTTTTTTTTTTGTAGAGATTCTTGTTTTTTTTAAATGTTTTGTAATTTTTTTGTAATGGTTTTTCAAATTTTTGTATTTTTTTTGTAATTTTTTAAAGTTTTCGAAAGAACGTTTTTTTTTGTAAAAATTTTTCGTTTTTTAAATTTTTTTGTAAGAGTTTTGCATTTTTATATATTTTTTTGTGATGGTTTTTAAATTTTGTAATTTTTTTTTGTAGATTTTTAAGTGGTATTAAAATTTTTTTTGGAGGGTTTTTGTAAGTTTTGTATTTTTTTTTGGATTTTTATGGTTTTTTTTTTGTTTTTTGTAGATTTTTAAATTTTGTGAAAATTAAATTTTAATTCTTTAGATAAAAAAATTTTTTTTTGGTTAATTCATTTTTAATAAATTTTTGATTTTGGGGTTTTAGCCTTTTAACTTTTTAAAATTTTAAGCTCCTTTTTTCTTTTTGATTTTTAGTTTTTAAGAGGCCTGCCTCTTCACGCTTATGGCCGCCATTGCAAGTCCTGTCGCGGTCGCCATTTAAGCTTGGCATTTTGACGCCAACCATTTTTTTGGTATTGGGATATACTCACGCTTGGTCGTGGGTATGCAGCCCACTGTGCACACACACACACCGCACTTACGCTAAACTTTTATTCTTTTCGTTTCTTCTCTTTTTGTTAAACAAATGAAATCGTTTTTTTAATTTTTTTAACACATAGTTTTTCTTTTATTCACAACTTAGTTCGATCCGTAAATCCTTTTAATTATAAACTAGTTTCCTTTTTGTACAACCTTATTTAAAACAAACTTTTAGTTATTTACGTACTTTATGTTTTTAACTGTACACAACTTATAACTTTTCCTTTTTCCTGATTTTTAATTTCGCGTCTGATGTGTGTGCCGGTATACTAGCAACTATCTTTTCAATCCGCCAGCTCAATTTAAAAACTGTAAAATGTACCCACGCTGCGTTGCCAATTTTCCTATCGCTGAATGCCATTGCCACTGCTGAGTACAATTGGCATTGCTGTTCAGCAACAGCTGACGGCGATGCCACTTGCACGCAGGGGTGTGTTTTGTTGCGTAAAGGCGGGCAACGCAGTGCGGTTATAGTATGTATGCATATGATGATTAATTTGTTTACGTACATACAAGTGTGGCAGCTTGCTTTATTGTTGTTGTGGCTTTATTTACTTAGTATCAGATTAGTGATGTGAGTTTCACTTAGTGTTACTAAAATTTGTCACAATATGTTGCGCTGGCAACCCCTTGACAGAATTGCGCTACACAACCCCTTGAATTGATTTGGTGTTTTAGTCGCCTCTTACGACAGGTGTACCTACCGCAGGTATATCCTAAGCCTCCTAACCCGCTGGAGGGGGTGGACCTGTGGATGATATATATGAACTCTACTAAAAGCGACTACTTGCTACTTTCTCATACTGCACTGCTAAGGGACCAGAGCCTACGTATGTGCTTGTATGTAGGTCCACATATTATTATGGTGAGTTGGCACTGTAGTTGTTGTTGTATTAATGATAAATACACTCCCCGAAGGCTTTGGGAAGTGTTATCGATGTTGATGGTCCTTTGCCGGATATAGATCCGGTACGTTCCGGTAACACATCACCATTAAGGTACTAGCCCGACCATCTCGGGAACGATTTATATGACACACTTTAAACCTTCTAGGCCATCACACCCTCCCCACCCCCTAGTTCCAAGATGAACTTGGTCCCGCCAGTGCCTCGGCTGTTAATGAAATATGATTCGCCACGGGTAGGTGAGGTTGACAATTGCGCTGGAGAAGCTATATGTCATCCTCCCAGCAGATCCTTGCAGCGGGACTGCGCCATATTCTCCTGCTCCGGGAAGGTATCGCAGCCTAATTTAAATGTGACGCCAGAAGGCGGTGTCCAGTCAGAATACCAGAATACGCTTGGTCGATCATGTGCACCTCTCGCCTTCTCTTAATCTCGCCTAGTCTAATTGGGACGTCTACGTAGCAAACTTCAAGAGATGCGCCCTCTCTAGCTAGTTCATCTGCCTTTTTATTCCCATATATTCCCATATGCCCTGGGACCCAATATAGATGTATGCTTCTCCCTGCCCCGATTCTCTCCAGAGGACTCCATGACAGCTTACTGTGTAGGATGATTCCTAGATATTTTTGGTTTCTCCTTTAGGGTCACCCCTCCTAACTTAGGCCCCAATTTGGGACCTTGTACCTCTTTGTAAACAAGACCATATCCGTCTTACGTCATCTGCGTAAGCCGTAAGTTTTACGGGTCCCTCATTGAAACGCCTGAGCAGTTGCTTGATGACCAGTGTCCACAGAAGAGGTGATAGCACCCCTCCCTGCGGGGTGCCCCTGTCCACTGATTTCGTGACCTCGTACAATCCCCATTGTGATGTAATCTTCCTGCAATTTAACATGCAGCCGATCCATGTGGTTAAGGCTGAATGTACTTTAATATAATTAGGACCATCCATAATCGCCCATTTAGAAACATTGTTGAAAGCCCCGGCAATGTGTAAGAAGACTTCTAGAGCATATTCCTTATATTCCAGCGCTTTCTCTATGCTTATTACCATCCTATGCAATGCGGTGTCTAACGACTTGCCTTTGGTGTACGCATGTTGTGTTGTGAAGAGCAGCTTTTCATCCACGTTGGACATTATGTACACATCTATCAGCATCTCAAAGGTTTTGAGCAGAAATGATGTTAAGCTAATGAGTCTATAGTCTTTGGGATACACGTGACCGATCTTCCCCGCCTTTGGTAGGAAAGCTACACTAGCAGTTCTCCAAGAGTGCGGTACATGATTCAGTCTTATGCATATATTTAGCCATTCCTCGACCGTTCTACTTGAAACTTTTAAAATGGCCGAGAATATACCATCTGGGCCCGGCGATTTAAACTTAGAAAACGTCTTCACCGCCCTTGGTATCGGTCACCAAGCCCGGCACTTCCCGCTCCGTGATCGAAGTGTGAATGCTGTCTGCTTGCTCTTCTAAATCATCTCCCGATGGGAAATGTGTATCGAAAAGCACCTTAAGGGACTCCTCACTATTACGTAACCATTCCCCGTTTTCTTTCTTTGTTAGTCCCTGGACTATGTTTCCCCTTGCCAGGACATTTTTCAACCGTGCTGTTTCGCTGGAGCACTCTATGTCCGTACAGAAACTTTTTCAAACATTTCTTTTACTTGTCTTCTTAGAAAACTCAGCTCATTGCTCCACCATGGTCGCTTTGTCTTTTCTGTGAGTATTCTTAGAGGGCAAGCTCTGTTATACGCAGTCATAAGCGTCTTTTGTCTTGTTTTGTTTCTACCTGTTTCTGGAATTTTGTCCAGTTCGTTCACCTAGGGTTTCTAAAGGTTCCTCCCTCCTCTACGCTCTTTAGGGGGATGCTGAATCTGATATACGCATGGTCGGAGAAGGATGTTCTTTCAAGAACCATCCAATCATACCTTGATATATCACGTTCGGAGCTCAGTATAATATCAAGAACATTGCTGGATGTTGGACCAATTTATGTAGGGACACTTACCCTGTTGGCTATCTGCAAATTGGTTTGCAGAATGTAACAATATAGAGATTCGCCTCTCTTGTTCGTACCTCCTCCTCCCCACGCATTGTGGTGCGCATTTGCATCCGCGCCTATGACCAACCGCCCTTTGCGCCCTCCGTCCTGTACTAGCCTCTTGCACTTCATCGGTGGAACCTCCGCAGCCATGTAGCAGGATGCCAGGATAAATGGCTGTTTATTCTTTTGCTCCACGGCCACCACTACTAGGTCCTCAGTTGTGTAATTAGGCAGCATATATGAATGCAGCTGTTTACTTACCATGACTACAGCTCGCACCCGTCCTTCCGTTTGCGCGTAGTAGACGCCAAATTCCCGCGCGCTGAGTCCAGAAATCTTTCCTTCCGATGAGAGCCACGGCTCCTGGATCAGCGCCACGTAAAACGAACCCTCCTTAAGGGTTAGGAGGAGTTCGTTCGACGCCACTTTACTGTGTTGGAGGTTTATCTTTAAGACTCGCAGCACCATTGGGCTGTTTGTTCCCCCTCCAGCACCTTCGCCGTGACGTCTTCGCCATCCCCTTGCCCTTTTGGTTTAGAGTATTCGCTATTTACGGTGGATGTAAGAAAATATTTTGTATTTTAATTTATTGAATAATTTGGGAAACATTAAAACAACGTGACATCTGTGAGCGCGGCTTTGATTCCTAAAGTCTCTTTGTTGATCGTAATATTAGTAAGTTGTACTCACAAAGAATGGCATGGTAGTTAATATCTTTGAGGACAACAATTGGCAACATTTGGTTACATTTGGTTTCACAAATTCCTACTAGGGTTAAAGTTAAAAGAAATTAGTTCAGTGGCAATTCGTTTAACTGCAGGCATGATGGGATTACGAAAATGAGAATAGAGAAATAGGAGGTAAAGATCGATTTCCGCTGGAATGCGCTCTTTTTTTTCTGGCCGGAGATATACAAGTGTAAAGTCGTGCTTCTGAAATCGTCATAGAGTGGTGCATGGTCACCGATATAAAAAAATGCGGTTCAAGTGTTGTCTCAAAAATTATATAACCGCGATCAATAATATATAATAATATTGTGACGAATATTACCATAAACTCCGGGCGGCCACCGTGGTGTGATGGCAGCGTGCTCCGCCTACAACACCGTATGCCCTGGGTTCACGCCCCGGGCAAATCAACATCAAAATTTTAGAAATAAGGTTTTTCAATTAGAAGAAAATTTTTTTAAGCGGGGTCGCCCCTCGGCAGTGTTTGGCAAGCGCTCCGGGTGTATTTCTGTCATGAAAAGCTCTCAGTGAAAATTCGTCTTGCAGATGCCGTTCGGAGTCGGCATGAAACATGTAGGTCCCGTCCGGCCAATTTGTAGGGAAAATCAAGAGGAGCACGACGCAAATTGGAAGAGAAGCTCGGCATTAGATCTCTTCGGAGGTTATCGCGCCTTACATTTATTTATTTTTTAATAATAAACTCCCAACACAAAAACTTTGAAGCCCTTCACACTGTGTACATAAACACATCAATCATCATTTACACTCATATATATAAGGCACGCAGAGATATTACGTGCAAACACTTGTAATCATCAGCGAAGTATTACTCACATATGCATACGCTTATGGATACAAACTACAAATATACATGTATATAGATAATTACAAGTAGGAGATATGCACAGCAGTTCTAGCAGGCGAAACGTCTAGACTATAGTAGAAATATGCGAATGAAGCAGCAGAGATTATAAAAGAGCGCAAGCGGACAATCATGAATCAGTTTGATTTAAGCAAGCTATCAGTTGCGATGTAGAAGTGTTATTGTGAAGTACTTTAATAAAGGCCATTTTGCATTATTGAATAGTGGAGTTATTTATTCAACAGTTTAGTGATTCGAACGTTAGTAGAAGGTTGCAAATAAGGGGAATTGCACTAAATTCGTTACAATATATATAACTAATAAATATTAATCCATCCTGCGTGCATAAGAAAAGCAAGACCAGCGAATCTGGATGAGTTTGGGGACCCACAGCAGAAGGACCAGCACATTCCTTTAATTATCAGTTTCAGCACAGACAGCCAAAAGCCATGTGGCTACGTGGATTTTTTTTGAGTTAAATATAAATAGGGAAAAATTAAGTAACCCTAACTACTTAAAGCTAAAGTAAAATTCCCTAAAACGAGTGTTTTCTATGAAACGAAACTTCAAAAAAAAACATACTTTTTTTTTTTTTTTTGAATTAGATTGTCGAAAATTTATTTGGATTAAAACCATATAAAATTAATTAAATTTTAAAGAAGGCTACTTGTAATATTTTGAAACTGTTTTAAAATTGCCTTCGAGTGATTGAAAAGAAAATGGAATTGCAAATATTTTTTTTGTGTTGAATATATAGCCACATCCTAATGTGTAATGTACATACTAGACCCCTGCATGAATGCACAAAAATATGCCTATGAATACATTCACACAAATTTTGTACAAGCACTCATTCAATTCACTGGCATGAGAACTTATGGGTATGAGTACAAAAGGCTGTGAGTAGCAAAATATACAAGTACTTGCACGGTCTCGTCTCATGCAGCACAACCAAAAATTTTTATACTCAGTTGAGCAGAGCTCACAGAGTATATTAAGTTTGATTGGATAACGGTTGGTTGTACATATATAAAGGAATCGAGATAGATATAGAATTCCATATATCAAAATAATCAGGATCGAAAAAAAATTTGATTGAGCCATGTCCGTCCGTCCGTCCGTCCGTCCGTTAACACGATAACCTGAGTAAATTTTGAGGTATCTTGATGAAATTTGGTATGTAGGTTCCTGAGTGCTCATCTCAGATCGCTATTTAAAATGAACGATATCGGACTATAACCACGCCCACTTTTTCGATATCGAAAATTTCGAAAAACCGAAAAAGTGCGATACTTCATTACAAAAGACAGCTAAAGCGACGAAACTTGGTAGATGAGTTGAACTTATGACGCAGAATAGAAAATTAGTAAAATTTTGGACAATGGGCGTGGCACCGCCCACTTTTAAAAGAAGGTAATTTAAAAGTTTTGCAAGCTGTAATTTGGCAGTCGTTGAAGATATCATGATGAAATTTGGCAGGAACGTTACTCCTATTACTATATGTACACTTAATAAAAATTAGCAAAATCGGAGAAGGACCACGCCCACTTTTAAAAAAAAAATTTTTTAAGTAAAATTTTAACAAAAAATTTAATATCTTTACAGTATATAAGTAAATTATGTCAACATTCAACTCCAGTAATGATATGGTGCAACAAAATACAAAAATAAAAGAAAATTTCAAAATGGGCGTGGCTCCGCCCTTTTTCATTTAATTTGTCTAGGATACTTTTAACGCCATAAGTCGAGCAAAAATTAACCAATCCTTTTGAAATTTGGTAGGGGCATAGATTTTATGACGTTAACTGTTTTCTGTGAAAAAGGGCGAAATCGGTTGATGCCACGCCCAGTTTTTATACACAGTCGTCCGTCTGTCCTTCCGCATGGCCGTTAACACGATAACTTGAGCAAAAATCGACATATCTTTAATGAACTTAGTTCACGTGCTTAATTGAACTCACTTTATCTTGGTATGAAAAATTAACGAAATCCGACTATGACCACGCCCACTTTTTCGATATCGAAAATTACGAAAAATGAAAAAATGCCATAATTCTATACCAAATACGAAAAGAGGCATGAAACATGGTAAGGTAATTGGATTGTTTTATTGACGCGAAATATAACTTTAGAAAAAACTTTATAAAATGGTTGTGACACCTACCATATTAAGTAGAAGAAAATGAAAAAGTTCTGCAGGGCGAAATAAAAAACCCTAGAAACGATATAATATAGAGACATTGCATAGCCGAAAAATCGTGTGAGGCAAGCTTCACAAAATTCTAGTAGGTCACATTCACCACTTACCACAGCAGAATTTGTTAAACTACCACTGTCTGTATTTGTTATTTAATAATTATTTGTACACTTTTTCTTCAGCTAATGTGTTCAGAATTTTAACTTTTACTCACTAAAACTCCAATCAGTGTATATCTGTGCTTAAATTATGTTAAAAATTGTGTTAAAGTTTTTGGTGTGGTGAAAGTGACCTACTAGAATTTTTTTACGCTCCGCTGCTTTCCACCGAAGTTCGCGCATGCAATATTTTTACATTCAAAAATTTTTGATATTCTTGTATATTCAGTAGTACTACATGTATCGCAGGTGTACTTGTGTATACAACTACAGTTTGGTGAATTTTAAGGAATTATAAAAGTGTACACTAGTTGCCCGTGTAAAACCCATTTATTATAACAAAATAAAACGCATAAATGTGCCATTTTAGGATTTTATTTACTTTTCATATTAATGCGTTTTCTTATGTTAGATATTAATATCTCTTTAACTAAGTAGCTTTAACTTATACTATTTAAGCAAGCAAGTTTTTTTTTTATATATGTTCTAAATATTTTTCATATTGATATGTAAAAACATAATTTTTTCAACACATGTCGGATTAAACCCTAGGGAACTACGCTTATCTGAAAGTAATTGCTTGGCGCTTGAAAATACTCTTTCTGAAGAGGCACTACTAGCCGGAGTAGCAAATATTTTTCGGCTTAGCTGGAATGACAGAGGATATTTAAGTTTATTAAACTCCCAGCACTTTAGAACATCAAAACCGTTGTGCATGACCCCAGAAATTATTTCATATAGCATCAATTCTTCTTGTACTAGGTCAATACTACTAGGTATCTTTTGAGGCTGGAGAAATCCGGAAGATAGGCATTCTTTTTGTTTGAAAGAGAATTCCGCTGACAGTTTTCATTGTTTATCAAACTGTCTTCATTTATTAGCCTTTCAAGCAAAGTTTTACAATATTCTTTGATTTCATTTTTCTCAGCAGCAGTAAATTGGGAGAGATTGTTAGTGGGTGGGAACAGAAATAGAGCTATTTTATGAATCATTGTTAAATTACTAAGTAAAGTGTCCTTATGCAATGTACGCAGCCGTAGCTTCAAATCTTGTATGCATTCTGACTCATCGTTGGTTGATTCACAATGTCGCATTAAGTAGTAAACATGTACTATTACTAAATGTAAGGTTGCATAGTTATTGCCTTCCAAATCTTTTGATGCTTCCTCACATAAGCCAGCACTTTAAGGGTATCTGTTAAGGCATTTAAGCTTATTCCACTAATACATTTCAGTTGACGATTTTCCTCCAAAATATTTCCAACGTCAGACCAGTTATTTTTGAGAGCATGTAAAAAACTGTGTTCCATCTTTTCGGAGAAATGCTTTTAAGGGTTGTTGTCAATTGTGCATTGGCTCCAGATTTCTTGAAATACCTGACGACATGTGACATTTTTCTTTCATTTCGCTAATATCGGCTGACTCGTTAAGAGATGTTTCCACGATGTTGTGCAATAAATGGGTAATACAAAATATGTGGTTTTGATGTTGGAAAGCGGCTTTCATGTTTGTTCCTCTATCCGTAACAATAATGGCTTTATTAAAGGAGCAATCAAATTCGTCCAACGCTTCCGTTACATTTTGCAGAATTCTTTGATCTATTGTGAAAAAGTTCGTGAAAAACAATCAGGGTATAGAAATAGGAAATTCTTACTGGTACAGGGCTCGGAGTCCATGGACTTAAAAGCAAGCAGTTTTGTGACTAATTTTGCATTTGTAATAAAGTGCACCGTTAGTGATAAGTAGGAATGCTTTGAAACAGTGTCTGTCCATATATCCGAAGTGAGTCCAAGAAATCCGCCACTCAGTTCCTTTAGTTCTGTTCTCATTTCATCGTAGGAAATTTTGTAGAGCTTGTCTATGTTTCTGGATATAGTGGTAGGGTGTGGTAGCAATTTTTCAACGTCTACATTTGGACCATACTTGGCTCCTATTGACAATATTAGCTCTATGTATTCCTGCAGGCCTTCATCCTCGACAATTTGAAACGATCGGCAATTTTTTACAACTCATCCTGTAACAGATCGGACAACGTCCTTTCTTGTTTCGTCATCAACATCTATTCGGCGCCTATTGTCAACTCGATCTGTAAAAGTTTTGTAACACTTTTGTTTGACTAAATTCGATGTGATCTTTGTAAAGGTTAAAACGCTACTGCAGTCTTTGCAAGCTACTACTTTGTCCAAAAGCTGACGCCAATATTTGCTTTGCCGAAAATATTCCAAACTTTGCTCTTTCCGGCAGTTAAAATGATTTTATCGTCTCCCTTGACTATTCTTTCTTTTATTTCGGCAAATTGGCGAATTTTTACGGACATCGGTGAATTGGCTGATGTTAATTGGTCCATAATATATATATATATTTGTGCACTGGCGGCCAACGTGGTGTGATGGTAGCGTGCTCCACCTACCACGCCGTATGCCCTGGGTTCACACCGCGGGAAAAGCAACATCAACATTTTAGAAATAAGGTTTTTCAATTAGAAGACAATTTTTCTAAGCGGGGTCGCCCCTCGGCAGTGTTTGGCAAGCGCTCCGAGTGTATTTCTGCCATGAAAAGCTCTCAGTGAAAACTCATCTGCCTTGCAGATGCCGTTCGGAGTCGGCATAAAACATGTAGGTCCAGTCCGGCCAATTTGTAGAGAAAATAAAGAGGAGCACGACGCAAATTGGAAGAGAAGCTCGGTCTAAGATCTCTTCGGAGGTTATCGCGCCTTTCATTTATTTTGTTAAATATTAAAAGGCTTCAGAAAAAGTATTGTGGTTTAGTTGGTGATACTTCAATGTAGTTATCCATTGGTATGATCTTTCTTCAGTTAATTTCTCTATTTATATAGTTCTTTTTTTCAAAGCGTATGTACATGTATTCTATATATACTGAAGTGCGTTAAATTATATAAATAGTTAAAGAAATAGATAATGAAAATTTTCTACAATGCAATATGTATACACATAAATATATCCTAACCCATTTTTAAGGCCATAATCGATGGCCTTCAGGCAGGCAAATGTCTATCATCATACAAGTGTATGTATGGTGATTAGCGATGCACAACATACATGTTTCAGGATCGTTAATTATTAACGTTTTACCAACTAATGAATGACTTTCAGCCTAGGATAATTCTATACATACATCAAAGAAGTTGATGGTGAATAGGGATAACGGCGAAATATATATTTTGAAATTTTGTTAATTTTTGAAATTTTTGTATGAAAGGCGGGAAACATTGCAAATTTCTCCAGCATGGCTGATTTGTAAACGTTTATTAGCTCTTAAGAAAAGATATTTAGTATTTTGCTTTCTTATTAAAAAATTTTGCATTCGCCTCTTAAAAATACCCATATTTTTTGTTACGTTTTTCATAGTTTCAACGCAAACATTTAACTTTTCATAAATGCACACATAGTTTTAGAACAGGCATCGGCAAATTGGAAATGCAGATGTGTTAGTAAGAGCGCGATAATCATTGTAAACTTTACCAAGTAGCGCAACTAACAGCTGATCGCTCAAAATTTGCACACACACACAAACATCACTAATGGCCATATTACGGAAATCTTAGGGAAATTGAAGTTAAATTTTTAAACAGACATAAAATGTTATAATTTTGGAATATATAGCATCTAGGACACCTTAATTGCAGTAATTGAAAGAAAATGTTTGCTTATACTCAAGTATTTAATTATTTTTTCTAAATTTATCTTTAATATTGATGCAATGATTGATCCAATGCAACTCTGGTCTTCCTACTGTTCTTCATTCCACTCCATTCGAGTGCCTATTTTCACGGCCTGCGAGTGCCTTCCACTCTATTCGCAACATAACCTCGAATTAAGCTGCCATACTATATAGTAAACAATGGCGATAATCGCGCACATCACTTGATGCATCGGTTTGCTTAGTTCATTCGCTTATTAGCAAGCAACAAGACAAGATTGTTTGTTATTATATTTTTAATGCGCACAATGGAAGGAAAAGGTTTATACAATTAAATACATTGTATTTGCGCAAAAGGATTGGTCAACATTAAATATTTTTCGCTTGTGCGCATTGAAAAAATTAACAAACGATCTTTGCTTGTTGCTTGCTAATAACATTCGTCAACATTGCGAGACGCACACAATCGATGTTACTGCGCCAAATGCTCAGTGACTACTAAACTAAAGAGAATAAGAATACGTGTGAATTGAGTGTGCACAATTGTGCCACTAAATGCCGACCCCTGTTTTAGAACGAAAACAAATATATAGGCACTTAGTACTCATAGTATATTCATTGGTACAACCATAGTACAGGTCTACAAGTAGGATATGTAGCAGCACGCACATACACAGCCACGCTCACCTGATAAAATGCTTGTTCTTGTTCGTTTTGTTTTGTGGATGCTATTTGGCACTGTTGTACTTCTCAGGTCCAAGAAAAGTGTAGTAGCTGCTAACGAAAAATGCGTAAAACTTTTATCGTAAAATTACAAATAAATGCCCTTATTTACTTTCAAACGAGCACTTAATTACACCCCTCTTTAAAATCCATATGTTTTGGACAATTTTAATTAACAAATTGTGATACTTTATTACCGGGGACGATTGCTAAAACACGACCAAAACCGTGCGGGGAGATATTAATAGACGCGTTTTTGCCTCGCTTCCAATAATTCGAATACTGTTTCGCCTTTGGACTATTGATAAGAGAACAAAACGCGTCTTTTCATTTCTCTTTCCACATTTTTGGACGGGTTATTGCAGTCAACCTCGGTTTCAAACTGTTTTTCTCGGAGAACTTTTGAACGGGTAGAAAAACTTAGCACCCGTGTTTGTATTCTTAATACTGGAATAACTACGCGTCCTCAGATATACCAATTCAAGACTTTTGTATAATTTTCTGTAGGACACATATAGGTGCACTACATTTTCATACTAAATTCGTTTAAAAAATTTACCATCACAGCAACCCATATCTGATATTCCGCTCCTTTTTTTGTTTCCCTGCGTCGCTTCCAACGACAGCAACCCCGGTAATTTTGACACTTCGTTCAGTGTCAAACGCATGTTCCACGCAGGTTCCACTGAGTTCCACAATAGTTTGACACTGACCGAAGTGTCAAACTGCAATGTGTTAGAAAGAGAAAGGAATTGCTTCCCTCTCATACATATCATACTTGTAAACCTGTACTATGGGTACAACTTGTACAACGTTTATCTCATTGTGCTTCTCGATGAGACATGTGTATGTATGAATTTCTTTGGTAATGATATGAATGCCCGCATGTACAACGCAGACAAAATGCGGGTACATACAACTTCTCTTTGCATACCATCACTCATACAATACAAACTCATTGGCATTGTAAATTTTACCAAGTAGCGCAACTAACAGCTGATCGGTGAAAATTCGCACATTCACACGAACAGTTCTCGACTCAGTTTCAAAACAAAACTTTAGATTATTTAACTCAAATTTTAAAGTGAGATAATCTTTACGAATTTATGTACATAGAATATATAAGGCGTTTTTGTTGTTATTAAAACAGTAGTTTTATTTTTATTAAAGCTTTTATCAATTTTTTTTTTAATTTTCAAAAAACTCCGAACACCATTCCTTCATTTTATGACATTCGACTGCCTAGTCCACTGCCTTCCACTCTATTCGCAACATAACCTCTGTTTAAGTTGCCAAACTATATAGTAAACAATGCTCATTGGCGTGAAGTACAATGGATACTGGGACAGTATCAGCATGTCTCATTGTACATTCACGTGTGAATGCATTCATGCAGGACTCTAGTACATACATACGTTTGTATGTAAATTTTAATGTGTTACCTACATACATACGCAAAACAATTATAAACTACATTAATTTACTAATGAAGAAGAGGAAGAAGGAAAACTAAGTGAAAGATAATTAATTTAAAAACGATATATAAAGATTATTATGATCGGTTAATAAATTAAATTGTCACCTCACTATTGCAGTTCAGCTAAGAAAGATAAGGTTGCATTGGTTTCCAATAAGATGCAACTTCATATACATACATATTATACCAGGCATGCTTAACCAACGAAACGATATCATTTCGTTTCGATAATCAACGTTGATAAACGAAACGAAGTCATTTCGAAATGATATCGTTTCATTGGTTAAGCATGCCTGGTATAATATGTATGTATATGAAGTTGCATCTTATAAGAAAATAAGAGGCAATTTGTCCAATTTAACTCTTGGAAAACAAATTTTTTTTCTTTTTTTTTTGAAATTTTAATTTGCTTTTAGATCAAAAATCTTCTTGAGGTTATTTAAAAAATGGAAACCAATGCAACCTTATCTTTCTTAGCTGAACTGCAATAGTGAGGTGGCAATTTAATTTATTAACCGATCATAATAATCTTTATATATCGTTTTTAAATTAATTATCTTTCACTTAGTTTTCCTTCTTCCTCTTCTTCATTAGTAAATTAATTTAGTTTATAATTGAAATGACTTCGTTTCGTTTATTAACGTTAAGATCGTCAAATTAACGTTAATTTTACGTTCTTAACGTTAATAAACGTAACGAAGTCATTTCGTTTCGTTTATTAACGTTGATTATCGTAACGAGATGATATCGTTTCGTTGGTTAAGCATGCCTGTATTATACCAACACGGAACTCAGATTCCAATTAGAATCTTAATGCAGAGAGAGAGAGGGTAAAATTACTTAAATTTTCAGCTACCAACTCAGCTGATCTGGCGCCTGCTGACGACGTTGGAGTAAGATGTAAGTGCTCTTAAATTGTTTCTTTTATAATTTATAACTAGTGTTGTCACTCTACCACTGTAGTGGAAGATCTACCATTATTTAGGCTAAAATCCGGATCTACCACTCCTACCACTTTTTTTTTTTAAATCTACCACTTTTTATTTGCCTGCATTTGACTATGTTATTTAAGTTGCTCACAATGACCTAAAATTAAAGTTTTTAAGTATGTTGAAAATTAAACGTAAAGCACACTCTGTATAAGTTTTTCAAACTTTCACCAAAGAAATGTGTGATTTTATGATACTTACGTACCTTCGAAAGAACTTATTCAATTTTATGTAAAATTTAACTTTATTGATGGGAAATTCGTGTCAAAAACTTTGTAATAATCTGATTTTTCGATTGCTGAGTGGAATATCGCCGTATCTCTGCCGCCGTTTCGAAAACGCCCTATCCCAAAAAATTTTGGAATAACGCCCTATTTCAGAACTTGTTTCAAAAACGCCCTATCACAGCTTAAATTAAATAAATTTGTGACAAGCTGGGACGTTTATGAAAAACATTTTGGGCGTTCTTCAATCGAGTTCTGAAATAGGTCGTTTTCAAAAGAAAAACTGAAATATGGTGTTTTTGAAAAACATTCTCAGATAGGGCGTTCTCGAACTGACAGCCGAGATACGAGCGATATTCCACTCAGCCGTCGATTGCAGTATCCGATGGATGCCTTCGATGTCACGGATGAAAATAGTAAGATTTAATAAATAAATTGTTTTAATGCACAAACAAGTCTATTTCATTACATTCGGGCTATTGGTATTCGTTGGATACCATTGAAGTAATTTGTTATTTTTAGGTTTCTTAGTAGTATTATTATATGTTTGAACTATGTGTTATGAAAAATGGAATATTTGGAGACTGTAAATTAACTTTAGTCGTAGTATCCACGCATGTTTTGTTAAAGTTCTTGGTCGGTAGTTCGCATTTGATTATCAATTTCAGCTGTTAAGGTTTTTGTAGTAAACAAATTTTCAAACTTTTAAGACTAGTTCTTTAATACTTATTCAAATAGTTTATTAAAAAAAAAACCCTTAAAAACTACCGACTGCTAACTTCAGAATTAAAAACTAGGTGAGAGTCCCACTATTATTTAATTATATTTTTTTATTTGATAAGGTCTAAAGCCTATACAGTATACACATACTCTTCATACAGATGTTTATATTGTAACGAATTTACTTGCAAATCCTCTTATTTGCAATCCTCTGCTAAGTTCGAATCACTAAACTGTTGAATAAATAACTCCAATATTGAATAACGGAAAAATGGCCTTTATTAAAATACTTCCAATAACACTCAAACTGTGCAACGAATAGCTTAATAACCAAACTGATATCTTAAAGGAAACTGACTTTCAAAATAATAGTGCTATTGCTCGCTAGATATCGTCTTACTCGTAACTGCTTGACAATTCAAATCAAACTGAATTACTTCTTACTCGCCTGCATCGCTTTTATAGTTTACGCTGCATACTTCTAGGCTCTTCGATTTCCAGAAGTTACTAGTTGTTTCGGCTACAAAATCGCCAGCCACAACTACGTGCACAAATTATTGCTCTCTCTTGTGACAACTCAGATAAGGTATATGCATGTGTTTGTAGTTTACAGTCTCCCGCACACACATAAGCGTATAAGTAAATTCATCGGTGTGTGACATCTCATCTCTCGCTGCCTTGTATGTAAATGTTGCTCGTCGGAATGTGTACATATGTGTAGACGCAATTATTGATTCGTTTATGTAGATACATAATGATTGAATTATTGATGTGCATTCACGTCACTGCTTGGATCGGCTTAGAGCTGGCAGCACTCCTTAGTTTTGCTAATATTCGTAACACTGCCCTCCACCTAAGTCTGATCGTCCCGATCAGACAAATCTCTCGATCTAAACGCTGCTAGCATCGCCAAATGTACCACTCTTCTACTCCGTGGTTTCTCAATGCTTTGTATGCGGTAGATGGTATCACTGAGCTTCTTCACAATCTTGTACGGGCCTTCCCAACTGCACCGAAATTTGGATGGAACAACTTTCCGCCGGTGAGGGTTGTATAACAGTACAAAATCTCCCGCCAAGAAACTTTTCGAATTATTGTTCTCATGGTACCTGTGTTTCATCGTACCACTCAATACCCTGGTTCGTTCCTTTACACTCTGTTGTTTGGCCGATGAACTACTTCGTAGAGCTTGCGCTGGACGGATTTACTTTGCATAATCAGTATCGTTCCCACGTTTCCCCACAGTAGTGCGCTCTGGATTGAAACTACCCTCGCATTCCTTCTCGAAAATTCGTTGCTTCATTTTCCTGCGTCTTTTAGGTTTTGTCAATGCCAGTGTTTCTCTCGCAGGTACTTTTGATTTTGATTTATTTGGCCCATTCGATCTATCAACCTTTGCCTTCGACTTTCGTGGTCTTTGTCGAGTCTTTTCCACCAGTACCCGATTACTGCTGAACCCTTTTTCCAAACTACAGTTAAGTGGTATGTCCAGGTTCTTATAGCGCATAATTTTTCTCCGCATATCGATCCTGATGTCATGGTCAACCAAGAAGTCCACTCCCAATATGACTTCATCAACGATCTCCGCCACAACGAATTTGTGTAGAACCATGACCTTCCCAATTAGGATTTCACATATTACTTCTCCCTGAACTTGGTTATATTCGCCTGTGACCGTACGCAACCTCGCTCCAGGTAATGACTTTATTCCCCTGTAGACCAAATCAGATCGAATCAAGGAATGAGATGCCCCCGTATCTACAGTCAGTACACGCTCTTTACCATCCACATTCCCTCTGATGGTAAGACTGCTTGATTTCCTTCCAATCTGCGACACAGATATCACAGGACATTCAACAGCCGGGGCAAGTTTTCGTTCTTTACTTTCGACACGCTCTTGCTCATTTCCGCCAGCTTTGCGTTTACGGCCACCCACATTGTTGGAACTATTAGGACCAAGATCGCAATGACGTGCAATGTGACCTGGGTTGCCGCACTTGAAACATTTAATAACTCCGGCATTCTTCTGTTGAGATCCCCTTAGTGCTTCCAAAATTGTGTCTACCCACTCCGGCCTTTCTACTTCCACACGATGAGCTTTGTATGCTGGTTTACTCAATAGTGAGGCCGTTTCCTGAGTCAATGCATGTGATACCGTTTCAGAAAATGTCAGCTTTGGGTTTGCGTATGTAGCTCGCTTCGTTTCCACGTCCCGTATGCCATTTATGAAACTCTGGATTTTTACCCTTTCAGTGTATTCCACGGGTGCGTCCGCATTTGCAAGACGAGCCAATCTTTCAATATCTGAAGCAAACTCCTGCAATGTTTCATTTGCTTTTTGGTAGCGGTTTTGCAACTCAATTTGGAATATCTGTTTCCTATGCTCGCTTCCATAACGTCTCTCTAAAGCTCTCATCAATGTTTCGTAATGGTTCCGCTCGTACTCTGGGATGGTCTGTAAGATTTCCGCGGCAGGCCCTTTCAGTGCCACGAACAGAGCTGCAACTTTATCTTCAGCATTCCATTGGTTCACTGCTGCGGTCTTCTCAAACTGTAGCTTAAAGACCTGAAAAGGAACAGAACCGTCAAAGGATGGTGTCTTTACCTTTGGATTACTCGCTGAAACAGCTGGGCGATTTAGTTGTAACTGCTCCATACGACCTTTTAAATCATCTACTTCTGCCTGAAATTGAGCCATTTTTGCATCCTGCGCTTCCAGTTTTGATGATACCTGTTCCAAAATTTCTGCCGAAATTTCAGACATACGTGCCTCTTGCGCTTCCAATTGAGATGCCATATATGTCTTTTGGTCTTCCAGTTGAGATGACACTTGCGACGTCATTTCTGAAATACGTGCCTCCTGTGATTCCAGTTGGGATGCCATATATGTCTTCTGCTCTGCCAGTTGAGTTTCCATCTTGGATGTAATACGTGTCTCCTGTGACTCCAGTTGGGATGTTATATTTGTCTTTTGTTCTTCCAGTTGTGATGACATGTTGGTGGATATTTGTGATGACATTTCGGACATTTGTGCCGATATTGCAGCCAATATCATGTTCAAGTCTGTGTTTGTAACTGTCTGCGATGTTTCGTTTTTCTCTTCAATTTTTGTTGTTGTTTCGTCCCCATCAGGATAAAAGACAAACTCGTCCACATCAATTCCTTGCGACTCCATTACCTCTCGTAGCCGTGCTTGAAGTTCGATCTTATTTCCGGTTGTATTTAATCCACGGTTCTCCAACTCCTTTTTCAGTTGCTGGATCTTCAATTCACTGAACTTTGCCATGTCCAAGTCGTATTCCCAATCTTCGGAATTTATTCAACAATTCCTCTTCTGACACCAATTGTAACGAATTTACTTGCAAATCCTCTTATTTGCAATCCTCTGCTAAGTTCGAATCACTAAACTGTTGAATAAATAACTCCAATATTGAATAACGGAAAAATGGCCTTTATTAAAATACTTCCAATAACACTCAAACTGTGCAACGAATAGCTTAATAACCAAACTGATATCTTAAAGGAAACTGACTTTCAAAATAATAGTGCTATTGCTCGCTAGATATCGTCTTACTCGTAACTGCTTGACAATTCAAATCAAACTGAATTACTTCTTACTCGCCTGCATCGCTTTTATAGTTTACGCTGCATACTTCTAGGCTCTTCGATTTCCAGAAGTTACTAGTTGTTTCGGCTACAAAATCGCCAGCCACAACTACGTGCACAAATTATTGCTCTCTCTTGTGACAACTCAGATAAGGTATATGCATGTGTTTGTAGTTTACAGTCTCCCGCACACACATAAGCGTATAAGTAAATTCATCGGTGTGTGACATCTCATCTCTCGCTGCCTTGTATGTAAATGTTGCTCGTCGGAATGTGTACATATGTGTAGACGCAATTATTGATTCGTTTATGTAGATACATAATGATTGAATTATTGATGTGCATTCACGTCACTGCTTGGATCGGCTTAGAGCTGGCAGCACTCCTTAGTTTTGCTAATATTCGTAACAATATGTATGTTGTAAATGCACTTGAAGTTGTTATGTTCGTTTTAATGGTTGAATAATAATAATTTGAAAAAAATTGGTTTTAATGTTTTTGAAAATTCTACCACTATTTTTAGGAGATCTACCACCCCTTTTTTTTTGAAAATCAGCACTAAATAGATTTTAGAAGTGACAACACTGTTTATAACCTCAGAACGTTTATATATATACATATATGTGTATGTAATTTCTTAGTGAGAAGAAAAGTAACATGAAAACGGAATGCATATTTGTGCTTATTAGAGTGTCATGTTACTCTCTTTCAGTTTTACATAATTTTCCATATTTATGCTTTACTTGAGAGTTATTGTGGTTGCCACTGTAAAATTGTAATTAACCTTATTAGAAGGTTTAGATTCTAATTAGAATCCTTTTTTTTTATTTTTTTTTTTTAACCTTGTCAATGGCCTTATAAATGAAATTTACGGGTAATTCGCACATATCAATCAAATTGGAAAATAAAGGGAAGGTTGTTGAATTTGAAGTATGTTAAGCATTAGGGATGTTCTTAAATGCAAAGATAGAAACATTTTGCGATAAAATTGGAACATTTTTTTTTTTGTTTCGAATTTCCTCTTGAACCTTTTAATCAATAAGGTATGTGTATAGGCAATTTAATTGTATGTTATGAGATTAAACTGAAATTTAAAGCTAGTTTATGAATTATTTACAAAATAAGTTTAAACTCTATATTAATAAATGAATAAACATGTAATAGATTTATCATGAATCGGTGCTAACTTTTTATTTAAAACAAGTAAGGAAAGCTAAGTTCGGGTGTAACCGAAAATTACATACTCAGCTGAGAGCTTTGGAGGCAAAATAAGGGAAAATCACCATTTAGCAAAACGAACCTAGGGTAACCCTGGAATGTGTTTGTATGAAATGTGTATCAATGTGTTAATGATTATTTAAAACGTAGTGGGCCTTAGTTCTATAGGTGGACGCCTTTTCGAGATATCGCAATAAGGGTGGACCAGGGGTGACTCTAGCATGTGTTTGTACTATATGGGTATCAAATTAAAAGTATTAATGAGGGTTTTAAAACGGAGTAGCCCTTAGTTGTATATGTGAAGGCGTTTTCGAGATATCGACCAAAATGTGGACCAGGGTGACCCAGAAAATCTTTTGTCGGGTACCGCTAATTTATTTATATATGTCATACCACGAACAGTATTCCTGCCAAAATTCCAAGGGTTTTTGATTTCGCCCTGCAGAACTTTTTCATTTTCTTCTACTTAATATGGTATGTGTCACACCCATTTTACACAGTTTTTTCTAAAGTTATATTTTGCGTCAAAAAACCAATCCAATTACCATGTTTCATCTCTTTTTCATATTTGGTACAGAATTATGGCATTTTTTTCATTTTTCGTAATTTTCGATATCGGAAAAGTGGGCGTGGTCATAGTCGGATTTCGCCATATTTTATACCAAGATAAAGTGACTTCAGATAAGTACGTGAACTAAGTTTAGTTAAGATATATCGTTTTTTGCGCAAGTTATCGTGTTAACGGCCGAGCGGAAGGACAGACGGTCGACTGTGTATAAAAACTGGGCGTGGCTTCAACCGATTTCGCCCATTTTCACAGAAAACAGTTATCGTCATAGAATCTATGTCCCTACCACAAGGATTGTTAAATTTTTGTTCGACTTATGGCATTAAAAGTATTATAGACAAATTAAATGTAAAAGGGCGGAGTTACGCCCATTTTGAAATTTTCTTTTATCTTTGTATTTTGTTGCACCATATCATTACTGGAGTCGAATTTTGACATAATTTACTTTTATACTGTAAAGCAGGCATGCTTAACGAACGAAACGATATCATTTCGTTACGATAATCAACGTTAATAAACGAAACGAAGTCATTTCGTTTCGTTTATTAACGTTAAGAACGACAAATTAACGTTAATTTGACGATCTTAACGTTAATAAACGAAACGAAGTGACTTCGTTTCGTTTATTAGCGTTGATTATCGTAACGAAATGATATCGTTTCGTTCGTTAAGCATGCCTGCTGTAAAGAAAGAAATTTTTCCCAAATTATTAAATAAACTGTAAAGATATTAAATTTTTTGTTAAAATTTGACTTAAAAATTTTTTTTTTTTAAAAGTGGGCGTGTTCGTCATCCTATTTCGCAAATTTTTATTTAGCACACATATAGTAATAGGAGTAACGTGCCTACCAAATTTCATCATGATATCTTCAATGACTGTCAAATTACAGCTTGCAAAACTTTTAAATTACCTTTTTTTAAAATTGGGCGGTGCCACGCCCATTGTCCAAAATTTTTCTAATTTTCTATTTTGCATCATAAGGTCAACGCACCACCAAGTTCTATCGCTTTATCCGTCTTTGGTAATGAATTATCGCACTTTTTCGGTTTTTCGAAATTTTCGATATCGAAAAAGTGGGCGTGGTTGTAGTCCTATTTAGTTCATTTTAAATAGCGATCTGAGATGAGCGCCCAGGAACCTACATACCAAATTTCATCAAGATACCTCCAAATTAACTCAAGTTATCGTGTTTAGAGACGAACGGACGGACATGGCTAAATGAATTTCTTTTTTCACCCATATCATTTTGATATATAGAAGTCTATATCTATCTCGATTAGTTTATGCCGTTACGGATTTCAATTTTATATGTGCATGAATTTTTTTTGTGAAATGGGTAAAAGCTTGTACATTAGTGGCAAGCAAGAACCACCCCAATCCGGCGTGCTTAGACCAGGCTAACACTAATATGCACGCTTCGCCACGTACAAGGCCTCGTCAGAGGTGATCCGTACTTGTTGTACGGTCATTTTATTCATACGACTCATCACACATTAGGACGGACAAGGCGACAGCTGTTTCGTCTATGCATTGTAAATCTATTCAAAGCCTTTTCTCCCGGAACTGGGACTCGAACCCGCACTTCTAAGAAGGTTGGATGGTTACAAACATATCCCAATTGCCTTCCTTGCATATTTTATTCTTTGCACAGTACATACATATGTATATTTCGTATAATATCATTAGATAAATTTTGATTCTTGTTTTTCAGCGGTTTCAAAGAAACTAATATTTGTATTAATTCACCAATGTTGTTGAAGCAATTTTTAATTCTTGGTATTTCTCTAATTAGAACAAAACAAATATTAGATTCCCTGAAAGCGCCTAAAACAAAGAGTATATCTTTTGCATATGATATTATACGAAATATTATACTAAATACTGTACAAAGAATAAATTAAGTAAGGAAGGCTAAATTCGGGTGTAACCGAACATTACATACTCAGCTGCCAAATTACAGCTTGCAAAACTTTTAAATTACCTTCTTTTAAAAGTGGGCGGTGCAACGCCCATTGTCCAAAATTTTGCTAATTTTCTATTCTGCGTCATAAGGTCAACTCACCTACCAAGTTTCATCGCTTTATCCGTCTTTGGTAATGAATTATCGCACTTTTTCGGTTTTTCGAAATTTTCGATATCGAAAAAGTGGGCATGGTTATAGTCAGATTTCGTTCATTTTAAATAGGGATCTGAGATGAGTTCCCAGGAGCTTACATACCAATTTTTGGATAAGGCTGGTATTCCGCATTTTTTCGGCGCTGCTCAGTCGTTTTGAAGTTATACTTCTTTATGCGCGTTATGAAAAATTTATGAGAGTGAAATTTAAACAAGTAAAGGTTTCTAAGTTCGGGTGTAACCGAACATTATATACTCAGCGTGAGCTTCAATTATACATTTCATTTCAGATAAATTACTTTTCAACATAACACGTGGCACCGCCCGTTTAAAAAAAAAAATGTCTACCCATTTCCTCTTACAATAAAACTTGATAAGTGAAATATCATTGATTCAAAACAAAGTTATAGCTTATTATTTTAGTCTACGACCCTTCTAAACTTGTTTTGTATCTAATTTGCCGTGGTCTTTAACCTATCCCGTCCATTTTTACTAGAAATATTTCCTACTATAGGTATAATTTGTGTACCCAATTTTATTACGATCCGTTAATTTTTCTTCGAGTTATGGCTCCCGAAACATAGAAAATTTCTTAGTCATAAAAGCGGAGGTGCCGCACCCATTTTCAAAAATTTTAGTGTTTTCCAATTTAATGTTATAATTAAATTTAAAAAGTAAAATTCTATTGATACAAAGCTCTTTTTCGCTAAGATATAGCTTATTATTTTCGTCTACGACCCTTATAAAAATCTTTTATATAAAAGTGGGCGTGGTCTTCAACCGATCTCGTCCATTTTTTTCAGAAATATTTCCTACCATAGGGAAAATCTGTGTTCCGAAATTTATTGCGATCCGTTAATTTTTCTTCGAGTTATGGCTCCGGAAACATAGAAAATTCCTTAGTCATAAAAGGGGCGGGGCCACGCCCATATTTTAAAATTTGAAGTTTTCCTATTTATTGTTATAAATCCACTTGGAAAATGAAATACCATTTATATAAAGCTCTTCTTTGCAAATATATAGCTTATTTTTTTCCTCCACGACCCTTTTAAAAATCTTTTATATAAAAGTGGGCGTGGTCCTTAACCGATTCCGTTAATTTTTCTTGAAAGCATTTCTTATAGTAAGGGGAACCTCACCGAATTTTGTTACGACAGGTTTAACGCTTTTTCATTTATGATTAATAATATTTGTAAAATTGATTTTATCACAAGTGAGCGGTACCACGCCCATTTTAAAAATTTTTATTAAGAGTCTTAATATCAGTCCACATGTCAAATTTCAGCATTCTAGGTGTATTATTTACGAAATAATCAGGTTTTTTGTGTTTTCCACAATGTTATATATATAAAAAGTGGGCGTGGTTATCATCCGATTTCGCTCATTTTCAATACCAATCTATTCTGGGTCCATATAAGCTCGCGTACCAAGTTATCGTGTTAACGGGCAGACGAACGGACGGACATGGCTGAATCAAATTTTTTTTCGACACTGAGTATAAAAAATGTGACACAAAAGTCACATTTTTGAAAATACCTTTTGAACGCATGATTCAATTACTAGAGGTTTGTTCTCCAATGATGACAGATCTTTGACACTCCCAAATTGAAAAATCTGTACGGCTTGCTTTTACGAAGTAAGGAAAACGGGGTATAATTCAACCCCCTTCAGTGAAAATTGTAGTAGAAAAGTATCTTTGGTAGTATATTTGTAGTGATAATAAATTTGTAAATGCCAAAATTTTTTGGGGAAATAATTCATTTTCTACTAAATATTTCGTGAATTGATAAAGTTATGTTGGTTTGGTCATTCTTTCAGAAATTGTTTGAAGAATGCCGTACGTTAGAATTTTATCCCAAAATTTGTTTCAAAACTCCCTATATGAGCATAAGTTCAATGCATTTTGCAATAAGAGGGAGTTAATGAAAAGCATTCTGAGATGAAGCGTTCTTCAATCTAACTCTAAAATAGGGCGGTTTTGTGACAAATCCTGAATTGGGAAATTTTTGAAAAATATTTTGAGATTTTGAACAAGCAGCCGATATGGTTTGATACGCTACTCAGCAGCCGCAATGAACTGACAAAAACAAAAGTAAAAGAAAATGGCTTATTGTCTAAGAACTTTATATTCCTACCTTGATTTTGACGGAAGAGTTAAGTTTTTGTGCGGTCCTGCTACACAGGGAGCATTCACCTTTTTATTATGAAATTTCGGAAAGCTCTTTTCCGTTAAGTATTCATTGAAGCGTTCCGGATAAACCGTTAATTAAGAATATTCGGAATACGTTCATTTGATACTACCTCCCGAAATCCGAGTATATCAAATATAAACCGATTCCCAAAATTCTTAAATGGAGACGAATGTTCCGAACATGCACATAGGCAATAGAACAGAAGGTCGACTTTTAATACGCGCCCAAAAATATCGATAGAAGTGTCAAAAGACGCGTATTGACCTCGATAACGATAATTCGAAGGCGGAAATAAAAATTTTAGACCGATGAGGTGGGATCAAAATTAAATGCGTGCAAAATCCCTTTGTACACAACATCTTTTTCAGTTCACAAAAACATTACAACAATCACATGAAAATTGACAACTTCAACTGCAAATATCTCCGGACAGAGATACAATTGTGCTTTTCCGCCGTCGAGGTCACCTCTCTCGACATTTTTGGACGCGTATTAGCAGTAGACTCCTGTTCTAGAATAATAATAATAATGAATAAGTTAACATGCCCAATGAGTACATTTCGTTATGGCATCTCCATTATTTACTAATATCATTTTTACGCGAATCGATTTAATAATCGAGCTTTTGACGTTGAACGATGAATTTTGAATTGGTTTAGGTTTCGTATATTAATAGGTTTAAGAAAGTGCACGATTTCTTGGTGTCCTCACTTTTCATAAAATTACCTATGTTCAATATTCAGCCATACTAATGGATCGAGGCATAGCTAATAAATTCATGTAAAATTTAAAAAAATGTTCTAAGGAATTATGCAGTTCAGTACTTATCCGGAATTTGTAAACGGATTGCTTCCTAATTGCACTACTAATATTTTTCGAAAATTCGCAAAGAAACAACACATTTAACGGATGTCAATTCGATTTGGGAACAAAATGGCCGCAATTGTCAAAAAATTGTCTGTCGAGCAAACCTCTTGTGATTGAATCATGGTTTGAACGTGCAAACTTGCTTTGAGTGGAATGAACATATAGATACGGATGTACATATGTACCAACCAGTGAGCTGCAATTATTCATTTTTTAAGGTTATTAGTGGACTAAGCAAAAAATGAGTATAGTGCGTATGTAAACAAAGAACATCAAGCACTTATATCCACTAACACACATTTACAGTCATGCTTCGTAAAATGAATAACCGCTCATAAGCCACGAAGCAGTTCAGTACTCAATTGACTTATTGAGCAAGAAGGTCAACTGTGTTCTACGAAAATACTAATTGGAATAAGTAAGACTAATAGTGCAATAAAATGAATATAGTCATATCAGTCTTCTGGCGTTAGCAACACAACGGTGTGCACGAAACTAAACTGAATACAGCGCCAAAGTAAAAAAGATGATAAACGAAGTATACAGTGTATTACACACGAAATCAAAGTGCTACTGAGATAAAGCGACTATGACATCAGTTTATACTTAATATGGGGCATATGTGTTGCGGGGCACTCGTATGCATTTTCTATTTTATGTGCTAGTCACTCATATTATTTGTCTGTACTTGGCTAAGTACACATTTAGACACAATTTTTTGGCTCATGACTAAGCGCACTAATTTTTTTGATACTCAAAGCAGATCTCTGGTACCAACCAAATAGAAATAGCGCCTCTATTTTTGGTATGTTTGTATGGTTGTATGTACATATGTATATACAAATGTTTGTGCACTAAGCTAATTTAATCAATCTTATATATATATTTCTTCTCTATGTGTGGTTGTATTTAAAAATAATAACATTCGATTAATTCGCGAATTTATGCTACACTTAATGTGAGGAAATACATTTTTATTTATGAAAATTTGCAAATTTAAACTGAACTGTATGGACAAGGTTTTTCCAGTCCCCTTATTGTTTTATTGAAATTAATTATTAGCGTCCAATTAAAAACAATTTTTGAATGATGACCCGGGGTGGGCGTGAGCTTAGCACCTGCTAAGCGACCATATATGTATACGATAAGCAAGAGCCCAACGGCCACTTCGCCAAAATCAACGGCAGCTCTTTTAGTTTGATTTCGATGGTCCAACAGTAAGAAAGTGTCGCACACGCGATTAAAACAGAGTACCAAAGAATGCGTGTGACACGTGCTTACCGTTCAAGCATTGAAATCAAACTAAATAAATAATTGAATTTGCTTTCGTTCTCGCTACGCGTTCGTGTTTACTAACTCATTCCCAATTTGGTAACTGTGTAAATGTAGTGGTGCCCACCGCTGATGATGACAAAGAGGTATACATAAGTAAACTCAATTTCTATATTCCTATAGATGCCGTCTTATACTGTTTTCACACAGACGGCCTATTGAATAATAAAGGCAGTTTTCTACATTAAGACGCTTATTGAGCTCAATCTTCCCTACAAAATTCGAATATATAATTATTTCATTAGTAGCTAATCGAATGCCTAATGAAGTCAAAAGCACAATGCAACTGTGCTAGGAGCGTTCAGTTTCTCAGTTTTTGGTGTGTTCAGTGCTTAAAAATGTCATTTGTCAAAGTAAATGTCATTGTCTGCATGGCGGAACGATACAAGGTGGCCGCATCGAACAGCTGATTATAACCTTTTCTTATTTGATTTGATACATCAACTTCCGGCGCAGTACGATTTTGACATTTGTCCATCGACTTTACAAAAACAAAGTACATGGAATTCTTATTTATGTATGTAGGTATGTCACCATGCTGCCACCTTGTATCATTCCGCCATGATTGTCTGTCATATAGCATTGTCATTTTATTCGCTTGACATTTCATCCTTCACACTAATCGAACAGTTACTTCTGTGTGAAAGCAAAAAATTTACGATTTCATTAGAAGGTGAAATGAGATCATTAAGTTTCTGTGTGAAAACAGTATTAAGCTCATTAAATTTTACGAATATGTGAAAGATGAACAAACGTTTAAATCGGTAGCAAATTAACATCCCATTAACACTTAATACAAGATCTTGATTATGTCAACGCATTTAGTTTCGAGCAGTGTTGTTGATCAAAATTTAGTGCACTGCCCCCACCTATGGTTTTGTGGGAGGAAAACACAATAGAACTAATTAGCAGTTTATAAACAGATATAACTAATTAAGTATTCCCTTTGTACTTTTCTCTATTTGTTCCTTAAAAATACAGTCATTGTACACACATCACATAATCGTTCTCAAATTAATATACCAACTCAATTGTGCAAATACTTACAGTGATGGAAAGAAGAATAGGGACAATTTACTCCCAAATACTAAATCAATTATATCAGCAGAACTTAAATATCTTCCTTGGAATAGTGCACCCTATAAAAATAACATTTAAAAGTTTTTGCAATAAATTACATTTTATGACTCAATAACCTGTATTACTATTTTAATTTACTTTACATGTATAATCGCATTGGTGTTGTTATTTGTTTTTTTTTTTTTTTTTTGTTAGGTGTACCACCTATATAGGTCTACTGCTCGTGGTCAGAAAAATATGATTGTGTGGATTTTATTTTGTACAGCACTTTTTAAAAATTTGCACGCTCTAATGTAGATATAAACACATCGATATATATACAATTTTCTTCACAAATACTAATAGTATTTCTTCTGCACTTATCAAAAATTGGGATTGGAAAATAGAAACTAATCTCTCGCTGGTGGATCCGACTCAAGTCTTGACACTTTAATTTTCGAAAGTAATAGAATCGAGGATTTTTACTCTAAATGGTAAGCAAACATGATAGGTGACACAGCGACGCAGAAATCTCAGGATGCCACTCCCCACACAGTGTCAGCATATTTCTTGGCAGCTGCGAAACAACCCTATTCCCCATGGCAATCGGCCCTATATACTATGCGAGGCAATGTCATAAATTCGTGCGCTCATTGACCAAGGCTTTCAAAAACGTTTTTGGCATCCTCAATCCAACAACTTGCGAGGTCACACTTTGCTCCTCTGATCTAAGCAAAGGATTTGTACCAATGCTAATTACCCACAAACTCACTAATTTTATCCCAACTAATAAAGTCTCCAAAGTCAGCTGAACCCTACAAAAATCGACATGGTTATCACGGTATAACCCCCAAGAAACCCTTGTCGCTCAGATTCGGATGGGTACCCAGGGATCAGTCCGGTAACTAGTATCGGCCTTCACCACTTAAGTAAGTGCAATATAACCGGATCTCAGCAGCCTACTCAAGCGCTTTTGCGAATAGGAAGACACCCCAGCAACCCGATCAAGATCGAGAGCCAATGTTGTGAGGCCCTCTAAAGCACCACAACAGGCAACTCTCTGAAGGACGCATTATATACAGCACCTCTACAAGTTCATTTTCGATGACGACTTCGAAAAAATGTATTGCAAAATCTTGGTCAAATAAGAAGATCAATACTTCCAAAGAACTCTCTTTAGGAAAGCCCCTCACAATCCGAAAGCAGATTTCAAATAAAAAACCGCAACTTTCGGAAAAAAGAAAAAAAAAAACACAAATGAAAAAACCCTCGCCACTAACATCTTACTACGAGAAACTTACGTAGATGATGTCCTCTCTGGCGGACACGATATACAGTCCACTCTCTATTCTGTGACCCAAACTATCGAAGCTCTAAAATTAGTAAGCTTTCATCTAAGAAAAATAATCGCAATCAAACAAAAAGACTGAAATCAATACCAGACTCTGATGTCCTAGATACAGAATTTCTCAAATTCCATGACACTACTAAAACCTGAGGAATTCGATGGAACGCATTAACTGACTGGTTTTCGTACTAATACGACCCAGTTCCCGACTTTAAGTCAAATAGAAAACGGCAAATACTCTCAGCCGTAGCGGCAGAATGGCTATCACCAATAATGATTTTAGCCAAAGTCCTTCTCCAACAGCTCTGGTAAGAAGGAACCGACTGGAATGGACTCCAACAGCTCTCTAAGCCGAACACAATCTGGCTAAAATACACCCCTTCCAACCCATCCCCTCCAGAGAAAAAACACATTAGGGCCATTTCATCCGTCACACTCAAAACAACCCGATTTCCAATTCGTTAGCCCCCACTCACGGGTACGACGCTAAAATGAAACTCATAACGTTAATGCAAAGCCATCATTTCCCAGCAGAAATCACTCAGTTAGAAGAATCAAACCCTATCAGCAAGAAAAACTCCCCTCGAACCCTAAATCCCAAATTGACGGTCGTTTAGTTAATGCTAATATGAGATCTAAAGTACGCTATACAATTATTATCCCAGACAACTAGAAGTTCAGCTCCCTGATTCTAGATTTGCTCCATAAAGTTTTGTTCCATGGCGAAAAGCAACTAATGACCTACATGATACAGAAGGAATACTACATTCCAGACTCAAGCAGGAAGTAAAAAAATGCATATTCAACTGCAAGGTGCGCACGATATATAAGCAAAGAATGTGTTGGCAAATATTGGCCGCTATGCCCCGAATGTGGTGTTACTTACTAGGTGTCCTTTTACGTCACCGGTGTTGACTTCGCTGGTCCATTTATGGTGAAGAAGACCCCTTGCGACAAGCTTCATACGCAAAAGCATACGTTTGCGTATTTGTATGCTTCTCTACTAAAACGGTCTTTCTCGAGTCTTGCACAAGTTAGACAACTGAGGTCTTCAGGGCAGCCTTCTCTCGTTTCGTTGGACGACGCGGATTACCGGGCAAAGTAATATATGATAATGAAGAGACATTCGTTTGTGCCCATCGAGCTATTCCAAAAAAAGAGCTCGCAATATTCATCAAAGAAGCAACTGTAGATGTATCTGAAAGATTTGCGGTACCAGGTTTTCCGTGGCAGTTTAGGGGGCATAAATACCCCAAACATAGGCGTCCTATAGGAAGCCGCGGTAAAAATCTTTAAGACCCATTCCACAGGAAATCAAAGGTTTACGTTCGAAGAATTCACAACACTCCTCTTTCGAATAAAAGCAGTGCTTAATTCTCGCCCTGTCTCTCCTATGTAACATGATCCAAGTGATTTATTAGCCCTCACTCCAATGCACTTCCTTCCAGGAGCCCCCTGAGCATCCTTGCCAGAAACGAATGCCGAAAACTTATCTACGACTACAAAATAACAAAGGTTAAAGGTTCTGTATCACCAATTTAGCTCACGATGAAAGAATTATACAAGATATATACTAAATGGAAACATCCCCTCTCGAATAAACCTTTAAAATAAATAAGAGCGACATTCTTAATACGAGTATATACAATAATTATACTTAATAAAGTTTATACTTATCTACAATTAAAAGAAGAGTTGTGGCGCGTTTTTATTTCTAAAAGTGAAATACCGATATTTTCTCTTAAATATTTTCTTAGTGCTCCATATATGGGATATACAAGTGAAGTTTCATAGGGCTTTATAAGAAGCTTCAACAGCAATTCTTTACCATTTATAATGCAAAAATATCAATAAACACGTTTTGTCCCTATAATTTTTTCCATTCCAAACCTCTATCTACTCTTTCACCTCTTCGCAAAAGAACAACCTTTAAATGCTATTTTTATAGGGTGCATTATTCCATTATTATTTCCATCATTGTATATAAGTAAACAATTAAATAAATATATGCAAGGCGCGATAACCTCCGAAGAGATTTAAGGCCGAGCTTACCTTTCAATTTGAGTAGTGCTCCTTTTTATTTTTCCTAAAAATTGGCGGGACTGGGCCAACATGTTTTATGCCGTCTCCGAGCGGCATTTGCAAGGCAGATGCATTTTCACTGAGAAGCTTTTCATGGCAGATATACACCCCGAGAGTTTGACGAATCTCTGCCGAGGGGTGACCCCGGGTAGAAAAACTTTTTTTCTAAATTTTTGATGTTAGTTTGCCCGGGAGTTGAACCCAGTACCCAGCACCACGTCGGCTACTACAGGCTGGGTACACTCAAAAACATGAGAGTGCTGATATATCGCTGTGTTAATTTCTTTGTTTTTGTATTTATCGAATGTACCTAATTTAAAATGTTTTCTTGTCACACTTATGCTGCTACAATCACAAAAATTTAGTAGGCTGTCTTTTTTCCAATTCAAAACTCATTTTTATTTACACAACAAAATTTTGTATAAATAGCACCCACATATTTCGACTTCCTTCACTTTAAACTAAAAAATAGACGGAAAATCATAAATTAAAATGAACTTACGCAATTCTTTCGTGATATTGTTTGTCGTCCTTAGCAGTTTTTTGATTAATACGAATTCGACATATCGTGTTATAGGAGGCAGAGATTCGAATAGACCGTATTTGGTGGCAATACGTAATGACGAGTGTTATCGATGCGTTGGTACTTTGCTCACTTTGAACAAGGTTCTGACATCTGAATTTTGCTTGGAAGGTGTACTCCTGTCTGACATCACTGTTAATGCTGGTACAGCCAATTTGAATATAGCAGGAAAAAATAGCGCTGCGGCTCGTATAATTCGTCCATGTCATTTCAATCATCCGAGAATGGAAGAAATTGATATAGTCGTGATTGTATTAAAAAGAACATTCACCAAAAGCCCATTTATAAAACCAATATCTTTATGCGAAACTGAATTAGACGTGGGCAAAAAATTGGAAGTTAGTGGATGGGGTCCGAAAGATGGATATATAGGGCCAGCTTCGGATATACTCCAATCTACTGAATTTGTAGTAACCCCAATCAACGAATGTAAAGATTTTTATGCGCGTCGTTATGCGGAAGCAGGGAAAAATTTCCCAACAACAGTAATTTGTTTAAGAGATCCGGGAGGGACTAGTGATACATGTTGGGGAGATGCTGGTGCACCGGCCATTGCGGAAGGAAAACTTTGTGCGGTGCTAGTAGGTGGGATGAACTTCTATAAGTCGACTTTATATACAAGTGTAAAAAATAAGTATGTTCGAGCTTTTCTAGAATTTGCGAAATACAATTAATTGCAAAGTGTTTTTTTTAAATCGACTGCTGAGTTCACCTAACTCGGCTGAACGCCCCATTTCAGATCTTTTTTCATAAACATCCTAGCTCACGTCAAAGCATAGAATTTATGCTAAGATAGAGCGTTCTCGGAACGGCAGCGGAGATATGGTGATATTTCAATAAGCAGTCCAAATGGCAATATTTCTCTTTGTGTTATTTACAAATAAATAATAAAAAATATAACTGCGATTTAAAATAAAAAAAACTTTGGCTGTATTCATTTGAGATGTGACGCATGCAAATGCCTTAGGTTGTGAGATCAAACTTTAAACACAGCTTTAAAGTTCCCCCGTTTATGAATAGAACATGATACAAAAAGAAACTACCGATATAAAGCCCGGTTTTTCAGAACAAGTTCAACTCAGTTTGTCAATTAAACTACGTTTAAACTTATTCTGCAGTTTTTCAGTCGACTTTAACTGAAGTTTAAGCTAAGCTTAAGCGGCCGCTCTGCCAGGGTTAAACTCTAGTTAACCTATTAGTTATTTGCGTTTATACGAAATGGCGTCATATACCCAACAAGCATTTGGGCTTGAGTACCCTTAGACCTCATGTTTATAACTAGGCATACTTCTAAAATCTCAAAAGTTGTTTCGAAACAGTGGCTCAACTCGAGAATCATAGCGCACTCAGCAAAAGAGGGAACCTTTTATAAAGCAAAATATGCTATTACTTAAGTTGAAAAAATGTAATTAACAACTTGCGGTTCTCTACCTGGACTCAAATGTATGATTCAATGATGTTGATGTAGGATCTTCGGTGTGGCAGGCCGAGCACGCTACCATCACACCACGGCGTCCGCCTATATATTTTATTCCTGATTAATTACGCTTCATTACTACTATCAACCAAGTGTTTATTTCTCACAATAAACAGCTGTTGGTTTTGGTGGTTGTAGCGGCAGCCTGTGGGTTAATGCGATGGTAAGGATGTTCAAACATTTACGTATGTATCTGGGTGCATATACCAGCATAGCTACGTTTACATGTGTTAGTTAGTAACTGGTAGGAAGCAAACACATGGATAGATGTTCGAACATGAATCTGTTAGTATACGTGAAGTTAGTTCGTGAAAGTTTATATCCGTCGTTTCCCGCCAAAATAGGATTGTATGTATTGGTGACTTTCGTTCTTGAGTGAAAGTGGTGAGAAAGAAAGGCTTTTGATTTATGGGGTACGACCGCCAAACGATTTCAGAGAATGTCTCAAAAGAAAAATTGACTTAAGTGAGTGCGGAAGCAAGTTTTAATTATGTATATATTTTTTTTTGCGGAAAAAAAAGTTCGCGTTTTTTTTCATAAAACCGTGCTAACGGGTAATTTAGCGGAATCCCAAGGAGGAACCGGGATCCCATACCCTGCTTGACAACAGCCCCAGGTGAGTCCAGTGAAACCCCTTTCCCCCAGTCCATGGTGCATGTGGACTAATAGTAATAATTAAAAAAAAAATGTTAAATGTGAAAATTAATTTAAATAAAATTACATACCTACAATCAATAAAATTTAGTGAAATAAATGAAATTATATACAAAGATAAAATTAAGTAAAAAAATAAAATAAAATAATGAAAGTTAAAAGTAAAATTAAATTAAAATAAATTAGCTAAAATTATAAAATAAAATAAGATATAAAACTAATTAAAATAAAATAACATACATAGATACGTAAAGTGATACATTTGAATAAAATCTAATACCTAGATAACCTTAAATATATAGATAAAAAAAAATCAAATAAATAAATAAAATGACATAACTAGATGACATTCAATAAATATAGTAAGTCCACATGCACCCTAATGTATCTTTCTCGTCCGCCATGACCCCAGTCCCTAATATTCTTCTCTCTGCACATTTAGATTGCTTCGCAAAAATTTGAAGTTGCCGCCATCACGAGCCACAAACGCTAAAATAAGGCGAGGTAGTATTAAAATTAAAGGAAATTGCCACACCAGCCACCAACACAGTCTAAACACACAAAAGCGGGTTAGTATTTCATATAGAGGAAAGGGAAGCATACAGACGGTGCCAGGCTATACGTCAAGGGAGTAAAGGGGCATCTGAGCGCTCCTGTCCTGGCACCGCAATCATTAAACTTGAGCATAGCCTGGAGGAACACTAATTGGAGGAGAAAAGCAAGCCCGAGGAGAAAGTCCAAGAAGGGAGCAGAGTTATCCGTGGGCCGCTGCCGGAATCTATATTGTTTTTTTTTTTATATTGTATTTGAATTTTGTTGAACTTAGCTGATATTGTTTTAGTTAGTTTTAATCACGATTTCATTACGTGAGTTTGATTAGTTCATATTTTAAATTTAGCCTGTTAAGGTAATTTAACTGGATTCTAAATCTATTCAATTTCCTTGTGAGTTTTTTTACTTTTATGAATTTATTTTGTTCTTGAAACCTGTGTAATTGTTAATATTTATCCTGTTGCGTTCCGTTTCCTTACTCCTGCCCACCGTTTTTGCTATCTTTTCAACAGTTCACCTGTTACTTATTTACCTATTATTCCTTACCTTACTTTCTTGCCTATCGTCCCACATTCAACCTTTGCTTGGTCTTTTTGTTCGCTTCAATACCTAATTTCTTTTATTTTGCTTTCTGGCTCATGACTTTTTTACTTTTTTCACCTTTTTCCCGTTTTTATACCTTTCATGAAAATGAAATGGTATATTAATTTCGTCACGAAACCCAAAATTGTAAGTCCTTAAAGGAAAATAGATAGACCCACAATTAAGTATACCGAAATAATCAGGTTGAAGAGCTGAGTTGATTTAGCCATGTCCGTCTGTCCATCTGTCCATCTGTCCATCTGTCCGTCTGTCTGTTTGTATGCAAACTAGTCCCTCAATTTTTGAGATATATTGATAAAATTTGGTGAGCGGGTGTATTTGGGTGTCCGATTAGACATTTGTCGTAACTGGCCGGATCGGAACACTATAGCATATATCCTCCATACAACCGATTTTTCAGAAAAAGAGGATTTTTGTAATATCTTACTCAATTTAACAGATTGAAGCTTCAAACTTCACCATATACTTTCGTATATTGCACATATTGTTGCCTGAAAAAATTGATGAGATCGGTAGTATATATAGTATATATCCCCCACAACCGATTGTTCAGATAAGAAACTTTTCGTAATTACTGCCCTATTTTAAGAGCTAGAGGATTCAAATTTCAACGAATGCTTACGTATATAGCATATATTGTTGTCTGAAAAAATCATACAGATCAGTGGTATATATAGTATATATATGGTGGTATATATAGAATATATATATAGTATATATATATTTTTTTCGCAATTTTAGCCCATTTTAACAGCTAGAAGCTTCAAATTTCACCGAATGCTTACGTATATGGCATATATTTTGTGTCTGAAAAAATCATAGAGATCGGTTGTGTATATAGTATATATCTCATACAACCGATTGTTCCGATAAGAAACTTTTCGCAATTTCTACCCCATTTTTACAGCTAGAAGCTTCAAATTTCACCGATTGCTTACGTAAGTATATAGTATACATTGTTGTCTGAAAAAATCATAGAGATCGGTGGTATATATATTATATACTTCATATAAACTGTCATTTTTGCCCCTTTTTACGGATAGAAGCTTCAAAATTCATCAAATTTCATCAAATAGTAACGTTTACGTCATATATTTTTGAAATACGTGATTCGTAGTCATAGTTTTTACATGCAGACCACAAAAAACGTGAAGCTTTGCATCCTCACACAAAGTACCTACCTATTTGTATACCTTTCATGAAAATGAAATGGTATATTAATTTCGTCACGAAATCCAAAATTTTAAGTCCTTAAAGGAAAATAGATAGACCCACCATTAAGTATACCGAAATAATCAGGTTGAAGAGCTGAGTTGATTTAGCCATGTCCGTCTGTCCGTTTGTCCGTCTGTCTGTTTGTATGCAAACTAGTCCCTCAATTTTTGAGATATCTTGATAAAATTTGGTGAGCGGTTGTATTTGGGTGTCCGATTAGACATTTGTCGGAACCGGTCGGATCGGACCACTATAGCATATATCCTCCATACAACCGATTTTTCAGAAAAAGAGGATTTTTGTAATATCTTACTCAATTTAACAGATTGAAGTTTCAAACTTCACCATATACTTTCGTATATTGCACATATTGTTGCCTGAAAAAATTGATGAGATCGGTCGTATATATAGTATATATCCCCCACAACCGATTGTTCAGATAAGAAACTTTTCGTAATTACTGCCCTATTTTAAGAGCTAGAGGATTCAAATTTCAAAGAATGCTTACGTATATAGCATATATTGTTGTCTGAAAAAATCATACAGATCAGTGGTATACATATTATATATATGGTGGTATATATAGAATATATATATATATAGTATATATATATATATATATTTTCGCAAGTTTAGCCCCATTTTAACAGCTAGAAGCTTCAAATTTCACCGAATGCTTACGTATATGGCATATATTTTGTGTCTTAAAAAATCATAGAGATCGGTTGTATATATAGTCTATATCTTATACAACCGATTGTTCAGATAAGAAACTTTTCGTAATTACTGCCCTATTTTAAGAGCTAGAGGATTCAAATTTCAACGAACGCTTACGTATATAGCATATATTGTTGTCTGAAAAAATCATACAGATCAGTGGTATATATAGTATATATGTGGTGGTATATATAGAATATATATATATAGTATATATATATATTTTTTCGCAATTTTAGCCCATTTTAACAGCTAGAAGCTTCAAATTTCACCGAATGCTTACGTATATGGCATATATTCTGTGTCTGAAAAAATCATAGAGATCGGTTGTATATATAGTATATATCTCATACAACCGATTGTTCAGATAAGAAACTTTTCGCAATTTCTACCCCATTTTAACAGCTAGAAGCTTCAAATTTCACCGATTGCTTACGTAAGTATATAGTATACATTGTTGTTTCAAAAAATCATAGAGATCGGTGATATATATAATATATATATGATGGTATATATAGTATATATATATAGTATATATATATTTTTTTTTGCGATTTCGGCCCCATTTTAACAGCTAGAAGCTTCAAATTTCACCAAATGCTTACGTGTATAGCATATATTGATGTCTGAAAAAATTATTGAGATCGGTGTTATACATAGTATATATCTCATACAAACGATTGTTCAGATAAGAAACTTTGCGCAATTTCTGCCCCGTTTTAACAGCTAGAAGCTTCAAATTTCACCAAATGCTTACGTATATAGCATATATTGTTGTCTGAAAAAATCATAGAGATCGGTGGTATATATATTATATACTTCATATAAACTGTAATTTTTGCCCCTTTTTACGGATAGAAGCTTCAAAATTCATCAAATTTCATCAAATAGTAACGTTTACGTCATATATTTTTGAAATACGTGATTCGTAGTCATAGTTTTTACATGCAGACCACAAAAAACGTGAAGCTTTGCATCCTCACACAAAGTACCTACCTATTTTTATACCTTTCATGAAAATGAAATGGTATATTAATTTCGTCACGAAATCCAAAATTTTAAGTCCTTAAAGGAAAATAGATAGACCCACCATTAAGTATACCGAAATAATCAGGTTGAAGAGCTGAGTTGATTTAGCCATGTCCGTCTGTCCGTTTGTCCGTCTGTCTGTTTGTATGCAAACTAGTCCCTCAATTTTTGAGATATCTTGATAAAATTTGGTGAGCGGTTGTATTTGGGTGTCCGATTAGACATTTGTCGGAACCGGTCGGATCGGACCACTATAGCATATATCCTCCATACAACCGATTTTTCAGAAAAAGAGGATTTTTGTAATATCTTACTCAATTTAACAGATTGAAGTTTCAAACTTCACCATATACTTTCGTATATTGCACATATTGTTGCCTGAAAAAATTGATGAGATCGGTCGTATATATAGTATATATCCCCCACAACCGATTGTTCAGATAAGAAACTTTTCGTAATTACTGCCCTATTTTAAGAGCTAGAGGATTCAAATTTCAAAGAATGCTTACGTATATAGCATATATTGTTGTCTGAAAAAATCATACAGATCAGTGGTATACATATTATATATATGGTGGTATATATAGAATATATATATATATAGTATATATATATATATATATTTTCGCAAGTTTAGCCCCATTTTAACAGCTAGAAGCTTCAAATTTCACCGAATGCTTACGTATATGGCATATATTTTGTGTCTTAAAAAATCATAGAGATCGGTTGTATATATAGTCTATATCTTATACAACCGATTGTTCAGATAAGAAACTTTTCGTAATTACTGCCCTATTTTAAGAGCTAGAGGATTCAAATTTCAACGAACGCTTACGTATATAGCATATATTGTTGTCTGAAAAAATCATACAGATCAGTGGTATATATAGTATATATGTGGTGGTATATATAGAATATATATATATAGTATATATATATATTTTTTCGCAATTTTAGCCCATTTTAACAGCTAGAAGCTTCAAATTTCACCGAATGCTTACGTATATGGCATATATTCTGTGTCTGAAAAAATCATAGAGATCGGTTGTATATATAGTATATATCTCATACAACCGATTGTTCAGATAAGAAACTTTTCGCAATTTCTACCCCATTTTAACAGCTAGAAGCTTCAAATTTCACCGATTGCTTACGTAAGTATATAGTATACATTGTTGTTTCAAAAAATCATAGAGATCGGTGATATATATAATATATATATGATGGTATATATAGTATATATATATAGTATATATATATTTTTTTTTGCGATTTCGGCCCCATTTTAACAGCTAGAAGCTTCAAATTTCACCAAATGCTTACGTGTATAGCATATATTGATGTCTGAAAAAATTATTGAGATCGGTGTTATACATAGTATATATCTCATACAAACGATTGTTCAGATAAGAAACTTTGCGCAATTTCTGCCCCGTTTTAACAGCTAGAAGCTTCAAATTTCACCAAATGCTTACGTATATAGCATATATTGTTGTCTGAAAAAATCATAGAGATCGGTGGTATATATATTATATACTTCATATAAACTGTAATTTTTGCCCCTTTTTACGGATAGAAGCTTCAAAATTCATCAAATTTCATCAAATAGTAACGTTTACGTCATATATTTTTGAAATACGTGATTCGTAGTCATAGTTTTTACATGCAGACCACAAAAAACGTGAAGCTTTGCATCCTCACACAAAGTACCTACCTATTTTTATACCTTTCATGAAAATGAAATGGTATATTAATTTCGTCACGAAATCCAAAATTTTAAGTCCTTAAAGGAAAATAGATAGACCCACCATTAAGTATACCGAAATAATCAGGTTGAAGAGCTGAGTTGATTTAGCCATGTCCGTCTGTCCGTTTGTCCGTCTGTCTGTTTGTATGCAAACTAGTCCCTCAATTTTTGAGATATCTTGATAAAATTTGGTGAGCGGTTGTATTTGGGTGTCCGATTAGACATTTGTCGGAACCGGTCGGATCGGACCACTATAGCATATATCCTCCATACAACCGATTTTTCAGAAAAAGAGGATTTTTGTAATATCTTACTCAATTTAACAGATTGAAGTTTCAAACTTCACCATATACTTTCGTATATTGCACATATTGTTGCCTGAAAAAATTGATGAGATCGGTCGTATATATAGTATATATCCCCCACAACCGATTGTTCAGATAAGAAACTTTTCGTAATTACTGCCCTATTTTAAGAGCTAGAGGATTCAAATTTCAAAGAATGCTTACGTATATAGCATATATTGTTGTCTGAAAAAATCATACAGATCAGTGGTATACATATTATATATATGGTGGTATATATAGAATATATATATATATAGTATATATATATATATATATTTTCGCAAGTTTAGCCCCATTTTAACAGCTAGAAGCTTCAAATTTCACCGAATGCTTACGTATATGGCATATATTTTGTGTCTTAAAAAATCATAGAGATCGGTTGTATATATAGTCTATATCTTATACAACCGATTGTTCAGATAAGAAACTTTTCGTAATTACTGCCCTATTTTAAGAGCTAGAGGATTCAAATTTCAACGAACGCTTACGTATATAGCATATATTGTTGTCTGAAAAAATCATACAGATCAGTGGTATATATAGTATATATGTGGTGGTATATATAGAATATATATATATAGTATATATATATATTTTTTCGCAATTTTAGCCCATTTTAACAGCTAGAAGCTTCAAATTTCACCGAATGCTTACGTATATGGCATATATTCTGTGTCTGAAAAAATCATAGAGATCGGTTGTATATATAGTATATATCTCATACAACCGATTGTTCAGATAAGAAACTTTTCGCAATTTCTACCCCATTTTAACAGCTAGAAGCTTCAAATTTCACCGATTGCTTACGTAAGTATATAGTATACATTGTTGTTTCAAAAAATCATAGAGATCGGTGATATATATAATATATATATGATGGTATATATAGTATATATATATAGTATATATATATTTTTTTTTGCGATTTCGGCCCCATTTTAACAGCTAGAAGCTTCAAATTTCACCAAATGCTTACGTATATAGCATATATTGTTGTCTGAAAAAATCATAGAGATCGGTGGTATATATATTATATACTTCATATAAACTGTAATTTTTGCCCCTTTTTTACGGATAGAAGCTTCAAAATTCATCAAATTTCATCAAATAGTTACGTTAACGTCATATATTTTTGAAATACGTGATTCGTAGTCATAGTTTTTACATGCAGACCACAAAAAACGTGAAGCTTTTCATCCTCACACAAAGTACCTACCTATTTTTATACCTTTCATGAAAATGAAATGGTATATTAATTTCGTCACGAAACCCAAAATTGTAAGTCCTTAAAGGAAAATAGATAGACCCACCATTAAGTATACCGAAATAATCAGGTTGAAGAGCTGAGTTGATTTAGCCATGTCGGTCTGTCCGTCTGTCTGTTTGTATGCAAACTCGTCCCTCAATTTTTGAGATATCTTGATAAAATTTGGTGAGCAGGTGTATTTGGGTGTCCGATTAGACATTTGTCGGAACCGGCCGGATCAGACCACTATAGCATACAACCGATTTTTCAGAAAAAGAGGATTTTTGTAATATCTTACTCAATTTAACAGATTGAAGCTTCAAACTTCACCACATACTTTCGTATATTGCACATATTGTTGCCTGAAAAAATTGATGAGATCGGTATATATAGTATATATCCCCCACAACCGATTGTTCAGATAAGAAACTTTTTGTAATTACTGCCCTATTTTAAGAGCTAGAGGATTCACATTTCAACGAATGCTTACGTATATAGCATATATTGTTGTCTGAAAAAATCATACAGATCGGTGGTATATATAGTATATATATGGCTGCTACTGCTGGTGTTGGCACCTTAAGCCCCTGGTGGCAAGTTGAACGCAGTGCACCCAAGCATTGCCGACGTAAAAAAAATCAAGATTTAGTATTTGAGCAAACGTTAGAAGCATTTACCGATTCGTCGTGAGTTCTTAACTATGTTATGCTATGTTACTTTATGTTACTTAATTTATTTCTTATTAAACCCTTTTATTACATTTTTTGATGTTTTGCACAGTTTCATACAAGCTTTTCCTGTTTCAACAACAAGGATTTATGTATACAATTTCTATTTCTATTGTTAGCTAAGAAATAATACATTCAACTTATCTTTCATAATTTTATATAGAAGGGGCTTTCCGTGCCAAGGCATTCCAGCGATTAATTGCATCAAAGATTTCGGTGAAGTTCGGACATTCGAAAAACGTTTTTAATTATTTATCTATATGAAACGGTTGGGCATTGGACTCGATCTCCATGCCAATTAAAAAAGTTGCAAAAGATCACCTCTAAATTTGAAGAAACCACTTTATCCTTGAAAATTTAGTCAAAGTATTTTTTTTTTTTTTTTGTTTTTTAGAAATGGTTATTTGACATGCGATTTTTAGAATAGAGACGTCATTATGTCTTGGGAACTCTTTAATTCCTTCTAATGTCTTCGGTAGAATGTTTCGACGTTTCCACTTATTGTCATGTTTATAGTTTGATAAGCCTAGAAGACAATAAAAAAGTGGATGCATTACCAACATCACTGACAGCAAATCATTAAATCTTCATCCGTAACTCTTCCTGAAACCTTTTCCCTCGTATACTCCCACCTTGCATAATTCACAGTTTCGATTTTATATCTATCAACAGTGACATGCCTGCCAAAACGCAAATGCGCTGACACTTTGCTTGACGACAGCAGATACTTCGTTTTGTCCTCCTCCTCGTTCGCCATCAAAACTATATTTTCCAGTTCAAAGTAGAACTTTAGGCCGATTATGTTAATGTCATCATCATATTGCTAAGTTTGTTGTTTAATTTTCTCTAGCATCGGCTCCGACAGGTCTTTGCCATGTCTGCCTGACCTTGTAGAAGGTCCAATAAGCGTATTAACGGTGAGTTTGAGTCCTTCGAACAATACGGAGCGAAGATCCCGGGTTCACGCCCGGACAAAAGCAACATCAAACAAGTTTTTTCAATTAGAAGAAAATTTTTCTAAAGCGGTCGCCCCTCGGCAATGTTTTCGCAAGCACTCCGATGTACTTCTGTCATGAAAGCTCTCAGTGAAAACTCATCTGCCTTGCAGATGCCGTTCGGAATTGGCATAAATTAAGTAGGTCCCGTCCCGCCAAATTGTAAGCAAAATTAAAAAAAAAAGGTGCACGACTTTAATTGGAAGAAAAGCTCTTCCAAAAATCTCTTCGGAGGTTGTCGCGCTTATATGCTTCTTTCTCTCCATAAATGCTTGGTTGCAGATGAATGAGTTTTTAACGAATTTCGCCTTTAAGCGGATAGTGCGGTGACCTTCGCCCACATAAATATTTAAAGAACTGATATTTGTCTCTTAGCTGCCATTTCGAAAACACCCTATCTCAGTCAGCAATTGTCAGGTGAGATAGTGGGTTCACAATGAAAAACTGAAAGAGGCGGTGTTCTTCAATAAAATTCTGCGATAGGGTGCTGCGTTGATATCTAAAGCCTTTTTCGGGAAATAAGCTGCGCACATTACAATATTAAAAAACTCGTATTTATGGCTCAAGAGGAAGCGGGAGCAGGGAATATGAAACATAAGGAATTGAATAAGGAGAGCGAGATAATAAGGGAAAGGAGGAGCGAGAGAAAGGATTATAAGTGTAAAGCCAGTGATAAGGAGGATTATTCGAAGTGGGAGAAATGGAAAAGTAGGGGAGAAAAAATATAGTAAGCTATAAAAACTTCTCCCAGATGTTTAAAAAAACCCGAAATGTTGAATTATTCAGTGGGCACAACCGGTCTGACTTATTCGTGTCTCAGGGTGTATCAATAATATTGACTTAACTCTAGTTTTCAAGCCTATAGTAGACTAAGAAGCCACATTTATCAACTGCTTTTGGCGTTGCTGTGCATACGTCTCGAAACTTTCGCAAACCTTATTTGAGTTAATTTCTTACTTATTCATTCATTCTCTCACAATTTCGTAAAGTCAAAAAAGATTCGGGGTTCCTTCGGATTGGTTATTTGAATGTCCGAGTGAAGAATACAACGGAAGCGTTCAGCAACTTACTTGGGAGTGGGCAATGGGCATACACTCTCTCACGCGGCAATGGCAAATCATCATCACCAGCGATCTCACCGACACCATCTACAAGGTCGTCGTCATCTTCCACAAAGTGGTAGGACTATGCGGAATCCGATGATGATGAAGACGAAACCATCAGGGTTTGGAACGTCGCACCATCACAAAGGTAGCAACAGTAGTAATAGTAAATTATTGGGTCGCGTGCCAGTATTCCTGTTAATATGAATAATTTAACGCATCAATTGGAAAAATTGCACAAATCCTGGGGCTCGACAGATAACATAATGCCACCACCACAAATTATCGATACCCTTATAAAGAGACGACAAAAATCTGTAACGACACCAACAACACGTTCCTCGGTAACATCGTCCATCGCCACAGATTCATCACGTGGTTCTATTTCTTCAACAAATTCTAGTACGAGTTTTATTGCGGTCTATAGTAGTACCCCAATAACACCAAATCAACAACGTGCACCTAGCGGGCGTGTACAGTCGGATATGATAATGAGTGGTCGTACATCGATGAACAGTGGTAATTTACAATCTTCGCAATCGCAATGTTGAAGTATACATGCAAAGGTTCATACATCTTGATATGTAAATAATGTACTAAGTGGCTCAATTAACTATAATGATGGAGGATTTTAGCATCTATTTGACTCCTGTTCCGTGTATATGTGTGTAATATGAACTAATTATATATACTACTAGAAGACCCGGCAGACGTTGTCCTGCCCTAAATTTGGCTTATCTGCATACATTTTAATAAGCTTTTTCCGTCTGGCTCTGCCCTCCCCCCCCCCCCCCCCCCTCTCACTTTTTCCTAATACTTTTATTCACTCCTCCCTCCGTCTTTTTCGCTTCACCTATCTCCATCTTCGTCTCATTCTGTCTCTTTCTCAATCTCCTTCTCTCTTTTCTATTCTCTCAATTTCTTCTCATTCTTATCCTCTACACAACTAAAGACTCTCCCGAATTAAAAAAAATGTCATAGTACCTCAAAATCGCGGGCCCCCTCAGGGGCTCTAGGGACTCCCTTTGGGTCGACGGGGGTAAAGTTACAAGGTCGGTTCTGCCGATGGTACTGTGTATTTATTTAGGTGGGGGAAGTGGGACCTCCATCCGACTCTGGATTGACTTGAGCATACCTCAGCCTTTGACCAAACCCACCTCATAACGGTTTATAAGTCAATTAAGTTGGATTGTAATTAAAACAACTCAACTCCGTTTGGTATTACACGTTATTTCAGTTGAAGTTGAATTGATGTTGCCAACCTTAAAAGTGATGATTTGACAGATAAATTAACAGCTGATCAATTTGTGGCGGAAATTTTAGCATTTTCAAAAGTGTTTTTTTTTTACTAATACCAAAATGATATTAGCTTAGATTTACATATTTTATAACGACGAAAATGTTGGTGACAAAATTGCTATGTCACGAATACCGAAAAAATTCGCTTGATCATTCCAATCCCTTGGAACTACTAAGCACCAAGTAAGAAAACGCGACAAATGATGAGCTCCTAATAAAGTTATTTTGCAGATTTGTAAGTTATTTTCGGTTAAGTAATGAAGCATTTTGCTCCTTAAAATTATGCACTACACTCCGACTCTCTTGAAAGATAAAAAATTTTCAATGGTCATGGGTCCAAAACGCGTCTTTTAACACCCCTCCCGATAATTTTGGACGAGTTTTAGCAGTTGTGAGCTAAAGTAAAGAATTACCAAATTTTAGCTCGTTCAAAAAATATTTACGAAAAACCGAAAAATGACCCCGGAGGTGGGATCCATAGTATTTTTACGCAGAACACCTTTCTGCATTGGCGGCCTTTGGCCGCGCTTATAAAAGATTACCCTGGGTAGCTTCAACACCGGTTTGGAGACCAAAACTATATCCGCTCAAAACACTTATGTTCACAATTTTTTTGTGGGTACAACAACATTACAACAACCACATGAAAATCGCCAACTTCAAATATCTCCGGACACAGATAAAATTTGTCTGGTAAAAGTCTAGTTGAGGGGTCGACTGCTAGTACGCGTAAAAAAATATTGGGACAAGTGTCAGAAGACGCGTATTGACCTCGAAAACAACATTCCGAAGGCGGAAAAGAAAAATTGTATCTCTGTCCGGAGATATTTGCAGTTGAAGTTGGCGATTTTCATGTGGTTGTTGTTGTACCCACAAAAAAAAATGTAATAATAATAATTACACAATACAGGGAGTTGATTAAACAAGTAAGGAAGTCTAAGTTCGGGTGAAACCGAACATTACATACACAGCTTTACACTTGAAATGCTATTGTTGTTTGTTTTGTGTGCTTAATAGTGTTACAAGGCTGCGTATTAATACATATACATATGGTTCTATTCTGATCTAATTTTCGTTTAAATGAAGCAAAGAGGATACAAAGGCTAACACCGATGACCTTGAGCGGGTAATAATTTTCCTTCAGATATGGGGATTTTCCTACTGTTTATTTTAAAATAAAGATATAACAGAACAATAAACATAAACACACAAGTGCCGTTGTACTAAAAAGCGTTATTACAAAAAAAGGGATGGTAGGGGCGGTGCGAAGGTTCCGATCGTGGAGGGGTGAATCTTACTGGTATGCCGAGTGATCTCGAAAAATTGCCGACTCTTTTTATAGGTATAATAATGGATTAAAATTGTATTCAGGTGAGTGTGTATCCGAGGGTACTTAAGAATTTTAGCGTATTTGGAAAACTAAAAGGCTTCTTACACGATATTTATTTGTTATATGTATATGTCACTTTTTACGTATGTAAAGCAACATACCGTGTAAACGCAAAATAAATTTTCTTTTGTACAAGTCAGGAAACTTCACATACGAAATATAAACGTTTCTATTTTTATCTGCACATAACTAGAATATGCTGTTCTTTAATTTGTGGACTTAAATTTTTTTTTGATTTATTTATTTATTGGGAGAAAGAAAGCAGCCAAACTGAACTACTAAAATCGTTGGAAGTCATAAGACATTACGTGAGTGTAGAAAAAGTGGCAGTATAAAATGTTTGAAGAAGATAAAACAAAGTAATTTCAATGGGCGCTTATGTTCAGCGAAGAAATCTGATTGTTCTTTATTCAGAAACACTTTCTCTTTTATAGTAAAATGACTTACAATACTATTAAAATATTTACATACAATACTTACACACTAAGAATAACTACATTCTATTTCTATATACCAAGTCAGCAAAATATTCATATTACTTAACTATGTAATAATATTTGGGCAGTCGCATTGACAAACCGACGCTGTCGATCAATCATGCTGATCGATACGTGAGCTGGTCAGTGTGACGCATACGGGTTAAACAACTGTAAACGGATACGGCTTCCCGCTGGGTTCATTATAACTTATCTATGCCGCTATGACTATGACGCTATGAGTTATTTGCGTGTGGTCGAAAGTGAAATTTATTTGGATGTGCAGTACAAGCTAGACTCATTCTGGCATTTACATAAATACAAATACCTTGTCTTGTGGTAATGCCACAGCAGGTCAGATGTACAAACCATATCGTGTACAAAAGCCTTAAATAAACATGAAACAATTTCTGACAAAATCGCAATATGTTACCGAATGAATTAAAAATTACAGTGATTGTTTACTCTTCTTTTATTTTCGTCATATAAAATGTTTTACAAGATTAAATACATACTAAAAAGATACCATTTTCACAAGAATCAAAATAATTTTACAAAGAAAATTTTTTTACGAGAAATGGAAGAATTAAATTCAAATTTTGACTCTGCGATGTTTTAGTAAGGACCATTTTTGAAAAACTTCACAAAGGTCAATTTCATGTACTTTATCTTTTGAAGAGAAGAGTAGCATCAACGAATTTAAACGATCATCTCCCATTGTTGTGCGCAAATGGTCGAAAACTATTTTCAATTTACTGAAGGAACGTTCACACGATGCTGACGTCAAAGGAACAGTCAAAATATAACGAACCAGTTTGTATGCTAAGGGGGTAATTCGTTTTAACTTGAATGCTATCGTGGAAATATCTTCGAACGATTTACAACCTTGACATGAGTCAAAAAGAATTTGTAACTCACAAAGCAAACATTCGATATCTTCCTTGAAGAATCCGGGTTCCAATTGTACAATAGAGTTTATCAAATCCATCGTAACATTGTTTCTGTCTGCTGGAATTCTAAACATTTCTTGAATGGGTTTGAACGTTGACAAACTTTCTTGTAACTTTTCTTGGATGCAACTTGTGAAAACTTGAAGGACAATTTTAAATTCTTTTCTATAAAATGTTTCAAAATCGAAAATTTTAGCAGATTCCAGATTTTCGTAAAATTTTTTGGGCACACGTCGCGTTCTGTGATACTTTGAAAAGTCGTTTTCGGGGCTTATCTGCCACTTTCGAGCAAAGGAAACCGAACTCGCGATTAAATCGTTAATTTGAATATCATCGTTCATTTGCTGAAATGACGCAGATGTGCTTTGAATCAACAATAATGCATCGATGATATTTAATTCTTCAGCTTCCAAACTTTCTGTCAAATTTTTAACTTTGAACATTACATTTTTGCAAAAAAATAAAGAGCTTATAAAATCGAAATCCAAAATTTTTTTTAACAAGCCTGAAGCTAGCGTACGTGAATTGGTGTCAACATTTTCGGAATCTTTCTTTCTAATTTCAAGAGCATGAATGATGCCTTCGAAAGAAATCCATACAGCTTTGACTGTTTCTGACCGAGCAATCCATCGTGTTTTTGACAAATTCTTCAACTGCAATGAATTTTCAATATTACGTAACTCTTCACGCAAACTCAAGAAATGTTTCGTACTTCCAGAAAAAAAAACGTACAAAGCTTCTAAAACATTGAAAAATTCTTTAATCAAACAGCTTGCATTGCATTGTGTTTCTACAAATATGTTGATTCTATGAGCATAACATGGAATATAGGGAATACGTTTTTCACATTTTTCCGATAATTTTTGCTGCCTGCTTTTAAACTTTCCAGACATGTTTTTTGCAAAATCATACGATTGGAAAACAATGTTTTTTGTGGAAATTCCCATCGAATGAAGAGCTGTTACAATTTTTCCAGCTAATACTACGTTTCCACGGAACTTAAACTCCTTGTTTGCCAACCTTTTTATGCTAAATATCTCTTGACAGAAATTGAATTTTTCATTTTCGCTTTAGAATTATTGATATCGAGGTTAAAACGTGTATTTCGATACCTCTCTCTATATTTTTTGGCATGTTTTAGCCGCCGTATGAATTAGGCAAACACGGCGTTTGGGTTTGGTGGAAACGTAGTATTACTCTTCTCCTGATTTTTTAGTCAGGACATTATCTATCTTCAAAACCCCTTCAACAGGTACAATTCTTTTATTTGTTTGATGCGCATACCGAATATTGACAGCTAATCGATCTTGATGTGACAGGTCTGAAGTAGTATCAGCCATGACAGAAAATATCCCCGCATGGTTAACTTCGTTGACGATGGCCTTTTCAGTTTCATTCCCTAATAAATCGATAAATTCATTTTGAGTCACGTTACTGAGGTAAGTTATATGACGTGGTCTTTTGGAGGTTTCATCCAACCATTTTTTAACCAGTGGACAACAATCTGTTGAAAATTTCCATCATTGTTTACTGGTGAATCTTTGTGACCACGTCCTCGCAACATCGAATAAAACCCGCAAGACCTTTGAATGATACTCTTTTTCTTGTACTTCTTTAATTTTGTTGTCCCTGATGGATCTATCTATTAATATATCAACATGGATCCCTTCGTTGATAAAATTGGAATAATCACTTAGAGCTGCGTTGTGAGATTCGGAAGTGAAGTGCTGAAGTAGTTTCCCTTTTTTATCTTGACCATGACTCTTCATTTTATGCCACTGGCGGACTCCTACTGATACCCATTCTGAACTAGCATTACATCTCCCTGGCCCTTCAGGAAATAAAATGCAAGCAAAACAAAAAGCTGCATCTTTATGGGGACTATATTCCAAAAAAGAAAATTCTTCATACCAAACTGGATTAAATCGACGTTGTTTGTTAGTGGGAATATCTGTATTGGTCGGATAAATGTCAAGTTTCGGTTGATATCGACCGAGAGAACTCAAATATTTACGTTCATTACTGGATGATATTTTATTTCGTCGACCGGGGTCATGATCGATTAGAACGCCATTCCCAATAGTCAAATTGAAATTTGTAGACGACAGCTTTTCATTTTCCTTTTTTGCAAATAGCAATAGCTCACCACTTTCTTTGTTGATGTTTGTTAAACAGTCGATCACATCGACGAACAATGCTTTTAAATTCGGCACTGCCTCATCCTTTACTCTACTTAGAACGTCATTCGTTCGTTCAAAATTCTTTAGGAATTCAGCAACCTTGCCGGAAATATCTACCCAATTGCAATTGTTCTCATCTTGTTCTGATAGTAATGTTGATGGGAGTTCTGGTGTTTCTTGTGGCGACATTGATGATTGTAAATGAAGAAAATCTGGGGACGGTAGTGATGGCGGTATTGATGAAGATGATGCAGGTGGAGACATCGCTCGATGGATATTAGTCTGCAGCGAGGGAACTGGAGATATAACGGCTGAGCGTTCAGTGGTTTGAAGTGCACCATTTGAATGTGATTCTGAGATAACTTCTTGTGTATCAAAATGAATGGGAGCAGCATTCTTCGCTTTTGGTGATGGAGTTGAAGAATGTCCAAACGACGATACCTGACGTTCTCGTTTAGAAGTCTCAAATGGATTTATTGGAGCTCCGACATGTTTGACTCTGACGTATTGACCATTATGTTAGTATTTTTCATGACGCGATTTGTAGTCATCGTCAAATTGATTTCCGCATTCTTCTCATTCTACTTTTATTCTCTTTCGCGGCGATTGCTTGGACATTTTAATAAAATCTGCAAAAAAAAAAATATATATATATATTAGAAAATGTCCAACTAATTTTTCTCACTTTTCAATTTAATGTGAAACACTTCGAACTAAGTGCAGGGTAGAGATATACGCCGCCGATAAACGCCGCCGCCGCCGCCGATTTTGGTCGTTTTTCGCACGCCGCCGCCGAATGTCAAAAATATCGGCGCGGCGTCCGGCGCGTTACTATATTTTCTACTCGTTTAAGACTGTTTAGGCCATTTATTGTTTATGTCGCAAATTGGTCGGATATGGTCGAAGTGGTATCAACGGATACGCAACACTGCCAGTTATAAGAAACTAATTACGAAATTTAACTCTATATAACTATTCAAAAGTTATTTAAAATAACAGGCGCTTTCGATGTCAGCTTAAGACGGACTTCACCCAATTCAGCAAGTTATTAAAACAAAACACTAAAGGAAAAGTTATATAATAAATTTATATGCTCACTTTGCATTTTTGAAAAAATTAATAATGAACAATTAATTCAAATAAAATGACCCAAGGCGAACATGTTTTTAAATTGTGCTCAAGAATAAGCGAAATCAGTGATGCAAAATCCTTTAGCAGGTTCTAGGGGCATAAACACTCCTTTGAAATTATTCTTACCTCATACTTAAGTTGAGGATGTAAGTACTTATTTCCTGATGAGAACGGTTTGAAAAATCACTAAGTCTTGCATTCAAACATCTGTTGTTTATTTGCGAAACTATACAATAGCGTCTGAAATGTTAATTTTGATTTTCACACTTCATCCTTCAACACCCAAGTCTCCCGGTTTGATATTTCCTAAAGTTGGCGGCCCTATCCAAAACTAGTCCCTTGGAGTGAATCACATTGATTATAGCCTATCAACCAAGTTTAAATATCACCTACACGTTACGGCTCCTTTTACAAATGTGAATACGTAGGCAGCTATATCTACCAGGTGAGGCTTTGTCTTTCGCAAGAATACTCAAAGTGGTGAAGCAAAAGCTTTCCCAGGACAGTGGAACTAATGACCGTGTGTGATACTACCCTAACGTAGTGGACAGTCGAACTTGTCTGAAAACTGAAGCTACGCGGTTATCCATAATGAGCTCCTATATCGTAAGGCCGGAAAACAGTAGTTAACAACTTTCAACTTAAACTCCGTCGACTTTCATTCTAAATTTGATTTAACGAAGACTATTGAAATCAATGTTGTGAACACAAACGTCTGTAATCTTTGGTCTATATTTTAAAAATTTTATCCAGGGCACTTGTAAAATTTTAATTATGTAGATGCGCCGAGGATTATAGGATTTTCACCCATGACGCAATGACATCCACTTAGACTGCTTATGATTTCGAGGGCGGCATCCTTGGCCGAATACTCACTCACTAACGTTTCAAGGTGTTTCTGTTGTGTAGCTCGACAGCATAGCGCGACAAAAGCATCCTTTGGAAAGTCTTCGGAGCTACACCTAGAGCTTCTAGCAAAGCGACGTCGACGAAGGTATGAGTTCGAAGTCGCAGTCCTATAGCTTCTGTACTGGCATATGGTGTGAGGCTCAGGAGGCGTGGTAGCGACTGGTGGTAGGGATTCCTACTGTTCGCACATCGGGAATTGTAGCTCTTAAAAACAGCCGAAAAAACTGGAGGCGCCCTGTGCCACGAGAGTCATGAGTATTAATAGACCATTAATTGCAACCCTAAGTGCGTTTATGATTTAAAGAAATTGTGTTCGCGACGATTATTAGGAGTTAACCATAGGTGAAACTACGCTTTGCACGAGATATACAAGCAAAAGTGTGACTATTTTATGTATCTCTATTTCTTTTCAGCAGACGTAGCAGTACCAATTCCAAAGACCGGGGTTAGGTTCGAAGCCTCTCTGGAGCAAGCGAACGAGGGACAATCCCTTCGCAAGGAGCTACTCCTGAAAATTTTTGAACGGTTTGCGACATTTTGATGCAAAAACCCCGGATCTTTCCGAAATGTTCAACACGTTGATTTCCTTAAATACATATAAACAAAACCTTTCCTAAATATTATTTTTTTAAATAGAAAAATCAAGCTTTTAAAGTAAGAACACCGGCGTACGCCGGCGCGCCGCCTACGCGCCGCCGCCGCCGATAAAGTGATCGGTGTAAACCTCTAGTGCAGGGATACTCCAAATCAAATCAACCAGGGCTAAACCCCACCTCTTCTTTATTGTTTCTCGGAGTTTTGTGTAAACAAAATAGACTTACATATAGTATTAGAAGCGACAAAACGTCTTCTTTTCAGTGACATCAAACTCTTTTTCATACAGCAACCTAAAATAAAGTTATGGGCCAATATATGCCTTCACCTATGGAAAAGGTGTTTTTGGCACCTAAATTCAGATTTCGGGGGTTTATTGGAAATTCTGAGTATGCAGTTTTTGTATGTCGGACTAGACCTACAACGTGGGGTATGTCTCGCAAATATTACTTTTTTAGTGTCACACAGTGTTGATTTGGTTTTGCCTTGTTACTAGCACTATCGAATTTGGAGCTATTTTAAATTTTAAGCCTTTTTTAGGTTACTTACCATCAAATGTCCACGAATTTTGTTTTGGGAATATAATAGTATGTTTTATTCTCTTTAAAACGAGACCTCTTTGAGTTTTGGTTTGGAAACTTAGAAAAAAGACTATACTGAGGAAAAGAAACCTAAAATATCAACTTTAAAGGGTGAAAAAACATATTTTAACAATACCTACGTTACTTTCAACGTGATATTAGGATCTTGGTGAAATTTCACATCAGAGCTGTAAGTTTGATAGCTTTAACTTAAACAACAACTTCACAATGGGCTTTTTACTGAAAAATACCTTGCGCCATTGAATTTAGAAAAAAATAAATCGGCTGAAAACACAAAATTTTAAAAAATTCATAAAAATGGAACTAAAGTGAATTTGACAAAACTAAAAAATATGGGTTGTTATATTTGTCCATAGATGTTGTAAAAAAAAATGTCATGCAAATCGGAAGAGGTGGGGTGTAAAATGTCAACACATTGGTTGATTTCATTTGGAGTATCCCTGCATTTAACACTTGAAAGTGTATTTCAGCGCATTGTATTGATTCAGGATATTAGTACTTAGTCGGACATAATCGAAAAGCTTGTGAATGACGTTCGAATAATTGTGTATTTCATATGAGTCAAATATTCAAAAAATCATATTTTCGAAAACAATCGTAAAAGAAATACATGTCGAATATTTTTGGACAAAGAGTCGAAAAAAATTATTTCGAGCCCTAACCGCCATTTCGGTGTAACCAAAAAATTTCACAACCGTAATAAGTTCCTTTACAAAGATAACCATAAGCAATTTTGCATCAAATAAAAAAAAAAAAATGTAATCTTAAAAACGTTCTCCTGTAAAATTTTATTTTTGTTGGTTACACTAAAATTGCTGATAGGGCTCGATTTAATTGAAATGTATTTTCCAAGTCTAAAATCGACGTCGAAAGAGCAGTATATGGCGTGAAATTCGTGAAGCGTGCTACTGCATTTAGGATTTTTTTTGTGCAAGCTTGTTTTCATTCAATTATAGCTCATGTAATACACGCTTCAAGAAGATATGCAATTAACACCTCTGAACTGAACTGAAAATAAATACTAAACAAATTTTATCGAAAAATGTTAGTAACAATTTTACAAAATAAGAAAAGATTCAATTTTTTTTCAAGTTTGATCTCTTTTTTAAATTTTTGTTTTATTCTTAAATGAAAGCTCGGTTCTTTCCTTTAAAATGATACCTATCTTGTTATGGTTCCCGCAAATTTCTTTAATAAATTTTTATTTTAAATGAAGATGTACAGCTAAAATTCATCCATAAATTGACATTATATTAAAAATTATTAAAGACATTTTCGCGCACCATAACAAGATAGGTATCTATTTAAAGGAAAAGAACCGAGTTTTCATTTGAGAATAAAAAAATTATTAAAAATGTCAAACTTAAAAAAAATTTAAGAAGTTTTTTTTGCAAAATTTTCAATGAAATTTTTCTAATTTCTTTTTCAAATATTATCTTTAGGAAGAACGTATAATATACTTTTGATATCGTTTTTGCATTTCTTCTTAGAACGTCGATTACATGACAACAAACTGAAAATTCAAACGTCTTTATCTCCGTAACTATACAATATTTAACCCCGCCCTTTAGTGAAATTAACACTACTATATACATAGTTGACCACTCTCACCAAATTTCATTCAATTCCATACTTTGCCCCATATGAATGTAGAGATTTTTACCTTTTCGCCACTATATCACTGTATTCCACTGTAATGCAAACTAAAACTATTTGAATTTGTCGGTTACCATCGTAGCGAGGCGAAAGGGTTGCGCAATCGATCAATCAGCGATGTAATTATTCCGGCGTAAATAAGCGTAGCTGGTTATTGAAAGTAATGTTCGACAAACAGGTGTCGCCGCTATTACCATCTACAATCGACTCGCTAATATTGTCATACATAAATAATATACGAAATGTTCTATTTGTCAAGAAATCGAAGGGCTTTGAGTTTCTATTTCAATGATTCGATTAACTTACGATATCTGATTTTGTGTATACCGACGCATGAATTACCTGAACTTTTCAAGAATCCATTCTTGGTATGTTGCTAATGGCCGAAATTTAGTAATATTTCTTGTGTGTATTTGCTATCAACTTCAGCTTTGAATCGTCATCTCGAAAAAAGCATATCTTCCAAATTGCCGAATGAAAATTTTACAACAACTTTTAGAACAACTAAGTATGGTGAATGAATGTATTTTGATGATATTCTCAATTTTTTTCAAGTTTTGAGATAAGAAATTTAGTCAAATTCCAATTTTTTTTTCAAATTCAACTTCAAAAAAAAAACTGGAGGGGGGAGGGTTGTGGCACCCCCACACCCTTACCTCGCACCGCCCCTGAGGGCAGGGTTATTCACGAAATTTTCCAACTTTTACTAGAAATAGCTTATTACCTGCTTCTACGCACTTTTACAACATCTTTTATATAAAAGAAGGCGATTTAACCGATTTAGTGCATTTTTACTGAAAATAATTTATTTAATAATTTGGGAAAAATTTAAACAACGTGACATCAGGACGGACAAGGCGACAGCTGTTTCGATTATACCTTGTAAATCTCTTCAAAGCCTTTTCTCCCGGGAGTGGGAGTCGAACCCGCACTCCTACGATAGTTGAAATGGTTATGAACGCATTCAGCTACGTCATGCCTTAGTTGTTGTATGAAAATATTTCCTGTTAAAGACCAAATTTTTCGTCGAATTCTGGCTCCAGAAACGTTGGGAAATGCATTGTAAGAAAGGGGCAGTGCCACGTCCATTTTTCAAGATTTTAATATTTTACCATTTCTTGTTATAAATCCCTGGCAACCTGTCTGCCGAATTTTGTTATGATAGGTTGAGCGATTTTTGATTTATGATTAATAATATTTGTAAAATTAATTTTATCACAAGTGGGCGGTGCCACGCCCATTTAAAAATTTTTTTTCAAATTTTTATCAAGAGTCTCAATAATCAGTCCACACGTCAAATTTCAACACTCTAGGTGTATTATTTACTAAAAAATGAGGTTTTTTGTGTTTTCCAAAATGTTATATATATAAAAAGTGGGCATGGTTATCACTCATTTTCCATACCAATCTATCCTGGGTGCAGATAAGCTCGTGTACCAAATTTGGTGAAGATATCTCAATATTTACTTAAGTTATCGTCTTAACGGACAGACGGACGGACGGACATGGCTCAATCAATTTTTTTTTGATACTGATCATTTTGATATATGGAAGTCTATATCTATCTCGATTTCTTTATACCTGTACAACGAACCGTTATCCAATCAAAGTTATAATACCCTGCGTACATGTACAGCTGGGTATAAAAATAAGAGCTGTTTGCTGCGTAGAGTCACTAAATGCCGTCAGATCTGAAATTTGAAATTTTTTAGGCTAGTTTGATTATATTTATGACTTATGGCATTTCAAGTGTTTTTGTCTAATGAAGGGCTTTTGACTAATCAAATAAAACGTAGCGAACTTTAATTAACACTTTGGGATAACAACAAAGATCCCACGTACGTCAATAGGAAATATATTTTGTTTACTGTTATGTTTTTTTTATGAAGAAAGTGTTTACACACTGACATATGGCTTTGTAAGAATAGTTTAATTAGTTAAAAATAAGAGTTGTTTGCTGCGTAAAGTCACTAAATACCGTCAGATCTGAACATTGAAATTTTTCAGGCTAGTTTGTTTATATTTATGACTTATGGCATTTCAAGTGTTTTTGTCTAATTAAGGGCTTTTGACTAATCAGAAAAAACGTAGCGAATTCTAATTAACACTTTGGAATAACAACAAAGATTCCACGTACGTCAATAGGAAATATATTTTGTTTACTGTTATGTTTTTTTTTATGAAGAAAGTGTTTACACACTGACATATGGCTTTGTAACAATAGTTTAATTAGTTAAAAATGATAGTTATTTGCTGGGTAAAGTCACTAAATGCCGTCAGATCTGAAATTTGAAATTTTTTAGGCTAGTTTGATTATATTTATGACTTATGGCATTTCAAGTGTTCTTGTCTAATGAAGGGCTTTTGACTAATCAAATAAAACGTAGCGAACTTTAATTAACACTTTGGGATAACAACAAAGATCCCACGTACGTCAATAGGAAATATATTTTGTTTACTGTTATGTTTTTTTTTGTTTATGAAGAAAGTGTTTACACACTGACATATGGCTTTGGAACAATAGTTTAATTAGTTAAAAATGATAGTTATTTGCTGGGTAAAGTCACTAAATGCCGTCAGATCTGAAAACTGAAATTTTTTAGGCTAGTTTGATTATATTTATGACTCATGGCATTTCAAGTCTTTTTGTCTAATTAAGGGCTTTTGACTAATCAAATAAAACGTAGCGAACTTTAATTAGCACTTTGGGATAACAACAAAGATCCCACGTACGTCAATAGGAAATATATTTTGTTTACTGTTATGTTTTTTTTTTGTTTATGAAGAAAGTGTTTACACACTGACATATGGCTTTGTAACAATAGTTTAATTAGTTAAAATAAGAGTTGTTTGTTGGGTAAGGTCAGGCGGCCACCGTGGTGTGATGGTAGAGTGCTCCGCCTATCACACCGTATGCCCTGGGTTCAACTCCCGGACAAAGCAACATCAAAATTTTAGAAATAAGATTTTTCAATTAGAAGAAAATTTTTCTAAGCGGGGTCGCCCCTCGGCAGTGTCTGGCAAGCGCTCCGATTGTATTTCTGCCATGAAAAGCTCTCAGTGAAAACTCATCTGCCTTGCAGATGCCGTTCGGAGTCGGCATAAAACATGTAGGTCCCGTCCGGCCAATTTGTAGGGAAAAATCAAGAGGAGCACGACGCAAATTGGAAGAGAAGCTCGGCCTTAGATCTCTTCGGAGGTTATCGTGCCTTACATTTATTTATTTTTTTTTTTTTTTGTTGGGTACGGTCACTAAATGCCATCAGATCTGAAAATTGAAATTTTTTAGGCTAGTTTGATTATATTTATGACTTATGGCATTTAAAGTGTTTTTGTCTAATTAAGGTCTTTTGACTAGTCAGAAAAAACTTACCGAATTCTAATTAAGACTTTGGAATAACAGCAAAGATTCCACGTACGTCAATTGGAAATATATTTTGTTTACAGTTATGTTTTTTGTTTGTTTATGAAGAAAGTGTTTACACACTGACATATGGCTTTGTAACTATAGTGTTTATTATTTGTTGTTAAATTATTAACTTTGTATATTATGCTTTGAACTTTAAATATTTTGCTATCGAATTAGTTTTTGTAAATGAAAATTTTGGTGATATCAAAATGAAAATTTTTGATTGATAAATTTTTATACTTCAAACCAAAATATTAAAATATTAACCTGAATGTTGAATTATTGGCGATCCTACGAACGTAAATGGTAGTTTGCATATTTAAAAAAAAAAAAAATTAAATACGTAGAAATTAAAATCTGCGAACAGATGAATTGCTTTAACAGTGTTGTAGCAAACTAGAAAAGTGGCGAGGCTAATGTAATTTTATCCTGCGATCCTACATTTTCAAACTTACAAAAAACATATAAAATATATAAAAGTTTTGGCGACCTTTTTATCAGCATATTAAAAATATATTCAAAAATATAGACTTGAGTATTGAAACTTGAGTGACTTAAATTTTTTTACTTATGTTACAATTTATTTTTTTTTGTGTGGTTATTTGATTGACTTTTAAACTGCAACATTATATTTTAAATTAAATAGCCGTTTAGACGGTTAAGCGCCAATTAAGTAAGTAAGTAAGTATATTTTAAATTAATATTCCTGTGCTACCATAATTTGTGTACCACGACAAATTTTAGCGACTCAATTTTAAAATAAACATTTTGAGTTAAAATAAACTGCATCGTGCAAATTACTTAAAATGAATATACATTATATATCGTGCACATACATTATACATTGTGCTAAATTTTTTGAGTGAATTCAACAAACTATATTATCATCGATATTTACGCCTTATTCGAAGATTTTGAAATGCAACAACAAATATTCAACTACAAGAAATTAAAAATATATCAACATAATGTAGCGACAATACAACAGAATATCAACCATCAATTATAAGAACTTTATAGCATCAACAAAATATTTTTTTTACGATCTTTTTACCATAACATCAATGGCCATTAAAGAAAAGAGCAACAATAACAAATGACAATAATCAAATAAAAACATAAAGTACTTATAACAGAAATTTACTAGTAGACATGCTATGAATTTTATGCAACATAAATAAAAATAAAATTTTTCTACGATTTGTTAACTAATAAAGAACTCTAAAAAACAACATACTACGCTTAAAAACAATGGTTGAGTTAGCCGCTTCACTACAACAAGAGCTATTACAACAATTTTACGCACAATACACACAAGAAGGGATTTAAAGTGTAAGACATCACGATGAAAATGTTGAGATTTATAAAGAAAACAACAAAGCCATTGCATAAACAGCAACAACCATGTATTTAAATGTTATCACGTCCAAAAAAACGTAATTGATTCCCTTAAAATCTTTATAATCATCAATCAACTACTTATTAATTTAAATATTTTGTTATTAAATTTAATTTTATGTAAGAATAATTTTTATTTTAATATTAAATTTAAAATTTTCAATTATAATTTAAATTAAAATTTTAAACCTTTTAAGTTTTCAAATTTATTTTAAGATTATTTTTATATTTTAACAATTTTAATATAAATTATTTAAATTTACTTATTTTATATAAAAACAAGTATGGAAGGCTAAGTTCGGGTGTAACCGAACATTACATACTCAGTTGAGAGCTATGGAGACAAAATAAGGAAAATCACCATGTAGGAAAATGAACCTAGGGTAACCCTGGAATGTGGTTGTATGACATGTGTATCAAATGGAAGGTATTAAAGAGTATTTTAAGAGAGAGTAGGCTATAGTTCTATGGATGGACGCCATTTAGGGATATCGCCATAAAGGTGGACCAGGGCTGACTCTAGAATGTGTTTGTACGATATGGGTATCAAATGAAAGGTGATAATGAGTATTTTAAAAGAGAATGGGCTTTAGTTCTATAGGTGAACGCCTTTTCGAGAAATCGCCATAAAGGTGGACCAGGGGTGACTCTAAAATATGTTTGTACGATATGGGTATCAAATGAAAGCTGTTAATGAATATTTTGAAAAGCAGTGATCCTTAGTTCCATAGGTGGACGCCGTTTCGAGATATCGCCATAAAGGTGGACCAGGGGTGTCTCTAGTTGTACTATATGGGAATCAAATGAAAGGTGTTACTGAGCATTTTAAGAGGGAGTGGGCATTAGGTCTATAGATGTCGCCATTAGGGTGGGCCAGGGGTGACTCTAGAATGTGTTTGTATGATATGGGTATCAAATGAAAGATGGTAATGAGTATTTTAAAAGGGAGTAATCCTTAGTTCTATAGGTGGACGCCTTTTCGAGATATCGCCATAAAGGTGGACCAATGGTGACTCTAGAATGTTTGTACGATATGGGTATCAAACAAAAGGTGCTACTGAGCATTTTAAGAGGAAGTGGGCATGAGGTCTATAGGTGGACGCCCTTTCGAGGTATCGTCATTAGGCTGGGCCAGGGGTGACTCTAGAATGTGTTTGTACGATATGGGTATCAAACGAAAGGTGTTACTGATCATTTTAAGATGGAGTGGGCATTAGGTCTATAGGTGGACGCCTTTTCGAGATATCGCCATTAGGGTGAGCCAGGGGTGACTCTAGAATGTTTGTACGATATGGGTATCAAACGAAAGGTGTTACTGAGCATTTTAAGAAGGAGTGGGCATTAGGTCTATAGGTGGACGCCTTTTCGAGATATCGCCATTAGGGTGGGAAAGGGGTGACTCTAGAATGTTTTTGTACGATATGGGTATCAAATGAAAGGTGGTAATGAGTATTTTAAAAGGGAGTAATCCTTAGTTCTATAGGTGGACGCCTTTTCGAGATATCGCCACAAACGTGGACCAAGGGTGACTCTAGAATGTTTGTACGATATGGATATCAAACGAAAGGTGTTACTGAGCATTTTAAGAGGGAGTGGGCATTAGGTCTATAGGTGGACGCCTTTTCGAGATATCGCCATTAGGGTGGGCCAGGGTGACTCTAGAATGTGTTTGTACGATATGGGTATCAAATGAAAGGTGGTAATGAGTATTTTAAAAGGGAGTAATCCTTAGTTCTATAGGTGGACGCCTTTTCGAGATATCGCCATAAAGGTGGACTAAGGGTGACTCTACAATGTTTGTACGATATAGGCATCAAACGAAAGGTGTTACTGAGCATTTTAAGAGGGAGTGGGCATTAGGTCTATATGTGGACGCCTTTTCGAGATATCGCCATTAGGGTGGGCCAGGGGTGACTCTAGAATGTTTGTACGATATGGGTATCAAACGAAAGGTGTTACTGAGCATTTTAAGAGGGAGTGGGCATTAGGTCTATAGGTGGACGCCTTTTCGAGATATCGCCATTAGGGTGGGCCAGGGGTGACTCTAGAATGTTTGTACGATATGGGTATCAAACGAAAAGTGTTACTAAGCATTTTAAGAGGGAGTGGACATTAGGTATATAGGTGGTCGCCTTTTCGAGATATCGCCATTAGGGTGGCCCAGGGGTGACTCTAGAATGTTTGTACGATATGGGTATCAAACGAAAGGTGTTACTGAGCATTTTAAGAGGGAGTGGGCATTAGGTCTATAGGTGGACGCCTTTTCGAGATATCGCCATTGGGGTGGGCCAGAGTGATTCTAGAATGTGTTTGTACGATATGGATATCAAATTAAAAGTATTAATGAGGGTTTTAAAAGCGAGTGGCCCTTAGATGTATATGTGAAGGCGTTCTCGCGATTTCGACCAAAATGTGGACCAGGTGATCCAGAAAATCATCTGTCGGGTACTGCTAATTTATTTATATATGCAATACCACTAGCAGTATTCCCGCCAAGATTCCAAGGGCTGTTGATTTCGCCTTGTAGAACTTTTTCATTTTCTTCTACTTAATATGGTAGGTGTCACACCCATTTTACAAAGTTTTTTCCAAAGTTATATTTTGCGTCAATAAACCAATCCAGTTACCATGTTTCATCCCTTTTTTCGTAGTTGGTATAGAATTATGGCGTTTTTTTCATTTTTCGTAATTTTCGATATCGATAAAGTGGGCGTGATTATGGTCGGATTTCGGCCATTTTTATACCAAGATAAAGTGAGTTCAGATAAGTACGTGGGCTAAGTTTAGTAAAGATATATCGGTTTTTGCTCAAGTTATTGTGTTAACGGCCGAGCGGGATGACAGACGGTGGACTGTGTATAAAAACTGGGCGTGGCTTCCACCGATTTCACCCATTTTCACAGAGAACAGTTACCGTCACAGAATCTATGCTCCTACCAAATTTGAGAAGGATTGGTAAATTTTTGTTCGACTTATGGCATTAAAAGTATTCTAGACAAACTAAATGAAAATGGGCGGAGCCACGCCCATTTTGAAATTTTCTTTTATTTTTGGATTTTGTTGCATCATATCATTACTGGAGTTGAATTTTGACTTAATTTACTTATATACAGTAAAGATATTAACTTTTTTGTTAAAATTTGAATTTAAAAAAAATTTTTTTTAAAAAGTGGGCGTGTTCTTCATCCAATTTTGCTAATTTTTATTTAGCACATATATAGTAATAGTAGTAACGTTCCTGCCAAATTTCATCATGATATCTTCAACGACTGCCAAATTACAGCTTGCAAAACTTTTAAATTACCTTCTTGTAAAAGTGGGCGGTGCCATGCCAATTGTCCAAAATCTTACTAGTTTTGTATTCTGCGTCATAACGTCAACCCATCTACCAAGTTTTATCGCTTTAACCGCCTTTGGCAATGAATTATCGCATTTTTTCGGTTTTTCGAAATTTTCGATATCGGAAAAGTGGGCGTGGTTATAGTCCGATATCGTTCATTTTAAATAGCGATCTGAGATGAGTGCTCAGGAACCTACATACCAAATTTCATCAAGATACCTCAAAATTTACTCAAGTTATCGTGTTAACGGACGGACGGACATGGCTCAATCAAATTTTTTTTCGATACTGATTATTTTGATATATGGAAGTCTATATCTATCTCGATTCCTTTATATATGTACAACCAACCGTTATCCAATCAAACTTAATATACTCTGTGAGCTCTGCTCAACTGAGTATAATAAATGTTTTATTTAAATTGTTAACTCCCTTTCCACAAAAAAAAAATAATATTTTCTAATTTTCAAATTATGCAATTAAATTTTTTCATATGGTTCACCAATACGAACTCATTCGGAAAATCAAAATAACAACTATACATATAACACAATGACTCACAATACAACTCAAAACTCTAATGTATTAACACAAAACAACATTTCTAATATAACAGAATATACTTCAACACAAGATAACTTTACAAATATTTTTTCTACTAAATCAACTAAATTACCACAATTTTGGCAAGAATCTCCCAATACCTGGTTTTTACTTGTTGAAGGACAATTTGAAATTAACAATATCAATGATGATAATTTAAAATTTCAAAATGTTTTAGTTACTCTTCAACAAGATACTACTATATCTAAAATTTTAGACGTTATTAACCCTCCTCCTCTTTTCAATAAATATGATACAATCAAAAAAATTTTATGTGAAAGATATTCTCTTAGTGAAGAGAAACGATTAGAAGAATTATTTTCAAAAACTGAACTTGGTGATTTATGAAATCACTTATAGGTACTGACTCCATTGTAAGTCAAGAATTACTTTTCAAATTATGGATTCGTAAATTACCACAAGAAATAAAAATCCATTTAACTTCTAGTAACAATCGAAATAAAGATAAAATAATTATATTGGCTGACAAACTTTTTGATTTAATCAGCAAACCTCATTGTTCCAAATCTCCTGTAGTTTCGAGTATAAATAATAATATTTTAGAACAATGCGTTAAAAATTTAACTGAATTAACTACGGCTGTTTATCAAAATTTAAATAAAATTTCTAATGATATTAATCAATTACAAATCCGTTGAAAATCTAACGATAGAAATAGATCTAAATCTCGAAATTTTTCAAGATCCAAACATTTTTCAAACAATCGTAATTTTAATTCACAAACAAATATTTGTTGGTATCACAAAAAATTTAAGAATAACGCTCTTATATATATATCCCCATGCAATTTTAATCAAAATCATAATTCAAATTCCGAACAAAATTTAAACTGAAACGATCCATTATGACGGTTATGAGGTGGGTTTTGTCGAAGGCTGAGGTAGCACTCAGTCAATCCAGGGTCAAGTAAAGGTCCCACAAACCCCCACTTAATAAGAACACAGTAGTTATGTGTTAATGACGAATACACACACACACACACACGGCTTGAAGGGTAGTGAGGGTAGCAGCTTTCCGTACAAAGATGGCAGGGGAGAGTGGCGAGCGGCGGCTAACAGGCGTAGTAATAGCGGAGGGGTCGGTACGGTGGTTGAGCGGCGGTGCCGTAGCGGGCGGGATGGTACGGTGGTCCGGGAGCAGCGGCGAGATCAGCGCGGCGGCCGGACGGCGGACAGTATTAGCGGACGGATTGGTACAGTGGTATGAGTGCAGTGGCAGGAGTAGCACGGCGGCTGGACGGCGGACAGTATTAGCGGACGGATTGGCACAGCGGTATGTGCGCAGTGGCGGGATTAGCACGGCGGCTGGACGGCGGACAGTATTAGCGGACGGATGGATGTAGCGGTATGGACGCAGTGACGGCACCAGCCAACTGGATGGACGGTGATAACGTAGCGGCGGCGAACGGTCGTCGTAGCAGCGGCGCAACGGCGGTAGAATAGCGGGCGGCTGGCGGTTGTCGCAGCAGCGGCGCAACGGCGGTAGGATAGCGGGCGGCTGACGGTTGCCGTAGTAGCGGCGCAACGGCGGTAGGATAGCGGGCGGCTGACGGTTGCCGTAGCAGCGGCGCAACGGCGGTAGGATAGCGGGCGGCTGACGGTTGTCGTAGCAGCGGCGCAACGGCGGTAGGATAGCGACAACAACAAAAGGGCAACGGAGCGCGTACCAGTGGTGCGGTCAGGACGAGGTGTCAGTACAACAGTTCCAAGTGATTACCTTCTCGGGGGGGTTTCCGGTAGCGGCTGTTGCGGGCGGCTTCCGATAACGACGCTGTCTCAATGGCGGCGGTGGAGGGACCTGCGAGGAATGAATAAGACCCCGTTGTCCCCGCAAGTGAGGGTGACCCGTTCCGTGACAGCGCCCTTTCAACTCCGCGGTGTGGTTGGTTCACTCGCCTCCAGTGCTGGCTCGCTAGCTGGACACCACCGCCTCCATGCTTGCACGATGACAGGGCTGGACGCGGAGTTGTACCAGCCGGGTCTTTGTGGGCTGAGGGGAAGTGCGCCTTGACGGCACAGCGGTAGCCCCTTTAGCCGACGGGTCGCTCTACTGCCTGAGCCAGGACTGAGGGGGAAGGGATCAATCGGCCGAACGGCGGCGAGCCCCCCTTACTTAGTTGGGACACTGGCGAGAAATCCATAAAGGCGACGACCCGTTGTCCCCGCAAGCAAGGGGTGACCAGTGCCAAGGCAGCACCCCTTCAACTCAGCTAGTCAGGAGGAGTGACTAGGTTGCTTAATAAAGCAACCACTTCCTCTGACTAACCTGCGAGGAATGAAGTGACAACAGCCAATTCATTCTCTTTTATACTGCTTCTGCTATGATGCGAGTGAGAAATGAACCGCTAATTGGGTACTTCAGTTTGCCATTTACTGTGAGTTGGCGTACCGTGTGCATATTATTGTTATCGCCAAATGCTATTCGCATGCATTGGTATGTAGCTGCTGATGTTGGCTACCTGTGAATGTACTATATAGTATACATACAGGCGTAGGAGAAAAAGGGTTACAGTGAGGGTCATACTATTGTAACGCTACGTTACAGTCCCCCTCCCACTTCGGTTGACGGAAAGCTGCTGTGAGGAATAGGAGTATCACGCCAGGCCTGGCCTAGCAGTTGTATGTGTGCCGTTATGCCGGCTTTGCCGGTGTGTATGCGTGCATCGTTTTATTAACATTTTTTTTTTTTCCATAAAATATACAGAGTCATTCCACTTATACCTAACAAAGTTGATTCAGAAAAAAATGTTTACATATCAGGTTTAATTACAATTTCATTGTTCTTAAAACTAACAGAATATTTAATTTTAAAATAATGCGAAATTCATGAATATTATAAATAAGTTGCTATCCTTCTTCTTCTTCTTCCATCCTTGACATATTGGTGTTGTTCTCATCTACCTCGAGTTGTGATTGCATTATGGCCATTCGGTATTCGGTAATATATGGGGCGGAAAAAAAATGTGGTACCCTTTGTATTTTGACTCGGTTGACTGGCCACTGGTACTGCTCCCTCCGTGTGCACCCGCTCTAACGTCGCTTTATTTCGCCAAAGTTTATGTCTGCTAAAGATGCTTTTGTACCCTCCTTGCTGACTGCATTTACTGCAAATGCCATTTTTGGAGTCTCCTATTCCCATGTGCGGTGGTTGCTCAGGAACGGTGATAACGCTTTTCCGCCGAACTGCTTCCCATTGTCGGTGGGGAAGGTTTTCGGACAACCAAGTCGGTATAAGACCTTTTCTTGTAGCGCTTTGAGCACGCTTTCCGTTGTTGCTTGGCGCGCCGGAATTAACTCCACCCACTTGTAGAATTAGTAGATCATGGCGAGGAGGTAAGTGCTTCTTTGCTTGGACGGTGTTAGTAGTGGCACGAAGTTGGCGGTTACTATTTGCCATGACTGCGGATATTGCATGGTTGCCAATAATATCCCCTGGCTCTTCTCTGCCGCTTTTTATCGTGTAAAGTATGTCTGGTTCGGTGTTTTGTAACGGGCAGCGGGAGAGCGCATTGCATATCGCGTTCGGCGCTCCTTTTCGGTACTCTTCGAAGTTGTATTTTTGTATAGCCGGGTAACGGGCGTAGAAGCGTTGCTTCAACGGTCGGTTATGCATACGGATGGTTGAATGTTCGGCTGCGGTAATTGGGCTGACGGTTTTGCTCAATCGCTTCTGGTGGTGCGCTGAAAAAGTTTCCTGCTCCGAATTTCGGCCATTGTTCGCGTGTTCCCAGGTGGTCATTGCACATAGTGTGTCTAACTCGGCTGATCTTCTGGTCAAAGTGACTTCTAACGGCTGGCCATCTCGCGTGAGGGTGATTCCCCTTTCCCGTAAAAAGTCCATTCCTAAGATCATCCGTTCTGCCAAGTTCGGGATGACGGACATCATTGTGTTAGCAACATCAAAATTTTAGAAATAAGGTTTTTCAATTAGAAGAAAATTTGTCTAAGCGGGGTCGCCCCCGGCAGTGTTTGGCAAGCGCTCCGGGTGTATTTCTGCCATGAAAAGCTCTCAGTGAAAACTCATCTGCCTTGCAGATGCCGTTCGGAGTCATGTAGGTCCCGTCCGGCCAATTTGTCGGGTACCGCTAATTTATTTATATATGTAATACCACGAACAGTATTCCTGCCAAGATTCCAAGGGCTTTTGATTTCGCCCTGCCGAACTTTTTCATTTTCTTCTACTTAATATGGTAGGTGTCACACCCATTTTACAAAGTTTTTTCTAAAGGTTTATTTTGCGTCAATAAACCAATCCAATTACCATGTTTCATCTCTTTTTTCATATTTGGTACATAATTATGGCATTTTTTTCATTTTTCGTAATTTTCGATATCGGAAAAGTGGGCGTGGTCATAGTCGGATTTCGCCATATTTTATACCAAGATAAAGTGACTTCAGATAAGTACCTGAACTAAATTTAGTTAAGATATATCGGTTTTTGCGCAAGTTATCGTGTTAACGGCCGAGCGGAAGGACAGACGGTCGACTGTGTATAAAAACTGGGCGTGGCTTCAACCGATTTCGCCCATTTTCACAGAAAACAGTTATCGTCATAGAATCTATGTCCCTACCACAAGGATTGGTAAATTAAAAGTTTTCGAGACGAATTAAATGAAAAAGGGCGGAGGTACGCCCACGGATTACCGTTAGCAAACAAAGTTAATGTACTCTGTGCGCTCTGCTCAGCTGAGTATAAAAAGTTACTTTCCAACGCTTTATTAATGAATTATTTTCTGATTTCGATTTTGTATTTACATACATTGATGACATTCTTATTGCCAATGATAATGAAAATCAACATATAAATCATTTAAAATCAGTTTTCAAAAGACTTGAAGAATATAATTTAAATATCAAACCTTCAAAATGTACTCTCGGTGTAAATAAATTAAATTTTGTAAGTTACGAAATTTCAGGCGAAGGCATTAAACCATCTTTAGATCGAACTGAAATCATAACAAATTTTGAAAAACCATTTTTTATAAATAAATTACAAAAATTTTTAGGTATGATAAATTACTATCACAGATATATTAAAATATTAGCAACAGAACTTAGTCCTCTGCATGAAATGTTAACACTTGCAATTAAAAACAAATTTAAACAATTAAATTGGCTAAATGAAACCACAACAGCTTTCGAAAATGTTAAAAAACTTTTTGCTAATAATACTTTACTTACACATTTCGACAAAAATGGTACTTTATCATTAGCAGTAGATGCATTAAATGTTGCTATTGGAGCAGTTCTTCAACAAACTAGCAATAATATACTAGAACCCTTAGCTTATTTTTCAAGAAAATTAACTACAACAGAATCTAGATATTCAACATTTGATCGTGAACTTTTGGCAATTTATAATTCAATTAAACATTTTAAACATTTTCTTGAAGGTAGAACTTTTACAATTTATACTAATCATAAACCTTTAACTCATGTTCTAAATTCTAAAGTAGATAGATCTCCTCGTCAACTACGTCATCTTGAATATATTGCTCAATTTACAAATGATATTCAATATATACGTGGAAAAGGCAACATAGTTGCCGACACACTTTCCCGTATTCCAGAAGTAAATGCAACTTCAACTCAAGATATAAACTTAGAAACTTTATATAAAGGACAGCAAACTGATACATTTTTACAAAAAACCATTTCTGATCAAAATTTCAAAAATAATTTAAAGGAAATTTATATTCCAATTATTAATTTAAATATATGGTGTGATGTTTCTCTGGAGGGTGTAGAAGTCCACGAAAGTGGGGAAAGCTTCTGACCGCCATTTATCTAGGAATGGCCAGAGCGATTCTTTTGCACGCTGTTCAAGCAGCTCACTACTGCCGGTCGCTTGCGGCCAAGTATCCTCTGGGTAGCTAATGTGAGAAGGCGATAACCTGGCTAGGCCACTCTGACATAATCTGTTTAAGGGCTAGCCGGGGAGATCTCATCGGCAGCGTCTGTACACCTCTAGGTGCGGCTGCAAGTGGGCGTCTGTCTTGGAGCAAGCGGCTCGCTTATACACGTGCAAGTAATATTTACACCCGCGCTGGGCGGGTTGTGCACTGGGCTTGGGACCCGCCACGAAAACCATACTCCAATGAAATATAACAACAAGCCTCGGATAAATACACTCTCTATTGATGACGACCATGGCAAACGTTTGAAGGACAATGAATGCATGCACCTGGAACGTCCGCTCCCTGAATGGGATTGGTGCGGGTGACCCGTTCCCTGACAGCGCCCATTTCCACTCCGCGGTGTAGTTGGCTCACTCGCCTCCAGTGCTGGCTCGCTAGCTGGACCCCACCGCCTCCATGCTTGCTCGATGGCAGGGCTGGACGCGGAGTTGTACCAGTCGGGTCTTTGTAGTTCGATCCGTGTGGGCTGAGGGGAAGTGCGCCTTGACGGTACAGCGATAACCCCTTTAGCCGACGGGTTGCTCTACTGCCTGAGCCAGGACTGAGGGGGAAGGGATCTATCGGCCGAACGGCGGCGAGCCCCCCCTTACTTGGCTGGTACACGGGCGAGAAAACCATAAAGGCGACGACCCGTTGTCCCCGCAAGCAAGGGGTGACCAGTGCCAAGGCAGCACCCCTTCAACTCAGCTAGTCAGGAGGAGTGACTAGGTTGCTTAATAAAGCAACCACTTCCTCTGACTAACCTGCGAGGAATGAAGTGACAACAGCCAATTAATTCTCTTTTATACTGCTTCTGCTATGATGCGAGTGAGAAATGAACCGCTAATTGGGTACTTCAGTTTGCCATTTACTGTGAGTTGGCGTACCGTGTGCATATTATTGTTATCGCCAAATGCTATTCGCATGCATTGGTATGTAGCTGCTGATGTTGGCTACCTGTTAATGTACTATGTATGTATACTCTCAGGCGTAGGTGAAAAAGGGTTAGAGTGGTGGTTTCAGGCGTAGGTTTAGCGGTGAGCTAATGTGAGAAGGCGACAACATGGCTAGGCCACTCTGACATAATCTGCCGGTCGCTTGCGGCCAAGTATCCTATGGGTAGCCGCTAAACACCCGTTTAGCGGTGAGCTAATGTGAGAAGGCGATAACCTGGCTAGGCCACTCTGACATAATCGGTTTAAGGGCTAGCCGGGGAGATCTCATCGGCAGCGTCTGTACACCTCTAGGTGCGGCTGCAAGTGGGCGTCTGTCTTGGAGCAAGCGGCTCGCTTATACACGTGCAAGTAATATTTACACCCCCGCTGGGTGGGTTGTGCACTGGGCTTGGGACCCGCCACGAAAACCATACTCCAATGAAATATAACAACAAGCCTCGGATAAATACACTCTCTATTGATGACGACCATGGCAAACGTTTGAAGGACAATGAATGCATGCACCTGGAACGTCCGCTCCCTGAATGGGATTGGTGCAGATGCCCGGCTGGTTGATGTCCTCGTCAAAGCAAAATCTGACATCACCGCCATCCAAGAAATGCGTTGGACGAAGCAAGGAAGAAAGAAGATTAAAAATTGTGACATCTATTGGAGTGGCCATACGAATAAGCGCAGTTTCGGCGTCGGATTCGTGGTGGGAGAGAGACTTTGTCGCCAAGTGCTGGCGTTCACGCCTGTGGACGAGCGTCTCGCCACTATCCGAATAAAAGCAAAACTTTTTAATATATCATTCATCTGCGCCCATGCGCCGATAGAGAAGAAAGACGATGAGGTGAAAGCAGGCCCGTCGAGAGAGGGGGGGGGGATGGGAGGATTCCCCCGGGTCCGGGATTTCTCAGGGGGCCCGCGATTTAGAGGTACTAGGAAATTTTTTTTTAATTCAGGAGAGTCTTTAGTTGTTCCATGTGCAAATTTTAAGCCGAATTTCAAAAGCAACGAATATTGATAATGATTTTTTGCCTGGGCATGAGGAGACAATAAAAACATCAAAGAAAAATGTATGTTTACATGAATCCGAAATTGTAAAGTTGTCGTGGTGACACTGACGAAGGTTCATCTTCAAAATGTCTTCCAACAATACCACCAACTCTGTATCAAAGTTCAGATTATTTAAACGACTTCGACATCGGTACCGTGAATAATGAGTTTTTGATTTCTTAAAAAGTCAACGAAATAATTCGTCGAGGTCATCAAAAGTGTCCTGTTAATTTTCAACGTGATTGTCATGACGAGGCATTTCCTGCCTCGTTGTTAAACAGAACCTTGCCAAATGGAGAGAAAGTGGAGCGTGGCTCGTTAGTGTGGAGTGCCATTAGCAAGGCTTTTTATTGCCTACCATGTGGTCTATTAAGCATCAATGCTTTAAATTGACCTAAAATTTGTTCTGCGGATATTCGAAATTCCAGGTATGGAAGAAGCTATACTATAAACTGCCATCACACGAAAAAACTCAAGATCACATTAAATGTTATATTCAATGGCGATCTAATTCAAAAGGAGGCTACAATTGATACACTTATCAATGACCAGCTAACCACTGAAACTCAAAAGTAGAAAGAAATTTTATATAGAATTTTTGACACTATATTTTTTTTTTGGTGAAAGGGGCCTAGCTTTCAAAGGCGAAAGTATATATCTTGGTGAACGAAACGATGGACATTTTTGTGGGCATCTAAGATCTCATAAGCCAATATGATCCGATACTTAGAGGTAATTTGGAGAAAGTTAGGATTTCACAACAACAGCACAAACGTTTACAAGTTCAATATCCTTCCCCAGACATTCAGAACGAGTTTATAGAAATTTGTGCAAAACACGTGAGGGAAACTATATTAGATCAACGCAAGAAAGCCAAGAATTTTGCTATTATCGTTGATGCTATGCCTGATGCTAGTCGCGTTCATTTCAATTCGAAAGCAACAAATTTTACAATTCAAAAACGGTTTTTGGCTTTCGTGAATTGTAACCAAAAAACTGGTCAGAGAATTGCTGATCTAATTTGCCATTTATTTCATAATTTGGGAAAAATTTAAACAACGTGACATCAGGACGGACAAGGCGACAGCTGTTTCTATTATACCTTGAAATACTCTTCAAAACCTTTTCTCCCGGGAGTGGAAGTCGAACCCGCACTCCTACGATAGTTGAAATGGTTATAAACGCATTCAACTACGTCATGCCTTAGTTGTTGTAAAGTTTTTCCCAATTGCGTTCTTCGCATATATTATCTTCCACACATTACATAATTCGTATGTAGTTATGTGTTGAAGTTATGCCTGTTTGTAAGGCGGTTTTCAGAGAAACTTGGTATTTGTTGTTGTTTTTGTTCTATTTATAGAACTGCAACGAATTAACCAAATGTTGTCTACTTATATGAGTTAACCGGGGATTGCCCGTATCGCTTTAAATGTATGAAAACATTTATTTCAAGCAATTTTTAATTTGTTTTAAATTTATTTAATAATTTGGGAAAAATTTAAACAACGTGACATCAGGACGGACAAGGCGACAGCTGTTTCTAGTATACCTTGTAAAACTCTTCAAAGCCTTTTCTCCCGGGAGTGGAAGTCGAACCCGCACTCCTACGATAGTTGAAATGGTTATAAACGCATTCAGCTACGTCATGCCTTAGTTGTTGTAAAGTTTTTCCCAATTGCCTTCTTCGCATATATTATCTTCCACACATTACATAATTCGTATGTAGTTATGTGTTGAAGTTATGCCTGTTTGTAAGGCGGTTTTCAGAGAAACTTGGTATTTGTTGTTGTTTTTTTTCTATTTATAGAACTACAACGAATTAACCAAATGTTGTCTACTTATATGAGTTAACCGGGGATTGCCCGTATCGCTTTAAATGTATGAAAGCATTTATTTCAAGCAATTTTTTAATTTTTTTATAATTTATTTAATAATTTGGGAAAAATTTAAACAACGTGACATCAGGACGGACAAGGCGACAGCTGTTTCGATTATACCTTGTAAATATCTTCAAAGCCTTTTCTCCCGGGAGTGGGAGTCGAACCCGCACTCCTACGATAGTTGAAATGGTTATAAACGCATTCAGCTACGTCATGCCTTAGTTGTTGTAAAGTTTTTCCCAATTGCCTTCTTCGCATATATTATCTTCCACACATTACATAATTCGTATGTAGTTATGTGTTGAAGTTATGCCTGTTTGTAAGACGGTTTTCAGAGAAACTTGGTATTTGTTGTTGTTTTTGTTCTATTTATAGAACTACAACGAATTAACCAAATCTTGTCTACTTATATGCGTTAACCGGGGATTGCCCATATCGCTTCAAATGTATGAACACATTTATTTGAAGCAATTTTTTAATTTTTTTATAATTTATTTAATAATTTTGCCATACTTGATTAAAGATTGTCGTGCACAGGGGTACGATAACGGCGCCAATATGAAAGGAGCTTACAACGGAGCACTACGTCACATTCTCGACAAAAACTCGAATGCTGATTACTCGCCTTGTGCAACTCATGCTGCAGAATGTTGTACGGCTGCAATTACTTTCTTCGGTGTTGTACAAAAATGGTTTACTATATTCAGCACCACTCCACAACGATGGGACATTCTCAAAAAAAATTTACCGAGCTCTGTTCATAGTCTTTCAGACAAAAGCCAAATTTGACTGCGCAAGCATACGGACACATCAACAAGTTCGAATTTATCTTGCTGTCCTCAATTTGGTTCAAAATACTGACTACCAATAATGAAAGAAACGTGGGCCTCCAAGCTAGAGACGCCACCATAGATGTTGAGGTCCGACATCTAGATGCCTTATTAGCTGATTTGAAGTTGATCAGGAACCAATGGGAAACAATTTTAAACGAATGCAAAACAGTTGCTATTCAATTGAACATCTCGCCAAAGTTTCCGGACATGCGAAAGAGAAACCCCAAACGACTTTCTGAAGATAGTTTAAATGAGATGATTATGGATGATTCAGAGTCTGATTTTAAAAACAATACATTCCTGGTGATCGTTGATTCGGTAATCACCAGCATTACTAAAAGATTTGCAGCTATGAGAAATTTGAGCGAGACGTTTTCCTTTTTGTGGCAATTTGAAGACATGGATGATAACTACGGTTCGGGCGAACGCAGCAAAATTTGTCGAAAAATACAAGTCGGATATTTCTCAAAGCTTAGAATGCGAAATAATTCACTTGAAACACATTTACGAAGCAAATTTTGATAAAGGTCTGTCACCCTTGGAATTGCTAAATGCCATCTACATATGTTCAAAATCTGTATACAATTTTCCCCAACATTTGTGTTGCTTTACGTGTTTTTTGCACTATACCTCTCACTGGAGCTAGTGCAAAACGATCCTTCAGCGTCCTTTCAAGAATCAAAAACTTTCATAGATAGTATTCATCTGAAGAGCGAGTTTCAGGACATGCCACGCTTTGTGTTGAATCCGTTTTGGCAAGACAAATAAATTTTGATATTATTATAAAAATTTTGCAGCGAAAAAAGCAAGTAAAGCCACTCTTTGACATCAGAACTTTCTATATTGAATAATTAAAATTTATAATCATCATTAAATTTATCAGAAATGTATTAAAATGTTACCAAATAACTAGAAAAGATTAATTGAAAGAATATGTGGTTGTTAAAAGAAAATTTTATTTCTACGTTACAATAAAATAGTATAAATAGGAAATATTTTGTGTTAATTTTATTGTCAGCTCTTAGTCCAAAAATCATTTAGTGGAAGTGGCAAAAATTTGCTTTGATGGAATCCATCAATAATGATTCATGAATGAAACGTCATTAATTCAAGTTAATGAAATGTATTAGTGGATTTTTTATCGGTGGCTGCAAACTGTTTAGTCCCGGGCCCGGATTTTCTCTCTACGGCCCTGGGTGAAAGACACTTTTTATGAACAATTAGAACGCACATACGAGCGCTGCCCCCGTCATGATATAAAAGTCGTGCTTGGCGACTTTAACGCCAGGGTGGGCAAAGAAGGTGTTTTTGGCCCTACAGTCGGAAAGTTCAGCCTACACAATGAAACTTCTCCTAACGGACTGAGGCTGATTGACTTTGCCGGTGCTCGAAATATGGTCATATCCAGCACGAGGTTCATGCATAAAAAGATACATCTATCTACATGGCTGTCTCCTGATCGAAATACTCTCAATCAGATCGATCACGTTGTGATAGACGGATGGCATGCCTCCAGTGTTTTAGATATGCGCACGATCCGAGGACCTAACATCGACTCGGACCATTATCTCGTTGCAGCCAAAATACGCACCCGGCCCAACGCGGCTAAAACCAATAAACAAAAAACACAAGGAAAGCTAGACGTCGAAAAGACTGCCAATGATTTCGCAACTCGACTCTCACACCTGCTCTCTGAGAGCACATCTCATCATGAAGGAATACGGGAGCAGTGGGAGCATGTCTCCAAAGCACTTCGTACTGCCGCCGAGGATAAAATTGGTTACCGGTGGCCACGAAAAAACAACTGGTACGATGAAGAATGCCGCGTTGCAACCGAAAGAAAAGACGCTGCCTACAGGGCTACGTTAAAAGCGAGCGCGAGAAGAGGAGTGTGTGAACCCTATCGTGAATTGAAAAGGGAAGCGAGACGCCTTTTCAGGAAGAAAAAAGCAGAAGCAGAAAGGCGTGAGTGTGAGGAGCTTGAGTTGCTAGCCACCAGGAATAACGCCCGAAAATGTTATCAAAAAATACGGCGACAGACGGAAGGTTTTAAGACCGGGGCAAATTCCTGTAGGAACGAAAAGGGCGACCTTGTAACTGATGTCCAAAAAGTGTTTAGGTTATGGACGGAACACTTCTCTGCTCTCCTAAATGGAGGCAGCAATTCACCGCGCAGAGATGAAGAACCCGATCCCGCAATCGATGATGATGGAATATATGTCCCCCCCGCCCGATTATGACGAAGTTAGAATAGCAATAACTAGATTTAAAAACAACAAGGCCGTGGGCGCTGATGGATTGCCTGCGGAGCTATTCAACCTTCTTAATATCGCATATAAGGTCCTTTCAAGTGTTTTGTGGAAAGATTGAAGCCCACCGTGAACCGGCTGATTGGACCTTTTCAGTGCGGCTTCAGACCTGGTAAATCTACCATCGACCAGATTTTCACAATGCGCCAAATCTTGGAAAAAAACCCGTGAAAAGAGAATCGACACACATCAACTCTTCGTCGACTTTAAAGCCGCCTTCGACAGAACGAAAAGGAGCTGCCTATATGCCGCTATGTCTGTATTTGGTTTCCTCGCAAAACTTATACGGCTGTGCAAAATGACGTTGAGCAACACCATCAGCTCAGTCAGAATTGGGAAGGACCTACCCGAGCCGTTCGAAATTAAACGAGGTTTCAGACAGGGTGACCCCCTATCGTGCGATTTCTTTAACTTGATGCTGGAGAAAATTATACTAGCTGCAGAACTTAACCGCACTGGAGCAATATACTATAAAAGCGTGCAATTACTGGCATATGCTGATGACATTGATATCATCGGCCTAAACATCCGCGCTGTTAGTTCTGCTTACTCCAAACTGGAAAAAGAAGCGGTAAAGATGGGTTTGATGGTGAATGAGGACAGAACGAAGTACCTGCTGTCATCCAGCAAAGAGTCAGCGCATACGCGCCTTGGCAACCACGCTACTGTTGGCAGCCATAATTTCGAAATAGTAAAAGACTTCGTTTATTTGGGCACCAGCATCAACACTAGCAACAACATCATCACTGAAATCCAGCGAATAATCAATTTTGCCAGTAAATGCTACTTTGGACTAGGTAGGCAATTGAAAAGTAAAGTCCTCTCTCGGCGAACGAAAATCATACTCTACAAGTCACTTATCGTACCCGTCCTGCTATATGGGGCAGAAGCATGGACCATGACAACAGCAGATGAAGCGGCTTTGAGAGTGTTCGAGAGAAAAGTTCTTCGAAAGATTTATGGACCCCTACGCGTTGGCGATGGCGAGTACCGAAGAAGATTTAATGATGAGCTGTACGAGCTATACGCAGACATCAACATAGTCCAGCGAATTCAAACGCAGCGGCTGCGCTGGCTAGGCCATGTTATGCGAATGAAAGATGATGCTCCGGCCAAGAAAGTGTTTCTATCGGAACCCGCCTATGGAAGCAGAGGTAGAGGGCGGCCCCCACTCCGTTGGAAGGACCAGGTGGAAAACGATTTGAACTCCCTTGGTGTGACCAATTGGCGCCGGTTGGCGGAGCGAAGGAGCGACTGGCGTGCCTTGTTGGACGGCCATAACCGTTTAGACGGTTAAGCGCCAATTAACTAAGTAAAGTAAGATGTTTCTCTACAGCCTTTTCGACCTTATGTTCAACATTCTATGAGAAGAATTATATTTGATAAAATTCACTCATTATCTCATCCAAGTATAAGAACACCTAGAAAATTAATTCAAAATAAATATTAACATGCGTAAAGAAATTAACGATTGGACTTCATATTGCATCAATTGTCAAAAATCCAAAATTTCAAGACATACTAAATCTCCTATTAAAAAAATTCAAATACCATCAGGTCGTTTTGAACATATTCATATGGATATTGTCGGACCTCTTCCAGTTTCAAATGAAAATTGTTATAATTTAACAATTATTGGCAGATTTTCACGTTATCCTGAAGCTTATCCACTTAAAGATATTTCAACAAATACTATAGAAAAACTTTTCTTCAAAATTATATACCACGATTTGGTATATCATTAAATATTACAGTAGATCAAGGTTCACAATTCACATCAAAATTGTTTACGGAATTAACTAAACTTTTAGGTTCTCACAAAATTCATACATCTTCTCACCATCCCCAAGCAAATGGCATGATAGGGAGATTTCATTGAACTTTAAAAGCAGCAATTATAGCATCAGACGACTCGGTCCATTGGTCTGACATTTTACCATTCATTCTTCTTGGTTTACGCACTTCTATTAAAGAAGATTTAAAATGTTCATCTGCTGAACTTGTTTATGGCCAAGCACTTAGAATACCTGGTGAACTAATTGTTTCAAATAATAATAAAGAACATGATTTTTCTAATGACGCTCTTCACAAAATAAGAGAATATTTTTCGCTTGTTCGTTCTAAAGTTTTTCATCATAACAAAGAAAACTTTTTCGTTCCTAAAAAATTAGAAACTTGTGAGTATATTTTTGTTAAAGTTCTTCGTAAATCTAATTTAGAATCACCTTATGAAGGACCTTTTAAAGTTATCTCTAAGAAACATAAAACATTTACAATTCAATACAAAAATACTATTAAAAATATTTCAATTGATTTACTTAAACCAGCAAATATACTTATTAGCACTAATTTAAATACAAATACAAATACATTAAACAACAAAAAACAAAAAAAGGTTACATTTAATATTAATTAATAACTTGTTTGTTTTACATTTTCTTGGAGGGGGAGTAAATATAGTGTTTATTATTTGTTGTTAAATTATTAACTTTGTATTTTATACTTTGAATTTTAAATATTTTGCTATCGAATTAGTTTTTGTAAATGAAAATTTTGGTGATATCAAAATAAAAATTTTTGATTAATAAACTTTTATACTTCAAACCAAAATAAAAGGTGTTTAAAATATCAATAGTTTAATTATATTTATGACTTTGGCGTTTCAAGTGTTTTTGACTAATTAAGGGCTTTTGACTAATCAGACAAAACGTAGCGAATTTTAATTAACACTTTTGAATAACAACAAAGATTCCACGTACGTCAATAGGAAATATATTTTGTTTACTGTTATGTTTTTTTTTAAGAAGAATGTGTTTACCAGAGCTGTAAAAAGATCGAAACAATTGAGTGTGCATTCTCTCAGCATTCTTTTACAAAATTATAATTTTTTGGTTGCATATTATAAATCTCCATTCCTGAATGGCTCAAAATATTTTAACTCAAAGCTAAAGTGTGTGTGTTATTGAATGGTAAAATATAATTCAATATAAAGTGAGAATGTAGGAACCATTACCAATCTTTAATGAATGTAAACTTGAAATGAATGCACACTTTTTTACATTCAGAACTAAATACTTTTTCCCCAAGGTTATTTGTTGGTATAATTTCATTGCCATCAGATATGCTAAATCAATTTAGGAGTTGGGTGCAAAAAAGCCGTAAAATTTATCAATAAAATAATAGCCCTTTCTAATTATTCAAGTAGTTTACTATTTAAAAATTCATGAGCTTAAAAGCGGCTTATAATAATTGAATATTCAATCATTATTTTTGAAAGAAAGACACATTTACTGGCATACTGCGATTTTAACATTTCGAAAACCGCCACATAATCATCGTCAGTCAATTTCGAATGGTATCAAAGGTTTCACCGAGATTCGAACCGCAAATCACACGGTGAAATTGCAGTTGTCTTTCCTTTCAGTTTCTCTTAAACTTCACAGACAATCTGTTGCTTTCTTGCTATATGTCAAAATGGTTCCATATGTCCTACTTATTTTGCTATTGTAGTAAAATGGATTTTGTAAATGAACACATTGTGCATTGACCAGAAAGAGTAAATTGTGGTTATCTTTCGTCGATAATAGAACAAAAACAGATACTTGAGTTTAAGTCATTTAAATTTAAATACATCAAAGTACATAGGTCTATCGGCGATTTTGTTGGAGCTTCCAAATTCCGAGAATTTCGATAAATATATGTCTAATTCTATGGCATACAGCGATTCAGGCTTTTTCTATTCATCTGAGTCACCTTCCCAGTTTCCTTCATATGTGCCACAAAAAAAAAATGTTTCATTGGGAGAAACTCTTCAGAAGTTATTAATTTCCCTCCCCACAAAGAGATTGACTGGCTCCATCGGACTACAGTTTTTACAGCTGATGTTTTGACAGTGTTTGACGGAATATAAATATAGGACCCGAGTGATTGAGTAACTAATTGACTAATGGTCCTTGTCTCTCTGCTCTTTGCATTACTTGAGCAGATTGGTATTCAAAGATAATTTTCTTTGCTATCAAAAAGCTACAACTACCTATAGAGCCTACTTTAAATGACTGTAATTACAAACTATTGTATTTAGAAGAATATTTTTCTTAGAAAATAGAGAAAAATAGTATATTGCTATTGCAATTTGCAAACACACAAACCAGTATAGATACAGTATTTGACCATAAACCGCTAGGAAGAATATATGAAGGAACTTAAGAGCTTTTATAATATATAACTTTCAATTGTTTAATCAACAATTAAGGACGTTCAAATGTAGATTAGTACTTTTTCATGCAAGCCTTTTATATGCCACATTGGCAACACTTATTTAGAACGATGACAAATTTTCGGAACAGGGATGTTGAACTCCTTGTCATTTGCCTTTTTATTATTAAATTTGTAGGAAAATTTCAATAAGAATACTTTTCCAGTTAACTTCTTTGTGCTTTATTACCATTTAAATATCGAAAAAACTGGTCATTACGGACAATAATTAAATTTTTGTGTAGATATTTTGAAGTGGCTTTAGTTAAATGCAACCATGTGATATTTGAGCGGGTTTTGTGCATGTACAACATTTTTCATAATTGATTGATACTAGAAAAGTGTGTACACACTCAGCAAAGGCTGCATTCATTTGAATGCTTATTCTGTGTTCAAAAATGTTTGTGTTTCATACAATTACTTCATTCTTTCTTCGAATGAGTACAGGAGTGCATTCCTTTTTCCAACTACTGAATGAAGAATGGGTTAACTTTTAAGCCACATTCCTTAACAAGGAATGAATGAAGAGCAAGCATTCTTAAATCAATTATTTAAAATTTCAAATGATTGCACAGTTTTACAGCTCCGGTGTTTACACCCTGACATATGGCTTTATAACAATAGATTAATTAGTTAAAAATAAAAGTTGTTTCCTGGGTAAAGTCACTAAATGCCGTCAGATCTGAAAATATAAATGTTTTAGGCTAGTTTGATTATATTTATGACTTATGGCGTTTCAAGTGTTTTTGACTAATTAAGGGCTTTTGACTAATCAGACAAAACGTAGCGAATTTTAATTAACACTTTTGAAAAACAACAAGGATTCCACGTAGGTCAATAGGAAATATATTTTGTTTTCAGTTATGTTTTCTTTTTTTATAAAGAAAGTGTTTACACACTGACATATGGCTTTGTAACAATAGTTTAATTAGTTAAAAATAAGAGTTGTTTGCTGCGTAAAGTCACTAAATACCGTCAGATCTGAACATTGAAATTTTTCAGGCTAGTTTGTTTATATTTATGATTTATGGCGTTTCAAGTTTTTTTTGACTAATTAAGGGCTTTTGACTAATCAGACAAAATGTAGCGAATTTTAATTAACACTTTGGAATAACAACAAAGATTCCACGTAGGTCAATAGGAAATATATTTTGTTTTCAGTTATGTTTTCTTTTTTTATAAAGAAAGTGTTTACACACTGACATATGGCTTTGTAACAATAGTTTAATTAGTTAAAAATAAGAGTTGTTTGCTGCGTAAAGTCACTAAATACCGTCAGATCTGAACATTGAAATTTTTCAGGCTAGTTTGTTTATATTTATGATTTATGGCGTTTCAAGTTTTTTTTGACTAATTAAGGGCTTTTGACTAATCAGACAAAACGAAGTGAACTCTAATTAACACTTTTGAAAAACAACAAGGATTCCACGTAGGTCAAAAGGAAATATATTTTGTTTTCAGTTATGTTTTCTTTTTTTATGAAGAAAGTGTTTACACACTGACATATGGCTTTGTAACAATAGTTTAATTAGTTAAAAATAAGAGTTGTTTGCTGCGTAAAGTCACTAAATGCCGTCAGATCTAAACATTGAAATTTTTCAGGTTAGTTTGTTTATATTTATGACTTATGGCATTTCAAGTTTTTTTGACTAATTAAGGGCTTTTGACTAATCAGACAAAACGTAGCGAACTTTTTGAATAACAACAAGGATTCCACGTAGGTCAATACGAAATATATTTTGTTTTCAGTTATGTTTTCTTTTTTTATGAAGAAAGTGTTTACCCACTGACATATGGCTTTGTAACAATAGTTTAATTAGTTAAAAATGTTTGCGCCTAATTGGAATCTCTATATGTAATCATATCAAACGTCAATTAGTGGCATTGGCAGCACCGACTGTCAGCTGTCAATGGCTACTTCCGTTTAGTCTAAAAAGTAATTAAACAAAGAAAAACAAGTGGAAGTTTTTTTTATAATCGGCTATAATCCTCGCGTAAGTAAACCTTACAACCCTCAACCCGCATTTTAACGCTAACATTTTGGTCCATCGACACGGATCGCGCAATATTTCCGCAAAATACAGTTCACATCGCTTTAATTCGCGATTCTGCTTTAAATGTATTAAAGCGGCATTTGCAATCGAGCAAAGCCGATTCGCTTTCGGTCGATGCAGAGGCTGCAACCACATATTTGCAATTGCTAGAGGAGCAGTGGGAACGTTTCTGTAAAGCACAAGAAGACGTGGAGGTGTCGTGTGGCGACGAAAACACAGCAGTAGAAGAGCAGGCACGAATTCAAGGTGAGAAGTGGTATTTGATCGCTAAATCAAATTTTAAGCGCATTCTTGCGCCACAAAAGCAACCAACTGCTACAGTAACTCCGACTGCACCTGCACGCATGCCGCTACCGAAGCTGCAGTTACCATCCTTTAGTGGCGATCCAAAAAAATGGATCACTTTTCATGACGCATTCTGTTCACTAGTGAATTCCAATGCAAGTTCTTCGGACGGAAAGAAGTTGCAATACTTGCGCAATTGTTTAAATGGTGAAGCATTGGAATTAGTTAGTAGTTTTGCTGTAAGCGACAGCAACTACAGTGAAGCTTGGGATATGCTGACAGCACGCTATAAAGTTATGCGTATCATAGTGAACAGCCATATAAAAGCATTATCATCGATTGAAAAGGCATCGAAAGCCTCCGCAAAAGCAACTAACACGTTTTAAATTTAACATTGCAGCACGCTGATGCGCTACGTGCCCTCAAATGCCCGGTTGAATTTTGGGACGACTGGCTTGTCCATTTGACTGTTTCGAAATTAGCCTATGAAACGCGAAAACAGTGGGAACTCTCGCTTGTAGCCGACGATGTGCCATCGTTTACATCGCTTCGAGATTTTTTTGAAACGCGAGCCCGCTCTTTGGAGATGGTGCTCGCTGCCGCAAACGCACGTACAACTGCAAAGAACGCTTTGCAACAACATGCAACCAATTAGTACCAAAAAATCATCCACCATCAAAAACCGCTAAAACCACATCGTGTAATACTGCAAAGGTGAGCATCGAATATACACTTGCGAAAAATTCAACCAACTCGACGCGAGAGCAAAGCTATCCACAATCAAATCAGAGGGTGCATGTCTAAACTGCCTTAGTAAAGGACATGTCTTCGCTAACTGCCGCAGCTCGTCATCGTGCCGCATATGCCAACGCCGCCACCACACGCTTCTTCATGCTGGTTTCAATACAAACGAGGCAGCTCCCGCTATGCAAAATGCCGTCCAAAACAACGTAACGTCGCACTACGCCTATGCTGAACGCGTAGTATTACTAGCTACTGCTGACATTTTATTGCAAGATAACTCCGGCCGCTGGCAGCCAGCCAGGGCACTGTTCGACAACGGCTCATATGCTTCGTTCATCACGGAGCCCTGCATTCAACGACTTCGTTTACCACGAAATACGTCATCAGCTTGCGTCACGGGTATTGGATCCGTACAAGGAGGTCGCACAAAGGGTGAGGTCAAGTTATCCATAGCGCCAAAGTCACTAAACTCTAAATTTCACGTGAGTACGCTTATTTTATATAAAATTACTAACGACCTACCAACAAACGCCTTGTCCGAATCACGGTGGCCGCATGTCACTGGCTTACCGCTTGCTAACCCTAACTATTTCAAACCTGGTCCGATAGATGTCTTGATTGGCATGACGTCTTATTTCAGTGTGGATTCGAGCTCTGGAAGTGGGCAACAAATTGCAAGCCATTGAGACAACAGATGCCGCATGCGTCTACACAGGTGCCCCATCTCTTGGCTGATGAAAGCGATATCCGAACTCTAGGATGTATTTGGCACACGGATACCGACTCTCTTGCGATAGCCTTCAATATAGAGCCACTCCAGTGCGAATTAACAAAACGCATTTTTCTCTCCGATACCAGAAAGATTTTCGACCCTCTCGGCCTCATATCTCCATGCACCATTCGCTCAAAAATTTGGTTGCAAAGAATTTGCCGTTGTAATGTCGTTTGGGATGAGTTAGTTCCGCCTGAGATAGCTACAGATTGGTTAACGCATAGAAAAGAGCTGGCCATGCTATCATCGCTGAAGCTAAATCGCTGGCTTGGTACTAGTCCAAACGCCGACTCAGAGTTCCATGTTTTCACTGACGCATCAGAGGCTGCCTATGCAGCCGCTATCTACTGCCGCAATCAGTCATCGGACGACGAGATAAACGTCGTGCTCATTGCTGCGAAAACTAAAGTAGCTCCGCTAAAACAACTTCGTTACCCCGTCTGGAACACTGCGCAGCCCATCTAGGCGCTAAACTCGTCCGCCTAATTCAACAAAGTTTTGGTCATAAACTTGAAAAGCTGTACACGTGGTCGGACTCAACGATAACGTTGGCATGGCTGCAATCAAATCCAAATCGTTGGGCAACGATCATTGCAAATCGTGTAGCCGATGTACAAGAAGTCTTGCCGTCAGCGCATTGGAGACACATCATCTCAGAGCATAACCCTGCGGATTGCGCTTCTCGGGGTCTCACACCTACACAGCTCCTCGATCACCGCTTATGGTGGCAGGGGCCACACTGGTTATCCGAAACCGATCGTTTTTGGACGCAGCACATAACGAAACATAGTACGAATTTGGAACTGAAATCACTCAAAGCTAGTTCTCATGTAACGCAAACGCACGAAGATTGTGATTTACTAACGAAATTTCACTCTTACAACAAACTCAAACGAGTGACCGCACATATACTTCGCTTCATAAACCACGCTCGCATATCTGCTCAGACGTCGAGTGCACACGAACGGCTGTCCGGACCGTTAACATTCTCTGAAATCCGCAAAGCCGAATTATCTTTGGTAAGGTATTCCCAAGCTAACGTTTTCCAACAAGAAATTTCTAATTGCAGGTCAGGGAAGCCAATACCGATACGTAGTAGCCTCGTTCGTCATCAACCGTTTTTAGACGACGCAGGCATTTTACAAGTAGGAGGTCGAATTAAGAACGCATCGTGCACGAACGACATAAAACATCCGATTATTTTGCCTAAAAATTCACCGCTCGGTAAAGCAATAGCCGCTGAAACTCACATCGGTATGTTGCACGCTGGCCCGCAAATGATGCAAGCTACTATACAACGTAAATGTTGGATCCCTGGCATTCGCAATTTAGTTCGTGGTACATACCGCCATTGCGTACGATGCAAACGCTTGAACCGCAAACCGCTACAGCAGCAGAGGTCCGATCTACTACCTAGTCGCGTTACGAGTACGCGATGCTTCCTTCAAAGTGCGGTCGATTTTGCCGGCCCATATAACGTAAAATTTATTCATGGTAGAGGCGCGAAATCAACAAAGGCGTACATATCGTCTTTTATATGTATGCGCACAGGCGCCATGCACCTAGAATTGGCCGGAGACCTCACGTCTGCAAGCTTTATCGCCGCATTCAAACGTTTCACCAACCGAAGAGGACATTGTCAGCATATGTTCTCCGACAATGGCACGAACTTTGTCGGTGCCGAAAGGGAGCTACGTGCCGCGTTTGAAAGGTGCGTTAACGGCGACAAGTTGGCATCTTACTTCGCCAACACCCTAGTCACCTGGCATTTTAACCCTCCAAGCGCTCCACACATGGGCGGCTATTGGGAGGCTGGAACTAAGCGCATAAAGCATCATTTAAAACGCGTACTAGGCTCCGCGTTACTATCTTACGAAAAGTTTTCAACAGTCCTAACCGAGGTGGAAGCATGCGTCAATTCTCGACCACTCTGCTGGATACCTTCTGACATAAAAGACTTCGAAGTGCTAACACCTGGGCACTTTATGATCAGCGAACCAATAAAGAGGTTACCGGAGCTTGACACAGAACCTTTCAAGGGCAACCTTCATCAGCGGTGGCAAGCAATCACAGCAATAAGGTAGCACTTCTGGAAGCGATGGCGAGACGAATATCTCGCGAATCTTCAGCGACGATCGAAGTGGGTTCGTCCAACGCAAAACCTACAACGAGATGATGTCGTAGTTATACACGACAACAACGCTCCGCCCACTAAATGGAAACTTGGTCGAGTTCTCGACAGCTATACCGGCTCAGATGATCGCGTACGAATTGTCAACCTACGAACATCCGAAGGAGAGCCGCTAAGACCTATTGTGAAGCTATCATTATTACCAACAAAAACAGACATTTTTTCACCTTGAATTTTATTGATGTAAACTTTAAATACTTTGTACCTTTTTCTAATTTTGAACGGTCGTTCAAGGCGGCCGGCATGTTTGCGCCTAATTGGAATCTCTATATGTAATCATATCAAACGTCAATTAGTGGCATTGGCAGCACTGTCTGTCAGCTGTCAATGGCTACTTCCGTTTAGTCTAAAAAGTAATTAAACAAAGAAAAACAAGTGGAAGTGTTTTTTTATAATCGGCTATAATCCTCGCGTAAGTAAACCTTACAACCCGCAACCCGCATTTTAACGTTAACAAAAAATAAGAGTTGTTTGCTGCGTAAAGTCACTCAATGCCGTCAGATCTGAACATTGAAATTTTTCAGGTTAGTTTGTTTATATTTATGACTTAAGGCGTTTCAAGTGTTTTTGTCTAATTAAGGGCTTTTGACTAATCAGACAAAACGTAGCGAATTTTAATTAACACTTTTGAATAACAACAAGGATTCCACGCAGGTCAATAGGAAATATATTTTGTTTTCAGTTATGTTTTTTTTATGAAGAAAGTGTTTACACACTGACATATGGCTTTGTAACAATAGTTTAATTAGTTAAAAATAAGAGTTGTTTGCTGCGTAAAGTCACTAAATGCCGTCAGATCTGAACATTGAAATTTTTCAGGCTAGTTTGTTTATATTTATCACTTATGGCGTTTCAAGTTTTTTTGACTAATTAAGGGCTTTTGACTAATCAGACAAAACGTAGCAAACTCTAATTAACACTTTTGAATAACAACAAGGATTCCACGCAGGTCAATAGGAAATATATTTTGTTTTCAGTTATGTTTTTTTTTATGAAGAAAGTGTTTACACACTGACATATGGCTTTGTAACAATAGTTTAATTAGTTAAAAATAAGAGTTGTTTGCTGCGTAAAGTCACTAAATGCCGTCAGATCTGAATATTGAAGTTTTTCAGGCTAGTTTGTTTATATTTATGACTTATGGCGTTTCAAGTGTTTTTGTCTAATTAAGGGCTTTTGACTAACCAGACAAAAAGTAGAGAATTTTAATTAACACTTTTGAATAACAACAAGGATTCCACGCAGGTCAATAGGAAATATATTTTGTTTTCAGTTATGTTTTTTTTTATGAAGAAAGTGTTTACACACTGACATATGGCTTTGTAACAATAGTTTAATTAGTTAAAAATAAGAGTTGTTTGCTGCGTAAAGTCACTAAATGCCGTCAGATCTGAACATTGAAATTTTTCAGGCTAGTTTGTTTATATTTATCACTTATGGCGTTTCAAGTTTTTTTGACTAATTAAGGGCTTTTGACTAATCAGACAAAACGTAGCAAACTCTAATTAACACTTTTGAATAACAACAAGGATTCCACGTAGGTCAATAGGAAATATATTTTGTTTTAAGTTATGTTTTTTATACTCAGTTGAGCAGAGCTCACAGAGTATATTAAGTTTGATTGGATAACGGTTGGTTGTACATATATAAAGGAATCGAGATAGATATAGACTTCCATATATCAAAATAATCAGGATCAAAAAAAAATTTGATTGAGCCATGTCCGTCCGTCCGTCCGTCCGTCCGTTAACACGATAACTTGAGTAAATTTTGAGGTATCTTGATGAAATTTGGTATGTAGGTTCCTGAGCACTCATCTCAGATCGCTATTTAAAATGAACGATATCGGACTATAACCACGCCCACTTTTTCGATATCGAAAATTTCGAAAAATCGAAAAAGTGCGATAATTCATTACAAAAGACAGATAAAGCGACGAAACTTGGCAGATGAGTTGAACTTATGACGCAAAATATAAAATTAGTAAAACTTTGGACAATGGGCGTGGCACCGCCCACTTTTTAAAGAAGGTAATTTAAAATTTTTCCAAGCTGTAATTTGGCAGTCGTTGAAGATATCATGATGTAGTTTGGCAGGAACGTTACCCTTATTACTGTATGTACGCTTAATAAAAATTAGCAAAATCGGAGAAGGACCACGCCCACTTTTAAAAAAAAAATTATTTTAAAGTAAAATTTTAACAAAAAATTTAATATCTTTACAGTATATAAGTAAATTATGTCAAGATTCAACTCCAGTAATGATATGGTGCAACAAAATACAAAAATAAAAGAAAATTTAAAAATGGGCGTGGCTCCGCCCTTTTTCATTTAAATTGTCTAGGATACTTTTAATGCCATAAATCGAACAAAAATTAACCAATCCTTTTGAAATTTGGTAGGGGCATAGATTTTATGGCTTTAACTGTTTTCTGTGAAAATGGGCGAAATCGGTTGATGCCACGCCCAGTTTTTATACACAGTCGTCCGTCTGTCCTTCCGCATGGCCGTTAACACGATAACTTGAGCAAAAATCGATATATCTTTACTAAACTCAGTTAACGTACTTATCTGAACCCACTTTACCTTGGTATGAAAAATGAACGATATCGGACTATGACCACGCCCACTTTTTCGATATCGAAAATTGCGAAAAATGAAAAAAATGCCATAATTCTATACCAAATACGAAAAAAGGGATGAAACATGGTAAGGTAATTGGATTGTTTTATTGACGCGAAATATAACTTTAGAAAAAACTTTATAAAATGGTTGTGACACCTACCATATTAAGTAGAAGAAAATGAAAAAGTTCTGCAGGGCGAAATAAAACACCCTTAAAATCTTGCCAGGTATTACATATATAAATAAATTAGCGGTATCCAACCGATAATGTTCTGGGTCACCCTAGTCCACATTTTGGTCGATATCTGGAAAACGCCTTCACATATACAACTACCACCACTCCCTTTTAAAACTCTCATTAATACCTTTATTTGATACCCATATCGTACAAACTCATTCTAGAGTCACCCCTGGTCCACCTTTATGGCGATATCTCGAAAAGGCGTCCACCTATAGAACTATGCCCTACACCCTTTTAAAATACTCATTAACACCTTTCTTTTGATACCCATATTGTACAAACAAATTCTAGGGTCACCCCTGCTCCACCTTTATGGCGATATCTCGAAACGGCGTCCACCTATGGAACTAAGGAATACTCCCTTTTAAAATACTCATTATCACCTTTCTTTTGATGCCCATATTGTACAAACAAATTCTAGGGTCACCCCTGGTCCACCTTTATGGCGATATCTCGAAAATGCGACCACCTATACAACAACCACCACTCCCTTTAAAAACCCTCATTAATACCTTTAATTTGATACCCATATCGTACAAACACATTCTAGAGTCACCCCTGGTCCACCTTTGTGGCGATATTCCGAAAAGGTGTCCACCTATAGAACTAAGCCCCACACCCTTTTAAAATACTCATTAACACCTTTCTTTTGATACCCATATTGTACAAACAAATTCTAGGGTCACCCCTGGTCCACCTTTATGGCGATATCTCGAAACGGCGTCCACCTATGGAACTAAGGATTACTCCCTTTTAAAATACTCATTAACACCTTTCTTTTGATACCCATATTGTACAAACAAATTCTATGGTCACCCCTGGTCCACCTTTATGGCGATATCTCGAAACGGCGTCCACCTATGGAACTAAGGATTACTCCCTTTTAAAATACTCATTAATACCTTTAATTTGATATCCATATCGTACAAACGCATTCTAGAGTCACCCCTGGTCCACCTTTATGGCGATATTTCGAAAAGGCGACCACCTACACAACAACCACCACTCCCTTTTAAAATCCTCATTAATACCTTTAATTTGATATCCATATCGTACAAACACATTCTAGAGTCACCCCTGGTCCACTTTTATGGCGATATTTCGAAACGGCATCCACCTATAGAACTAACGCCCACTGCCTTTTAAAATACTCATTAACACCTTTCCTTTGATACCCATATTGTACAAACAAATTCTAGGGTCACCCCTGGTCCACCTTTATGGCGATATCTCGAAACGGCGTCCACCTATGGAACTAAGGGTTACTCCCTTTTAAAATACTCATTAACACCTTTCATTTGATACCCATATCATACAAACGCATTCTAGAGTCACCCCTGGTCCACCTTTACGACGATATCTCGAAACGGCGTCCACCTATAGAACTACGGCCCACTCCCTTTTAAAATACTCATTAACACCTTTCGTTTGATGCCCATATTGTGCAAACGCATTCTAGAGTCACCCCTGGTCCATCTTTACGGCGATATCTCGAAAAGGCGTCCATCTATAGAACTTAGGTCCACGCCATTTTAAAATACTCATTAATACCTTTCATTTGATACCCATATCGTACAAACGCATTCTAGAGTCAACCCTGATCCACCTTTATGGCTATATCCCTAAATGGCGTCCACCTATAGAACTATGGCGCACTCCCTCATAAAATACTCTTTAATGACTTTCATTTGATACACATGTCATACAAACACATTCCAGGGTTTCCCTCGGTTCATTTTCCTACATGGTTATTTTCCCTTATGTTGTCACCATAGCTCTCAACTGAGTATGTAATGTTCGGTTACACCCGAACTTAACCTTCCTTACTTGTTTTTTTATGAAGAAAGTGTTTACACACTGACATATGGCTTTGTAAGAATAGTTTAATTAGTTAAAAATAAGAGTTGTTTGCTGCGTAAAGTCACTAAATGCCGTCAGATCTGAATATTGAAGTTTTTCAGGCTAGTTTGTTTATATTTATGACTTATGGCGTTTCAAGTGTTTTTGTCTAATTAAGGGCTTTTGACTAACCAGACAAAAAGTAGCGAATTTTAATTAACACTTTTGAATAACAACAAGGATTCCACGTAGGTCAATAGGAAATATGTTTTGTTTTTAGTTATGTTTTCTTTTTTTATGAAGAAAGTGTTTACACACTGACATATGGCTTTGTAAGAATAGTTCAATTAGTTAAAAATAAGAGTTGTTTGCTGCGTAAAGTCACTAAATGCCGTCAGATCTGAATATTGAAGTTTTTCAGGTTAGTTTGTTTATATTTATGACTTATGGCGTTTCAAGTGTTTTTGTCTAATTAAGGGCTTTTGACTAATCAGACAAAACGTAGCGAATTTTAATTAACACTTTTGAATAACAACAAGGATTCCACGCAGGTCAATAGGAAATATATTTTGTTTTCAGTTATGTTTTTTTTTATGAAGAAAGTGTTTACACACTGACATATGGCTTTGTAACAATAGTTTAATTAGTTAAAAATATGAGTTGTTTGCTGCGTAAAGTCACTAAATGCCGTCAGATCTGAACATTGAAATTTTTCAGGCTTGTTTGTTTATATTTATCACTTATGGCGTTTCAAGTTTTTTTGACTAATTAAGGGCTTTTGACTAATCAGACAAAACGTAGCAAACTCTAATTAACACTTTTGAATAACAACAAGGATTCCACGTAGGTCAATAGGAAATATATTTTGTTTTCAGTTATGTTTTTTTTTTTATGAAGAAAGTGTTTACACACTGACATATGGCTTTGTAAGAATAGTTTAATTAGTAAAAATAAGAGTTGTTTGCTGCGTAAAGTCACTAAATGCCGTCAGATCTGAATATTGAAATTTTTCAGGCTAGTTTGTTTATATTTATGACTTATGGCGTTTCAAGTGTTTTTGTCTAATTAAGGGCTTTTGACTAACCAGACAAAAAGTAGCGAATTTTAATTAACACTTTTGAATAACAACAAGGATTCCACGTAGGTCAATAGGAAATATATTTTGTTTTCAGTTATGTTTTCTTTTTTTATGAAGAAAGTGTTTACACACTGACATATGGCTTTGTAACAATAGTTTAATTAGTTAAAAATAAGAGTTGTTTGCTGCGTAAAGTCACTAAATACCGTCAGATCTGAACATTGAAATTTTTCAGGCTAGTTTGTTTATATTTATGACTTATGGCGTTTCAAGTGTTTTTGTCTAATTAAGGGCTTTTGACTAATCAGACAAAACGTAGCGAATTTTAATTAACACTTTTGAATAACAATAAGGATTCCACGTACGTCAATAGGAAATATATTTTGTTTTCAGTTATGTTTTTTTTTTATGAAGAAAGTGTTTACACACTGACATATGGCTTTGTAAGAATAGTTTAATTAGTTAAAAATAAGAGTTGTTTGCTGCGTAAAGTCACTAAATACCGTCAGATCTGAACATTGAAATTTTTCAGGCTAGTTTGTTTATATTTATGACTTATGGCGTTTCAAGTGTTTTTGTCTAATTAAGGGCTTTTGACTAACCAGACAAAAATTAGCGAATTTTAATTAACACTTTTGAATAACAACAAGGATTCCACGTAGGTCAATAGGAAATATATTTTGTTTTCAGTTATGTTTTTTTTTTATGAAGAAAGTGTTTACACACTGACATATGGCTTTGTAAGAATAGTTTAATTAGTTAAAAATAAGAGTTGTTTGCTGCGTAAAGTCACTAAATACCGTCAGATCTGAACATTGAAATTTTTCAGGCTAGTTTGTTTATATTTATGACTTATGGCGTTTCAAGTGTTTTTGTCTAATTAAGGGCTTTTGACTAACCAGACAAAAATTAGCGAATTTTAATTAACACTTTTGAATAACAACAAGGATTCCACGTAGGTCAATAGGAAATATATTTTGTTTTCAGTTATATTTTCTTTTTTTATGAAGAAAGTGTTTACACACTGACATATGGCTTTGTAAGAATAGTTTAATTAGTTAAAAATAAGAGTTGTTTGCTGCGTAAAGTCACTAAATGCCGTCAGATCTGAATATTGAAGTTTTTCAGGCTAGTTTGTTTATATTTATGACTTATGGCGTTTAATTAAGGGCTTTTGACTAATCAGACAAAACGTAGCGAATTTTAATTAACACTTTTGAATAACAATAAGGATTCCACGTAGGTCAATAGGAAATATATTTTGTTTTCAGTTATGTTTTCTTTTTTTATGAAGAAAGTGTTTACACACTGACATATGGCTTTGTAAGAATAGTTCAATTAGTTAAAAATAAGAGTTGTTTGCTGCGTAAAGTCACTAAATGCCGTCAGATCTGAATATTGAAGTTTTTCAGGTTAGTTTGTTTATATTTATGACTTATGGCGTTTCAAGTGTTTTTGTCTAATTAAGGGCTTTTGGCTAATCAAATAAAACGTAGCGAACTTTAATTAACACTTTTGAATAACAACAAGGATTCCAAGTAGGGCAATAGGAAATATATTTTGTTTTCAGTTATGTTTTTTTTTATGAAGAGAGTGTTTACACACTGACATATGGCTTTGTAACAATAGTTTAATTAGTTAAAAATAAGAGTTGTTTGCTGCGTAAAGTCACTAAATACCGTCAGATCTGAACATTGAAATTTTTCAGGCTAGTTTGTTTATATTTATGACTTATGGCGTTTAATTAAGGGCTTTTGACTAATCAGACAAAACGTAGCGAATTTTAATTAACACTTTTGAATAACAATAAGGATTCCACGTAGGTCAATAGGAAATATATTTTGTTTTCAGTTATGTTTTTTTTTTATGAAGAAAGTGTTTACACACTGACATATGGCTTTGTAAGAATAGTTTAATTAGTTAAAAATAAGAGTTGTTTGCTGCGTAAAGTCACTAAATACCGTCAGATCTGAACATTGAAATTTTTCAGGCTAGTTTGTTTATATTTATGACTTATGGCGTTTCAAGTGTTTTTGTCTAATTAAGGGCTTTTGACTAACCAGACAAAAATTAGCGAATTTTAATTAACACTTTTGAATAACAACAAGGATTCCACGTAGGTCAATAGGAAATATATTTTGTTTTCAGTTGTATTTTCTTTTTTTATGAAGAAAGTGTTTACACACTGACATATGGCTTTGTAAGAATAGTTCAATTAGTTAAAAATAAGAGTTGTTTGCTGCGTAAAGTCACTAAATGCCGTCAGATCTGAATATTGAAGTTTTTCAGGTTAGTTTGTTTATATTTATGACTTATGGCGTTTCAAGTGTTTTTGTCTAATTAAGGGCTTTTGGCTAATCAAATAAAACGTAGCGAACTTTAATTAACACTTTTGAATAACAACAAGGATTCCAAGTAGGGCAATAGGAAATATATTTTGTTTACTGTTATGTTTTTTTTTTTATGAAGAAAGTGTTTACACACTGACATATGGCTTTGTAACAATAGTTTAATTAGTTAAAAATAAGAGTTGTTTGCTACGTAAAGTCACTAAGTGCCGTCAGATCTGAAAATTGAAATTGTTTAGGCTCGTTTGTTTATATTTATGACTTATGGCGTTTCAAGTGTTTTTGTCTAATTAAGGGCTTTTGACTAATCAGACAAAAGGTAGCGAATTTTAATTAACACTTTTGAATAACAACAAGGATTCCACGTAGTTCAATAGGAAATATATTTTGTTTTCAGTTATGTTTTCTTTTTTTATGAAGAAAGTGTTTACACACTGACATAAGGCTTTGTAAGAATAGTTTAATTAGTTAAAAATAAGAGTTGTTTGCTGCGTAAAGTCACTAAATGCCGTCAGATCTGAATATTGAAGTTTTTCAGGTTAGTTTGTTTATATTTATGACTTATGGCGTTTCAAGTGTTTTTGTCTAATTAAGGGCTTTTGGCTAATCAAATAAAACGTAGCGAACTTTAATTAACACTTTTGAATAACATCAAGGATTCCAAGTAGGGCAATAGGAAATATATTTTGTTTACAGTTATGTTTTTTTTTTATGAAGAAAGTGTTTACACACTGACATATGGCTTTATAACAATAGCTTAATTAGTTAAAAATAAGAGTTGTTTGCTGCGTAAAGTCACTAATTGCCGTCAGATCTGAAAATTGAAATTGTTTAGGCTCGTTTGTTTATATTTATGACTTATGGCGTTTCAAGTGTTTTTGTCTAATTAAGGGCTTTTGACTAATCAGACAAAACGTAGCAAATTTTAGTTAAGACCTTGGAATAACAACAAAGATCCCACGTACGTCAATAGGAAATATATTTTATTAACTGTTATGTTGTTGTTTTTTTTTTTTTTTTTATGAAGAAAGTGTTTGCACACTGACATATGGCGTTATAACAATAGTATAATTAGTTAGAAATTAGAGTTGTTTGATGCGTAAAGTCACTAAGTGCCGTCAGATCTGAAAATTGAAATTTTTTCGGCTCGTTTGTTTATATTTATGACTTATGGCATTTCAAGAGTTTTTGACTAATTAGGGGCTTTTGACTAATCAAATAAAACGTAGCGAACTTTAATTAACACTTTGGGATAACAACAAAGATCCCACGTGCGTCAATAGGAAATATATTTTGTTTTCAGTTATGTTTTTTTTTTTTATGAAGAAAGTGTTTACACACTGACATATGGCTTTGTAACAATAGTTTAATTAGTTAAAAAGAAGAGTTGTTTGCTGCGTAAAGTCACTAAATGCCGTCAGATCTGAACATTGAAATTTTTCAGGCTAATTTGTTTATATTTATGACTTATGGCGTTTCAAGTGTTTTTGACTAATTAAGGGCTTTTGACTTATCAGACAAAACGTAGCGAACTCTGGTTAACAATTTGGAAGAACAGCAAAGATTCCACGTACGTCAATAGGAAATATATTTTGTTTTCAGTTATGTTTTTTTTTATGAAGAAAGTGTTTACACACTGACATATGGCTTTGTAACAATAGTTTAATTAGTTAAAAATAAGAGTTGTTTGCTGCGTAAAGTCACTAAATGCCGTCAGATCTGAACATTGAAATTTTTCAGGCTAGTTTCTTTATATTTATGACTTATGACGTTTCAAGTGTTTTTGACTAATTAAGGGCGTTTGACTTATCAGACAAAACGTAGCGAACTCTAGTTAACAATTTGGAATAACAAAAAAGATTCCACGTACGTCAATAGGAAATATATTTTGTTTTCAGTTATGTTTTTTTTATGAAGAAAGTGTTTACACACTGACATATGGCTTTGTAACAATATTTTAATTAGTTAGAAATAAGAGTTGTTTGCTGCGTAAAGTCACTAAGTGCCCTCAGATCTGAAAATTGAAATTTTTTAGGCTAGTTTGATTATATTTATGACTTAGGGCATTTCAAGTGTTTTTGACTAATTAGGGGCTTTTGACTAATCAAATAAAACGTAGCGAACTTTAATTAACACTTTGGGATAACAACAAAGATCCCACGTGCGTCAATAGGAAATATATTTTGTTTTCAGTTATGTTTTTTTTTTATGAAGAAAGTGTTTACACACTGACATATGGATTTATAACAATAGTATAATTAGTTAAAAATAAGAGTTGTTTGATGCGTAAAGTCACTAAGTGCCGTCAGATCTGAAAATTGAAATTTTTTAGGCTCGTTTGTTTATATTTACGACTTATGGCGTTTCAAGTGTTTTTGTCTAATTAAGGGCTTTTGACTTATCAGACAAAACGTAGCGAATTTTAGTTAACACCTTCGAATAACAACAAAGATCCCACGTACGTCAATAGGAAATATATTTTGTTTTCAGTTATGTTTTTTTTTATGAAGAAAGTGTTTACACACTGACATATGGCTTTGTAGCAATAGTTTAATTAGTTAAAAATAAGAGTTGTTTGCTGCGTAAAGTCACTCTAAATGCCGTCAGATCTGGACATTGTAATTTTTCAGGCTAGTTTGTTTATATTTATGACTTATGGCGTTTCAAGGGTTTTTGACTAATTAAGGACTTTTGACTTATCAGACAAAACGTAGCGAACTCTAGTTAACAATTTGGAATAACAAAAAAGATTCCTCGTACGTCAATAGGAAATATATTTTGTTTTCAGTTATGTTTTTTTTATGAAGAAAGTGTTTACACACTGACATATGGCTTTGTAACAATAGTTTAATTAGTTAAAAATAAGAGTTGTTTGCTGCGTAAAGTCACTAAGTGCCGTCAGATCTGAAAATTGAAATTTTTTAGGCTCGTTTGTTTATATTTACGACTTATGGCGTTTCAAGTGTTTTTGTCTAATTAAGGGCTTTTGACTTATCAGACAAAACGTAGCGAATTTTAGTTAACACCTTGGAATAACAACAAAGATCCCACGTACGTCAATAGGAAATATATTTTGTTTTCAGTTATGTTTTTTTTTATGAAGAAAGTGTTTACACACTGACATATGGCTTTGTAACAATAGTTTAATTAGTTAAAAATAAGAGTTGTTTGATGCGTAAAGTCACTAAGTGCCGTCAGATCTGAAAATTGAAATTTTTTAGGCTCGTTTGTTTATATTTACGACTTATGGCGTTTCAAGTGTTTTTGTCTAATTAAGGGCTTTTGACTTATCAGACAAAACGTAGCGAATTTTAGTTAACACCTTGGAATAACAACAAAGATCCCACGTACGTCAATAGGAAATATATTTTGTTTTCAGTTATGTTTTTTTTTATGAAGAAAGTGTTTACACACTGACATATGGCTTTGTAACAATAGTTTAATTAGTTAAAAATAAGAGTTGTTTGATGCGTAAAGTCACTAAGTGCCGTCAGATCTGAAAATTGAAATTTTTTAGGCTCGTTTGTTTATATTTACGACTTATGGCGTTTCAAGTGTTTTTGTCTAATTAAGGGCTTTTGACTTATCAGACAAAACGTAGCGAATTTTAGTTAACACCTTGGAATAACAACAAAGATCCCACGTACGTCAATAGGAAATATATTTTGTTTTCAGTTATGTTTTTTTTTATGAAGAAAGTGTTTACACACTGACATATGGCTTTGTAACAATAGTTTAATTAGTTAAAAATAAGAGTTGTTTGATGCGTAAAGTCACTAAGTGCCGTCAGATCTGAAAATTGAAATTTTTTAGGCTCGTTTGTTTATATTTACGACTTATGGCGTTTCAAGTGTTTTTGTCTAATTAAGGGCTTTTGACTTATCAGACAAAACGTAGCGAATTTTAGTTAACACCTTGGAATAACAACAAAGATCCCACGTACGTCAATAGGAAATATATTTTGTTTTCAGTTATGTTTTTTTTTATGAAGAAAGTGTTTACACACTGACATATGGCTTTGTAACAATAGTTTAATTAGTTAAAAATAAGAGTTGTTTGCTGCGTAAAGTCACTCTAAATGCCGTCAGATCTGGACATTGTAATTTTTCAGGCTAGTTTGTTTATATTTATGACTTATGGCGTTTCAAGGGTTTTTGACTAATTAAGGACTTTTGACTTATCAGACAAAACGTAGCGAACTCTAGTTAACAATTTGGAATAACAAAAAAGATTCCTCGTACGTCAATAGGAAATATATTTTGTTTTCAGTTATGTTTTTTTTATGAAGAAAGTGTTTACACACTGACATATGGCTTTGTAACAATAGTTTAATTAGTTAAAAATAAGAGTTGTTTGCTGCGTAAAGTCACTCTAAATGCCGTCAGATCTGGACATTGTAATTTTTCAGGCTAGTTTGTTTATATTTATGACTTATGTCGTTTCAAGTTTTTTTGACTAATTAAGGGCTTTTGACTAATCAGACAAAACGCAGCAAACTCTAATTAACACTTTTGAATAACAACAAGGATTCCACGTAGGTCAATAGGAAATATATTTTGTTTTCAGTTATGTTTTTTTTTTTATGAAGAAAGTGTTTACACACTGACATATGGCTTTGTAAGAATAGTATAATTACTTAAAAATAAGAGTTGTTTGCTGCGTAAAGTCACTAAATGCCGTCAGATCTGAATATTGAAATTTTTTAGGCTCGTTTGTTTATATTTACGACTTATGGCGTTTCAAGTGTTTTTGTCTAATTAAGGGCTTTTGACTTATCAGACAAAACGTAGCGAATTTTAGTTAACACCTTGGAATAACAACAAAGATCCCACGTACGTCAATAGGAAATATATTTTGTTTTCAGTTATGTTTTTTTTTATGAAGAAAGTGTTTACACACTGACATATGGCTTTGTAACAATAGTTTAATTAGTTAAAAATAAGAGTTGTTTGCTGCGTAAAGTCACTAAATGCCGTCAGATCTGAATATTGAAGTTTTTCAGGCTAGTTTGTTTATATTTATGACTTATGGCGTTTCAAGGGTTTTTGACTAATTAAGGACTTTTGACTTATCAGACAAAACGTAGCGAACTCTAGTTAACAATTTGGAATAACAAAAAAGATTCCTCGTACGTCAATAGGAAATATATTTTGTTTTCAGTTATGTTTTTTTTATGAAGAAAGTGTTTACACACTGACATATGGCTTTGTAAGAATAGTATAATTACTTAAAAATAAGAGTTGTTTGCTGCGCAAAGTCACTAAATGCCGTCAGATCTGAATATTGAAATTTTTTAGGCTCGTTTGTTTATATTTACGACTTATGGCGTTTCAAGTGTTTTTGTCTAATTAAGGGCTTTTGACTTATCAGACAAAACGTAGCGAATTTTAGTTAACACCTTGGAATAACAACAAAGATCCCACGTACGTCAATAGGAAATATATTTTGTTTTCAGTTATGTTTTTTTTTATGAAGAAAGTGTTTACACACTGACATATGGCTTTGTAACAATAGTTTAATTAGTTAAAAATAAGAGTTGTTTACTGCGTAAAGTCACTAAATGCCGTCAGATCTGAATATTGAAGTTTTTCAGGCTAGTTTGTTTATATTTATGACTTATGGCGTTTCAAGGGTTTTTGACTAATTAAGGACTTTTGACTTATCAGACAAAACGTAGCGAACTCTAGTTAACAATTTGGAATAACAAAAAAGATTCCTCGTACGTCAATAGGAAATATATTTTGTTTTCAGTTATGTTTTTTTTATGAAGAAAGTGTTTACACACTGACATATGGCTTTGTAACAATAGTTTAATTAGTTAAAAATAAGAGTTGTTTGCTGCGTAGAGTCACTAAATGCCGTCAGATCTGAATATTGAAGTTTTTCAGGCTAGTTTGTTTATATTTATGACTTATGGCGTTTCAAGGGTTTTTGACTAATTAAGGACTTTTGACTTATCAGACAAAACGTAGCGAACTCTAGTTAACAATTTGGAATAACAAAAAAGATTCCTCGTACGTCAATAGGAAATATATTTTGTTTTCAGTTATGTTTTTTTTATGAAGAAAGTGTTTACACACTGACATATGGCTTTGTAAGAATAGTTTAATTAGTTAAAAATAAGAGTTGTTTGCTGCGTAAAGTCAATAAATGCCGTCAGATCTGAATATTGAAGTTTTTCAGGCTAGTTTGTTTATATTTATGACTTATGGCGTTTCAAGGGTTTTTGACTAATTAAGGACTTTTGACTTATCAGACAAAACGTAGCGAATTTTAATTAACACTTTTGAATAACAACAAGGATTCCACGCAGGTGAATAGGAAATATATTTTGTTTTCAGTTATGTTTTTTTTTATGAAGAAAGTGTTTACACACTGACATATGGCTTTGTAACAATAGTTTAATTAGTTAAAAATAAGAGTTGTTTGCTGCGTAAAGTCACTAAATGCCGTCAGATCTGAATATTGAAGTTTTTCAGGCTAGTTTGTTTATATTTATGACTTATGGCGTTTCAAGGGTTTTTGACTAATTAAGGACTTTTGACTTATCAGACAAAACGTAGCGAATTTTAATTAACACTTTTGAATAACAACAAGGATTCCACGCAGGTGAATAGGAAATATATTTTGTTTTCAGTTATGTTTTTTTTTATGAAGAAAGTGTTTACACACTGACATATGGCTTTGTAACAATAGTTTAATTAGTTAAAAATAAGAGTTGTTTGATGCGTAAAGTCACTAAGTGCCGTCAGATCTGAAAATTGAAATTTTTTAGGCTCGTTTGTTTATATTTACGACTTATGGCGTTTCAAGTGTTTTTGTCTAATTAAGGGCTTTTGACTTATCAGACAAAACGTAGCGAATTTTAGTTAACACCTTGGAATAACAACAAAGATCCCACGTACGTCAATAGGAAATATATTTTGTTTTCAGTTATGTTTTTTTTTATGAAGAAAGTGTTTACACACTGACATATGGCTTTGTAACAATAGTTTAATTAGTTAAAAATAAGAGTTGTTTGATGCGTAAAGTCACTAAGTGCCGTCAGATCTGAAAATTGAAATTTTTTAGGCTCGTTTGTTTATATTTACGACTTATGGCGTTTCAAGTGTTTTTGTCTAATTAAGGGCTTTTGACTTATCAGACAAAACGTAGCGAATTTTAGTTAACACCTTGGAATAACAACAAAGATCCCACGTACGTCAATAGGAAATATATTTTGTTTTCAGTTATGTTTTTTTTTATGAAGAAAGTGTTTACACACTGACATATGGCTTTGTAACAATAGTTTAATTAGTTAAAAATAAGAGTTGTTTGCTGCGTAAAGTCACTCTAAATGCCGTCAGATCTGGACATTGTAATTTTTCAGGCTAGTTTGTTTATATTTATGACTTATGGCGTTTCAAGGGTTTTTGACTAATTAAGGACTTTTGACTTATCAGACAAAACGTAGCGAACTCTAGTTAACAATTTGGAATAACAAAAAAGATTCCTCGTACGTCAATAGGAAATATATTTTGTTTTCAGTTATGTTTTTTTTATGAAGAAAGTGTTTACACACTGACATATGGCTTTGTAACAATAGTTTAATTAGTTAAAAATAAGAGTTGTTTGCTGCGTAGAGTCACTAAATGCCGTCAGATCTGAATATTGAAGTTTTTCAGGCTAGTTTGTTTATATTTATGACTTATGGCGTTTCAAGGGTTTTTGACTAATTAAGGACTTTTGACTTATCAGACAAAACGTAGCGAATTTTAATTAACACTTTTGAATAACAACAAGGATTCCACGCAGGTGAATAGGAAATATATTTTGTTTTCAGTTATGTTTTTTTTTATGAAGAAAGTGTTTACACACTGACATATGGCTTTGTAACAATAGTTTAATTAGTTAAAAATAAGAGTTGTTTGCTGCGTAAAGTCACTAAATGCCGTCAGATCTGAATATTGAAGTTTTTCAGGCTAGTTTGTTTATATTTATGACTTATGGCGTTTCAAGGGTTTTTGACTAATTAAGGACTTTTGACTTATCAGACAAAACGTAGCGAACTCTAGTTAACAATTTGGAATAACAAAAAAGATTCCTCGTACGTCAATAGGAAATATATTTTGTTTTCAGTTATGTTTTTTTTATGAAGAAAGTGTTTACACACTGACATATGGCTTTGTAAGAATAGTTTAATTAGTTAAAAATAAGAGTTGTTTGCTGCGTAAAGTCACTAAATGCCGTCAGATCTGAATATTGAAGTTTTTCAGGCTAGTTTGTTTATATTTATGACTTATGGCGTTTCAAGTTTTTTTGACTAATTAAGGGCTTTTGACTAATCAGACAAAACGTAGCGAATTTTAATTAACACTTTTGAATAACAACAAGGATTCCACGCAGGTCAATATTTTATTTCAGTTATGTTTTTTTTTTTTATGAAGAAAGTGTTTACACACTGACATATGGCTTTGTAACAATAGTTTAATTAGTTAAAAATAAGAGTTGTTTGCTGCGTAAAGTCACTAAATGCCGTCAGATCTGAACATTGAAATTTTTCAGGCTAGTTTGTTTATATTTATCACTTATGGCGTTTCAAGTTTTTTTGACTAATTAAGGGCTTTTGACTAATCAGACAAAACGTAGCGAATTTTAATTAACACTTTTGAATAACAACAAGGATTCCACGCAGGTCAATAGGAAATATATTTTGTTTTCAGTTATGTTTTTTTTTATGAAGAAAGTGTTTACACACTGACATATGGCTTTGTAACAATAGTTTAATTAGTTAAAAATAAGAGTTGTTTGCTGCGTAAAGTCAATAAATGCCGTCAGATCTGAATATTGAAGTTTTTCAGGCTAGTTTGTTTATATTTATGACTTATGGCGTTTCAAGGGTTTTTGACTAATTAAGGACTTTTGACTTATCAGACAAAACGTAGCGAATTTTAATTAACACTTTTGAATAACAACAAGGATTCCACGCAGGTGAATAGGAAATATATTTTGTTTTCAGTTATGTTTTTTTTTATGAAGAAAGTGTTTACACACTGACATATGGCTTTGTAAGAATAGTTTAATTAGTTAAAAATAAGAGTTGTTTGCTGCGTAAAGTCACTAAATGCCGTCAGATCTGAATATTGAAGTTTTTCAGGCTAGTTTGTTTATATTTATGACTTATGGCGTTTCAAGGGTTTTTGACTAATTAAGGACTTTTGACTTATCAGACAAAACGTAGCGAATTTTAATTAACACTTTTGAATAACAACAAGGATTCCACGCAGGTCAATAGGAAATATATTTTGTTTTCAGTTATGTTTTTTTTTTATGAAGAAAGTGTTTACACACTGACATATGGCTTTGTAAGAATAGTTTAATTAGTTAAAAATAAGAGTTGTTTGCTGCGTAAAGTCAATAAATGCCGTCAGATCTGAATATTGAAGTTTTTCAGGCTAGTTTGTTTATATTTATGACTTATGGCGTTTCAAGGGTTTTTGACTAATTAAGGACTTTTGACTTATCAGACAAAACGTAGCGAATTTTAATTAACACTTTTGAATAACAACAAGGATTCCACGCAGGTGAATAGGAAATATATTTTGTTTTCAGTTATGTTTTTTTTTATGAAGAAAGTGTTTACACACTGACATATGGCTTTGTAAGAATAGTTTAATTAGTTAAAAATAAGAGTTGTTTGCTGCGTAAAGTCACTAAATGCCGTCAGATCTGAATATTGAAGTTTTTCAGGCTAGTTTGTTTATATTTATGACTTATGGCGTTTCAAGGGTTTTTGACTAATTAAGGACTTTTGACTTATCAGACAAAACGTAGCGAACTCTAGTTAACAATTTGGAATAACAAAAAAGATTCCTCGTACGTCAATAGGAAATATATTTTGTTTTCAGTTATGTTTTTTTTATGAAGAAAGTGTTTACACACTGACATATGGCTTTGTAAGAATAGTTTAATTAGTTAAAAATAAGAGTTGTTTGCTGCGTAAAGTCACTTAATGCCGTCAGATCTGAATATTGAAGTTTTTCAGGCTAGTTTGTTTATATTTATGACTTATGGCGTTTCAAGGGTTTTTGACTAATTAAGGACTTTTGACTTATCAGACAAAACGTAGCGAACTCTAGTTAACAATTTGGAATAACAAAAAAGATTCCTCGTACGTCAATAGGAAATATATTTTGTTTTCAGTTATGTTTTTTTTATGAAGAAAGTGTTTACACACTGACATATGGCTTTGTAACAATAGTTTAATTAGTTAAAAATAAGAGTTGTTTGCTGCGTAAAGTCACTCTAAATGCCGTCAGATCTGGACATTGTAATTTTTCAGGCTAGTTTGTTTATATTTATGACTTATGGCGTTTCAAGTTTTTTTGACTAATTAAGGGCTTTTGACTAATCAGACAAAACGTAGCAAACTCTAATTAACACTTTTGAATAACAACAAGGATTCCACGTAGGTCAATAGGAAATATATTTTGTTTTCAGTTATGTTTTTTTTTTTATGAAGAAAGTGTTTACACACTGACATATGGCTTTGTAAGAATAGTTTAATTAGTTAAAAATAAGAGTTGTTTGCTGCGTAAAGTCACTAAATGCCGTCAGATCTGAATATTGAAGTTTTTCAGGCTAGTTTGTTTATATTTATGACTTATGGCGTTTCAAGTTTTTTTGACTAATTAAGGGCTTTTGACTAAGCAGACAAAACGTAGCGAATTTTAATTAACACTTTTGAATAACAACAAGGATTCCACGCAGGTGAATAGGAAATATATTTTGTTTTCAGTTATGTTTTTTTTTATGAAGAAAGTGTTTACACACTGACATATGGCTTTGTAACAATAGTTTAATTAGTTAAAAATAAGAGTTGTTTGCTGCGTAAAGTCACTAAATGCCGTCAGATCTGAACATTGAAATTTTTCAGGCTAGTTTGTTTATATTTATCACTTATGGCGTTTCAAGTTTTTTTGACTAATTAAGGGCTTTTGACTAATCAGACAAAACGTAGCAAACTCTAATTAACACTTTTGAATAACAACAAGGATTCCACGTAGGTCAATAGGAAATATATTTTGTTTTCAGTTATGTTTTTTTTTTATGAAGAAAGTGTTTACACACTGACATATGGCTTTGTAGGAATAGTTTAATTAGTTAAAAATAAGAGTTGTTTGCTGCGTAAAGTCACTAAATGCCGTCAGATCTGAATATTGAAATTTTTCAGGCTAGTTTGTTTATATTTATGACTTATGGCGTTTCAAGTGTTTTTGTCTAATTAAGGGCTTTTGACTAATCAGACAAAACGTAGCAAACTCTAATTAACACTTTTGAATAACAACAAGGATTCCACGTAGGTCAATAGGAAATATATTTTGTTTTCAGTTATGTTTTTTTTTTTATGAAGAAAGTGTTTACACACTGACATATGGCTTTGTAAGAATAGTTTAATTAGTTAAAAATAAGAGTTGTTTGCTGCGTAAAGTCACTAAATGCCGTCAGATCTGAATATTGAAGTTTTTCAGGCTAGTTTGTTTATATTTATGACTTATGGCGTTTCAAGTGTTTTTGTCTAATTAAGGGCTTTTGACTAATCAGACAAAACGTAGCAAACTCTAATTAACACTTTTGAATAACAACAAGGATTCCACGTAGGTCAATAGGAAATATATTTTGTTTTCAGTTATGTTTTTTTTTTTATGAAGAAAGTGTTTACACACTGACATATGGCTTTGTAAGAATAGTTTAATTAGTTAAAAATAAGAGTTGTTTGCTGCGTAAAGTCACTAAATGCCGTCAGATCTGAATATTGAAGTTTTTCAGGCTAGTTTGTTTATATTTATGACTTATGGCGTTTCAAGTTTTTTTGACTAATTAAGGGCTTTTGACTAATCAGACAAAACGTAGCGAATTTTAATTAACACTTTTGAATAACAACAAGGATTCCACGCAGGTGAATAGGAAATATATTTTGTTTTCAGTTATGTTTTTTTTTATGAAGAAAGTGTTTACACACTGACATATGGCTTTGTAACAATAGTTTAATTAGTTAAAAATAAGAGTTGTTTGCTGCGTAAAGTCACTAAATGCCGTCAGATCTGAACATTGAAATTTTTCAGGCTAGTTTGTTTATATTTATCACTTATGGCGTTTCAAGTTTTTTTGACTAATTAAGGGCTTTTGACTAATCAGACAAAACGTAGCAAACTCTAATTAACACTTTTGAATAACAACAAGGATTCCACGTAGGTCAATAGGAAATATATTTTGTTTTCAGTTATGTTTTTTTTTTATGAAGAAAGTGTTTACACACTGACATATGGCTTTGTAAGAATAGTTTAATTAGTTAAAAATAAGAGTTGTTTGCTGCGTAAAGTCAATAAATGCCGTCAGATCTGAATATTGAAGTTTTTCAGGCTAGTTTGTTTATATTTATGACTTATGGCGTTTCAAGGGTTTTTGACTAATTAAGGACTTTTGACTTATCAGACAAAACGTAGCGAATTTTAATTAACACTTTTGAATAACAACAAGGATTCCACGCAGGTGAATAGGAAATATATTTTGTTTTCAGTTATGTTTTTTTTTATGAAGAAAGTGTTTACACACTGACATATGGCTTTGTAAGAATAGTTTAATTAGTTAAAAATAAGAGTTGTTTGCTGCGTAAAGTCACTAAATGCCGTCAGATCTGAATATTGAAGTTTTTCAGGCTAGTTTGTTTATATTTATGACTTATGGCGTTTCAAGGGTTTTTGACTAATTAAGGACTTTTGACTTATCAGACAAAACGTAGCGAACTCTAGTTAACAATTTGGAATAACAAAAAAGATTCCTCGTACGTCAATAGGAAATATATTTTGTTTTCAGTTATGTTTTTTTTATGAAGAAAGTGTTTACACACTGACATATGGCTTTGTAAGAATAGTTTAATTAGTTAAAAATAAGAGTTGTTTGCTGCGTAAAGTCACTAAATGCCGTCAGATCTGAATATTGAAGTTTTTCAGGCTAGTTTGTTTATATTTATGACTTATGGCGTTTCAAGTTTTTTTGACTAATTAAGGGCTTTTGACTAATCAGACAAAACGTAGCGAATTTTAATTAACACTTTTGAATAACAACAAGGATTCCACGCAGGTCAATAGGAAATATATTTTGTTTTCAGTTATGTTTTTTTTTTATGAAGAAAGTGTTTACACACTGACATATGGCTTTGTAACAATAGTTTAATTAGTTAAAAATAAGAGTTGTTTGCTGCGTAAAGTCACTAAATGCCGTCAGATCTGAACATTGAAATTTTTCAGGCTAGTTTGTTTATATTTATCACTTATGGCGTTTCAAGTTTTTTTGACTAATTAAGGGCTTTTGACTAATCAGACAAAACGTAGCGAATTTTAATTAACACTTTTGAATAACAACAAGGATTCCACGCAGGTGAATAGGAAATATATTTTGTTTTCAGTTATGTTTTTTTTTATGAAGAAAGTGTTTACACACTGACATATGGCTTTGTAACAATAGTTTAATTAGTTAAAAATAAGAGTTGTTTGCTGCGTAAAGTCACTAAATGCCGTCAGATCTGAATATTGAAGTTTTTCAGGCTAGTTTGTTTATATTTATGACTTATGGCGTTTCAAGGGTTTTTGACTAATTAAGGACTTTTGACTTATCAGACAAAACGTAGCGAACTCTAGTTAACAATTTGGAATAACAAAAAAGATTCCTCGTACGTCAATAGGAAATATATTTTGTTTTCAGTTATGTTTTTTTTATGAAGAAAGTGTTTACACACTGACATATGGCTTTGTAAGAATAGTTTAATTAGTTAAAAATAAGAGTTGTTTGCTGCGTAAAGTCACTTAATGCCGTCAGATCTGAATATTGAAGTTTTTCAGGCTAGTTTGTTTATATTTATGACTTATGGCGTTTCAAGGGTTTTTGACTAATTAAGGACTTTTGACTTATCAGACAAAACGTAGCGAACTCTAGTTAACAATTTGGAATAACAAAAAAGATTCCTCGTACGTCAATAGGAAATATATTTTGTTTTCAGTTATGTTTTTTTTATGAAGAAAGTGTTTACACACTGACATATGGCTTTGTAACAATAGTTTAATTAGTTAAAAATAAGAGTTGTTTGCTGCGTAAAGTCACTCTAAATGCCGTCAGATCTGGACATTGTAATTTTTCAGGCTAGTTTGTTTATATTTATGACTTATGGCGTTTCAAGTTTTTTTGACTAATTAAGGGCTTTTGACTAATCAGACAAAACGTAGCAAACTCTAATTAACACTTTTGAATAACAACAAGGATTCCACGTAGGTCAATAGGAAATATATTTTGTTTTCAGTTATGTTTTTTTTTTTTATGAAGAAAGTGTTTACACACTGACATATGGCTTTGTAAGAATAGTTTAATTAGTTAAAAATAAGAGTTGTTTGCTGCGTAAAGTCACTAAATGCCGTCAGATCTGAATATTGAAGTTTTTCAGGCTAGTTTGTTTATATTTATGACTTATGGCGTTTCAAGTTTTTTTGACTAATTAAGGGCTTTTGACTAATCAGACAAAACGTAGCGAATTTTAATTAACACTTTTGAATAACAACAAGGATTCCACGCAGGTGAATAGGAAATATATTTTGTTTTCAGTTATGTTTTTTTTTATGAAGAAAGTGTTTACACACTGACATATGGCTTTGTAACAATAGTTTAATTAGTTAAAAATAAGAGTTGTTTGCTGCGTAAAGTCACTAAATGCCGTCAGATCTGAACATTGAAATTTTTCAGGCTAGTTTGTTTATATTTATCACTTATGGCGTTTCAAGTTTTTTTGACTAATTAAGGGCTTTTGACTAATCAGACAAAACGTAGCAAACTCTAATTAACACTTTTGAATAACAACAAGGATTCCACGTAGGTCAATAGGAAATATATTTTGTTTTCAGTTATGTTTTTTTTTTATGAAGAAAGTGTTTACACACTGACATATGGCTTTGTAGGAATAGTTTAATTAGTTAAAAATAAGAGTTGTTTGCTGCGTAAAGTCACTAAATGCCGTCAGATCTGAATATTGAAATTTTTCAGGCTAGTTTGTTTATATTTATGACTTATGGCGTTTCAAGTGTTTTTGTCTAATTAAGGGCTTTTGACTAATCAGACAAAACGTAGCAAACTCTAATTAACACTTTTGAATAACAACAAGGATTCCACGTAGGTCAATAGGAAATATATTTTGTTTTCAGTTATGTTTTTTTTTTTATGAAGAAAGTGTTTACACACTGACATATGGCTTTGTAAGAATGGTTTAATTAGTTAAAAATAAGAGTTGTTTGCTGCGTAAAGTCACTAAATGCCGTCAGATCTGAATATTGAAGTTTTTCAGGCTAGTTTGTTTATATTTATGACTTATGGCGTTTCAAGTGTTTTTGTCTAATTAAGGGCTTTTGACTAATCAGACAAAACGTAGCAAACTCTAATTAACACTTTTGAATAACAACAAGGATTCCACGTAGGTCAATAGGAAATATATTTTGTTTTCAGTTATGTTTTTTTTTTTATGAAGAAAGTGTTTACACACTGACATATGGCTTTGTAAGAATAGTTTAATTAGTTAAAAATAAGAGTTGTTTGCTGCGTAAAGTCACTAAATGCCGTCAGATCTGAATATTGAAGTTTTTCAGGCTAGTTTGTTTATATTTATGACTTATGGCGTTTCAAGTTTTTTTGACTAATTAAGGGCTTTTGACTAATCAGACAAAACGTAGCGAATTTTAATTAACACTTTTGAATAACAACAAGGATTCCACGCAGGTGAATAGGAAATATATTTTGTTTTCAGTTATGTTTTTTTTTATGAAGAAAGTGTTTACACACTGACATATGGCTTTGTAACAATAGTTTAATTAGTTAAAAATAAGAGTTGTTTGCTGCGTAAAGTCACTAAATGCCGTCAGATCTGAACATTGAAATTTTTCAGGCTAGTTTGTTTATATTTATGACTTATGGCGTTTCAAGTGTTTTTGACTAATTAAGGGCTTTTGACTAATCAGACAAAACGTAGCGAATTTTAATTAACACTTTTGAATAACAACAAGGATTCCACGCAGGTGAATAGGAAATATATTTTGTTTTCAGTTATGTTTTTTTTTATGAAGAAAGTGTTTACACACTGACATATGGCTTTGTAACAATAGTTTAATTAGTTAAAAATAAGAGTTGTTTGCTGCGTAAAGTCACTAAATGCCGTCAGATCTGAACATTGAAATTTTTCAGGCTAGTTTGTTTATATTTATCACTTATGGCGTTTCAAGTGTTTTTGTCTAATTAAGGGCTTTTGACTAATCAGACAAAACGTAGCAAACTCTAATTAACACTTTTGAATAACAACAAGGATTCCACGTAGTTCAATAGGAAATATATTTTGTTTTCAGTTATGTTTTCTTTTTTTATGAAGAAAGTGTTTACACACTGACATAAGGCTTTGTAAGAATAGTTCAATTAGTTAAAAATAAGAGTTGTTTGCTGCGTAAAGTCACTAAATGCCGTCAGATCTGAATATTGAAGTTTTTCAGGTTAGTATGTTTATATTTATGACTTATGGCGTTTCAAGTGTTTTTGTCTAATTAAGGGCTTTTGGCTAATCAAATAAAACGTAGCGAACTTTAATTAACACTTTTGAATAACAACAAGGATTCCAAGTAGGGCTATAGGAAATATATTTTGTTTACAGTTATGTTTTTTTTTTATGAAGAAAGTGTTTACACACTGACATATGGCTTTATAACAATAGCTTAATTAGTTAAAAATAAGAGTTGTTTGCTGCGTAAAGTCACTAAGTGCCGTCAGATCTGAAAATTGAAATTGTTTAGGCTCGTTTGTTTATATTTATGACTTATGGCGTTTCAAGTGTTTTTGTCTAATTAAGGGCTTTTGACTAATCAGACAAAACGTAGCAAATTTTGGTTAACACCTTGGAATAACAACAAAGATCCCACGTACGTCAATAGGAAATATATTTTATTAACTGTTATGTTGTTGTTTTTTTTTTTTTTTTATGAAGAAAGTGTTTGCACACTGACATATGGCGTTATAACAATAGTATAATTAGTTCAAAATTAGAGTTGTTTGATGCGTAAGGTCACTAAGTGCCGTCAGATCTGAAAATTGAAATTTTTTAGGCTCGTTTGTTTATATTTATGACTTATGGCGTGTCAAGTGTTTTTGACGAATTAAGGGTTTTTGACTATTCAGACAAAACGTAGCGAATTTTAATTAAAACTTTGAATAACAACAAAGATTCCACGTACGTCAATAGGAAATATATTTTGTTTTCAGTTATGTTTTTTTTTTATGATGAAAGTGTTTACACACTGACATATGGCTTTGTAACAATAGTTTAATTAGTTAGAAATTAGAGTTGTTTGCTGCGTAAAGTCACTCTAAATGCCATCAGATCTGGACATTGAAATTTTTCCGGCTAGTTTGTTTATATTTATGACTTATGGCGTTTCAAGGGTTTTTGACTAATTAAGGGCTTTTGACTTATCAGACAAAACGTAGCGAACTCTAATTAACAATTTGGAATAACAACAAAGATTCCACGTACGTCAATAGGAAATATATTTTGTTTTCAGTTATGCTTTTTTTTTTATGAAGAGAGTGTTTACACACTGACATATGGCTTTGTAACAATAGTTTAATTAGTTAAAAATAAGAGTTGGTTGCTGCGTAAAGTCACTAAGTGCCGTCAGATCTGAAAATTGAAATTTTTTAGTCTAGTTTGATTATATTTGTGACTTATGGCGTTTCAAGTGTTTTTGACTAAATAAGGGCTTTCGACTAATCAGACAAAACGTAGCGAGTTTTAATTAACACTTTGGGATAACAACAAAGATCCCACGTACGTCAATAGGAAATATATTTTGTTTTCAGTTATGTTTTTTTTTATGAAGAGAGTGTTTACACACTGACATATGGCTTTGTAACAATAGTTTAATTAGTTAAAAATAAGAGTTCTTTGCTACGTAAAGGCACTAAATGCCGTCAGATCTGAAAATTGAAATTTTTTAGGCTCGTTTGTTTATATTTATGACTTATGGCGTTTCAAGTGTTTTTGTCTAATTAAGGGCTTTTGACTAATCAGACAAAACGTAGCGAATTTTAGTTAACACCTTGGAATAACAACAAAGATCCCACGTACATCAATAGGCAATATATTTTGTTTACTGTTATGTTGTTTTTTTTTGTTTATGAAGAAAGTGTTTACACACTGACATATGGCTTTATAACAATAGTTTTAAAGTCACTAAGTGCCGTCAGATCTGAAAATTGAAATTTTTTAGGCTCGTTTGTTTATATTTATGACTTATGGCGTTTCAAATGTTTTTGTCTAATTAAGGGCTTTTGACTAATCAGAAAAAACGTAGCGAATTTTAGTTAACACCTTGGAATAACAACAAAGATCCCACGTACGTCAATAGGAAATAAATTTTGTTTACTGTTATGTTGTTTTTTTTTTTGTTTATGAAGAAAGTGTTTACACACTGACATATGGCTTTATAACAATAGTTTAATTAGTTAAAAATAAGAGTTGTTTGCTGCGTAAAGTCACTAAGTGCCGTCAGATCTGAAAATTGAAATTTTTTAGGCTCGTTTGTTTATATTTATGACTTATGGCGTTTCAAATGTTTTTGTCTAATTAAGGGCTTTTGACTAATCAGAAAAAACGTAGCGAATTTTAGTTAACACCTAGGAATAACAACAAAGATCCCACGTGCGTCAATAGGAAATATATTTTGTTTTCAGTTATGTTTTTTTTTTTATGAACAAAGTGTTTACACACTGACATATGGCTTTGTAACAATAGTTTAATTAGTTAAAAATAAGAGTTGTTTGCTCCGTAAAGTCACTAAATGCCGTCGGATCTGAAAATTGAAATTTTTTAGGCTCGTTTGTTTATATTTATGACTTATGGCGTTTCAAGTGTTTTTGACTAATCAAATAAAACGTAGCGAACTTTAATTAACACTTTTGAATAACAACAAGGATTCCACGTAGGTCAATAGGAAATATATTTTGTTTACTGTTATGTTTTCTTTTTTTATGAAGAAAGTGTTTACACACTGGCATATGGCTTTGTAACAATAGTTTAATTAGTTAAAAATAAGAGTTGTTTGCTGCGTAAAGTCACTAAATGCCATCAGATTTGAACATTGAAATTTTTTAGGCTAGTGTCATTATATTTATGACTTATTGCGTTTCAAGTGTTTGTGACTAATTAAGGGCTTTTGGCTAATCAAATAAAACGTAGCGAACTTTAATTAACACTTTTGAATAACAACAAGGATTCCACGTAGGTCAATAGGAAATATATTTTGTTTACTGTTATGTTTTTTTTATGAAGAAAGTGTTTACACACTGACATATGGCTTTATAACAATAGCTTAATTAGTTAAAAATAAGAGTTGTTTGCTGCGTAAAGTCACTAAGAGCCGTCAGATCTGAAAATTGAAATTTTTTAGGCTCGTTTGTTTATATTTATGACTTATGGCGTTTCAATTGTTTTTGTCTAATTAAGGGCTTTTGACTAATCAGACAAAACGTAGCGAACTTTAATTAACACCTTGGAATAACAACAAAGATCCCACGTACGTCAATAGGAAATATATTTTGTTTACTATTATGTTGTTTTTTTTTTTTTTTGGTTTATGAAGAAAGTGTTTACACACTGGCATATGGCTTTGTAACAATAGTTTAATTAGTTAAAAATAAGAGTTGTTTGCTGCGTAAATTCACTAAGTACCGTCAGATCTGAAAATTGAAATTTTTTAGGCTCGTTTGTTTATATTTATGACTTATGGCATTTCAAGTGTTTTTGACTAATCAAATAAAACGTAGCGAACTTTAATTAACACTTTTGAATAACAACAAAGATCCCACGTGCGTCAATAGGAAATATATTTTGTTTACTATTATGTTGTTTTTTTTTTTTTGGTTTATGAAGAAAGTGTTTACAAACTGACATATGTCTTTATAACAATAGTTAATTAGTTAAAAATAAGAGTTGTTTGCTGCGTAAAGTCACTAAGAGCCGTCAGATCTGAAAATTGAAATTTTTCAGGCTCGTTTGTTTATATTTATGACTTATGGCGTTTCAATTGTTTTTGTCTAATTAAGGGCTTTTGACTAATCAGACAAAACGTAGCGAACTTTAGTTAACACCTTGGAATAACAACATAGATCCCACGTACGTCAATAGGAAATATATTTTGTTTAATATTATGTTGTTTTTTTTTTTTTGGTTTATGAAGAAAGTGTTTACAAACTGACATATGGCTTTATAACAATAGTTAATTAGTTAAAAATAAGAGTTGTTTGCTGCGTAAAGTCACTAAGAGCCGTCAGATCTGATAATTGAAATTTTTTAGGCTCGTTTGTTTATATTTATGACTTATGGCGTTTCAATTGTTTTTGACTAATCAGACAAAACGTAGCGAACTTTAGTTAACACCTTGGAATAACAACAAAGATCCCACGTACGTCAATAGGAAATATATTTTGTTTACTGTTATGTTGTTTTTTTTTTTTTGTTTATGAAGAAAGTGTTTACACACTGACCTATGGCCTTATAACAATAGTTTAATTAGTTAAAAATAAGAGTTGTTTGCTGCGTAAAGTCACTAAGTGCCGTCAGATCTGAAAATTGAAATTTTTTAGGCTAGTTTGATTATATTTATGACTTATGGCGTGTCAAGTGTTTTTGGCTAATTAAGGGCTTTTGACTAATCAGAAAAAACGTAGCGAATTTTAGTTAACACCTAGAAATAACAACAAAGATCCCACGTGCGTCAATAGGAAATATATTTTATTAACTGTTATGTTGTTGTTTTTTTTTTTTTTTTTTATGAAGAAAGTGTTTGCACACTTACATATGGCTTTGTAACAATAGTTTAATTAGTTAAAAATAAGAGTTGTTTGCTGCGTAAAGTCACTAAATGCCGTCAGATCTGAACATTGAAATTGTTTAGGCTCGTTTGTTTATATTTATGACTTATGGCGTTTCAATTGTTTTTGTCTAATTAAGGGCTTTTGACTAATCAGACAAAACGTAGCGAACTTTAGTTAACAATTTGGAATAACAACAAAGATTCCACGTACGTCAATAGGAAATATATTTTGTTTTCAGTTATGTTTTTTTTTTTATGAACAAAGTGTTTACACCCTGACATATGGCTTTGTAACAATAGTTTAATTAGTTAAAAATAAGAGTTGTTTGCTGCGTAAAGTCACTAAATGCCGTCAGATCTGAACATTGAAATTTTTCAGGCTAGTTTGTTTATATTTATGACTTATGGCGTTTCAAGTGTTTTTGACTAATTAAGGGCTTTTGACTTATCAGACAAAACGTAGCGAACTTTAGTTAACAATTTGGAATAACAACAACGATTCCACGTACGTCAATAGGAAAATTTTTTTTGTTTACTATTATGCTGTTTTTTTTTTTTTGGTTTATGAAGAAAGTGTTTACAAACTGACATATGGCTTTATAACAATAGTTAATTAGTTAAAAATAAGAGTTGTTTGCTGCGTAAAGTCACTAAGAGCCGTCAGATCTCAAAATTGAAATTTTTTAGGCTCGTTTGTTTATATTTATGACTTATGGCGTTTCAATTGTTTTTGTCTAATTAAGGGCTTTTGACTAATCAGACAAAACGTAGCGAACTTTAGTTAACACCTTGGAATAACAACAAAGATCCCACGTACGTCAATAGGAAATATATTTTGTTTACTATTATGCTGTTTTTTTTTTTTTGGTTTATGAAGAAAGTGTTTACAAACTGACATATGACTTTATAACAATAGTTAATTAGTTAAAAATAAGAGTTGTTTGCTGCGTAAAGTCACTAAGAGCCGTCAGATCTGAAAATTGAAATTTTGTAGGCTCGTTTGTTTATATTTATGACTTATGGCGTTTCAAGTGTTTTTGACTAATTAAGGGCTTTTGACTAATCAGACAAAACGTAGCGAACTTTAGTTAACAATTTGGAATAACAACAACGATTCCACGTACGTCAATAGGAAAATTTTTTTTGTTTACTATTATGCTGTTTTTTTTTTTTTGGTTTATGAAGAAAGTGTTTACAAACTGACATATGGCTTTATAACAATAGTTAATTAGTTAAAAATAAGAGTTGTTTGCTGCGTAAAGTCACTAAGAGCCGTCAGATCTCAAAATTGAAATTTTTTAGGCTCGTTTGTTTATATTTATGACTTATGGCGTTTCAATTGTTTTTGTCTAATTAAGGGCTTTTGACTAATCAGACAAAACGTAGCGAACTTTAGTTAACACCTTGGAATAACAACAAAGATCCCACGTACGTCAATAGGAAATATATTTTGTTTACTATTATGCTGTTTTTTTTTTTTTGGTTTATGAAGAAAGTGTTTACAAACTGACATATGGCTTTATAACAATAGTTAATTAGTTAAAAATAAGAGTTGTTTGCTGCGTAAAGTCACTAAATGCCGTCAGATCTGAACATTGAAATTTTGTAGGCTCGTTTGTTTATATTTATGACTTATGGCGTTTCAAGTGTTTTTGACTAATTAGGGGCTTTTGACTAATCAAATAAAACATAGCGAACTTTAATTAACACTTTGGGATAACAAAAAAGAGACCACGTGCGTCAATAGGAAATATATTTTGTTTTCAGTTATGTTTTTTTTTTTTATGAAGAAAGTGTTTACAAACTGACATATGGCTTTGTAACAATAGTTAATTAGTTAAAAATAAGAGTTGTTTGCTGCGTAAAGTCACTAAATGCCGTCAGATCTGAACATTGAAATTTTTCAGGCTAGTTTGTTTATATTTATGACTTATGGCGTTTCAAGTGTTTTTGACTAATTAAGGGCTTTTGACTTATCAGACAAAACGTAGCGAACTTTAGTTAACAATTTGGAATAACAACAAGGATTCCACGTACGTCAATAGGAAATATATTTTGTTTTCAGTTATGTTTTTTTTTATGAAGAAAGTGTTTACACACTGACATATGGCTTTATAACAATAGTTTAATTAGTTAAAAATAAGAGTTGTTTGCTGCGTAAAGTCACTAAGAGCCGTCAGATCTGAAAATTGAAATTTTTTAGGCTCGTTTGTTTATATTTATGACTTATGGCGTTTCAATTGTTTTTGTCTAATTAAGGGCTTTTGACTAATCAGACAAAACGTAGCGAACTTTAGTTAACACCTTGGAATAACAACAAAGATCCCACGTACGTCAATAGGAAATATATTTTGTTTACTATTATGTTGTTTTTTTTTTTTGGTTTATGAAGAAAGTGTTTACAAACTGACATATGGCTTTATAACAATAGTTAATTAGTTAAAAATAAGAGTTGTTTGCTGCGTAAAGTCACTAAGAGCCGTCAGATCTGAAAATTGAAATTTTTTAGGCTCGTTTGTTTATATTTATGACTTATGGCGTTTCAAGTGTTTGTGACTAATTAGGGGCTTTTGGCTAATCAAATAAAACGTAGCGAACTTTAATTAACACTTGTGAATAACAACAAGGATTCCACGTAGGTCAATAAGAAATATATTTTGTTTACTGTAATGTTTTTTTTATGAAGAAAGTGTTTACACACTGACATAAGGCTTTATAACAATAGTTTAATTAGTTAAAAATAAGAGTTGTTTGCTGCGTAAAGTCACTAAGTGCCGTCAGATCTGAAAATTGAAATTTTTTAGGCTCGTTTGTTTATATTTATGACTTATGGCGTTTCAAGTGTTTTTGACTAATTAAGGGCTTTTGACTAATCAGACAAAACGTAGCGAACTTTAGTTAACAATTTGGAATAACAACAAAGATTCCACGTACGTCAATAGGAAATATATTTTGTTTTCAGTTATGTTTTTTTTTTATGAAGAAAGTGTTTACGCACTGACATATGGCTTTATAACAATAGTTAATTAGTTAAAAATAAGAGTTGTTTGCTGCGTAAAGTCACTAAGAGCCGTCAGATCTGAAAATTGAAATTTTTTAGGCTCGTTTGTTTATATTTATGACTTATGGCGTTTCAAGTGTTTGTGACTAATTAGGGGCTTTTGGCTAATCAAATAAAACGTAGCGAACTTTAATTAACACTTGTGAATAACAACAAGGATTCCACGTAGGTCAATAAGAAATATATTTTGTTTACTGTAATGTTTTTTTTATGAAGAAAGTGTTTACACACTGACATAAGGCTTTATAACAATAGTTTAATTAGTTAAAAATAAGAGTTGTTTGCTGCGTAAAGTCACTAAGTGCCGTCAGATCTGAAAATTGAAATTTTTTAGGCTCGTTTGTTTATATTTATGACTTATGGCGTTTCAAGTGTTTTTGACTAATTAAGGGCTTTTGACTAATCAGACAAAACGTAGCGAACTTTAGTTAACAATTTGGAATAACAACAACGATTCCACGTACGTCAATAGGAAAATTTTTTTTGTTTACTATTATGCTGTTTTTTTTTTTTTGGTTTATGAAGAAAGTGTTTACAAACTGACATATGGCTTTATAACAATAGTTAATTAGTTAAAAATAAGAGTTGTTTGCTGCGTAAAGTCACTAAGAGCCGTCAGATCTCAAAATTGAAATTTTTTAGGCTCGTTTGTTTATATTTATGACTTATGGCGTTTCAATTGTTTTTGTCTAATTAAGGGCTTTTGACTAATCAGACAAAACGTAGCGAACTTTAGTTAACACCTTGGAATAACAACAAAGATCCCACGTACGTCAATAGGAAATATATTTTGTTTACTATTATGCTGTTTTTTTTTTTTTGGTTTATGAAGAAAGTGTTTACAAACTGACATATGACTTTATAACAATAGTTAATTAGTTAAAAATAAGAGTTGTTTGCTGCGTAAAGTCACTAAGAGCCGTCAGATCTGAAAATTGAAATTTTGTAGGCTCGTTTGTTTATATTTATGACTTATGGCGTTTCAAGTGTTTTTGACTAATTAAGGGCTTTTGACTAATCAGACAAAACGTAGCGAACTTTAGTTAACAATTTGGAATAACAACAACGATTCCACGTACGTCAATAGGAAAATTTTTTTTGTTTACTATTATGCTGTTTTTTTTTTTTTGGTTTATGAAGAAAGTGTTTACAAACTGACATATGGCTTTATAACAATAGTTAATTAGTTAAAAATAAGAGTTGTTTGCTGCGTAAAGTCACTAAGAGCCGTCAGATCTCAAAATTGAAATTTTTTAGGCTCGTTTGTTTATATTTATGACTTATGGCGTTTCAATTGTTTTTGTCTAATTAAGGGCTTTTGACTAATCAGACAAAACGTAGCGAACTTTAGTTAACACCTTGGAATAACAACAAAGATCCCACGTACGTCAATAGGAAATATATTTTGTTTACTATTATGCTGTTTTTTTTTTTTTGGTTTATGAAGAAAGTGTTTACAAACTGACATATGGCTTTATAACAATAGTTAATTAGTTAAAAATAAGAGTTGTTTGCTGCGTAAAGTCACTAAATGCCGTCAGATCTGAACATTGAAATTTTGTAGGCTCGTTTGTTTATATTTATGACTTATGGCGTTTCAAGTGTTTTTGACTAATTAGGGGCTTTTGACTAATCAAATAAAACATAGCGAACTTTAATTAACACTTTGGGATAACAAAAAAGAGACCACGTGCGTCAATAGGAAATATATTTTGTTTTCAGTTATGTTTTTTTTTTTTATGAAGAAAGTGTTTACAAACTGACATATGGCTTTGTAACAATAGTTAATTAGTTAAAAATAAGAGTTGTTTGCTGCGTAAAGTCACTAAATGCCGTCAGATCTGAACATTGAAATTTTTCAGGCTAGTTTGTTTATATTTATGACTTATGGCGTTTCAAGTGTTTTTGACTAATTAAGGGCTTTTGACTTATCAGACAAAACGTAGCGAACTTTAGTTAACAATTTGGAATAACAACAAGGATTCCACGTACGTCAATAGGAAATATATTTTGTTTTCAGTTATGTTTTTTTTTATGAAGAAAGTGTTTACACACTGACATATGGCTTTATAACAATAGTTTAATTAGTTAAAAATAAGAGTTGTTTGCTGCGTAAAGTCACTAAGAGCCGTCAGATCTGAAAATTGAAATTTTTTAGGCTCGTTTGTTTATATTTATGACTTATGGCGTTTCAATTGTTTTTGTCTAATTAAGGGCTTTTGACTAATCAGACAAAACGTAGCGAACTTTAGTTAACACCTTGGAATAACAACAAAGATCCCACGTACGTCAATAGGAAATATATTTTGTTTACTATTATGTTGTTTTTTTTTTTTGGTTTATGAAGAAAGTGTTTACAAACTGACATATGGCTTTATAACAATAGTTAATTAGTTAAAAATAAGAGTTGTTTGCTGCGTAAAGTCACTAAGAGCCGTCAGATCTGAAAATTGAAATTTTTTAGGCTCGTTTGTTTATATTTATGACTTATGGCGTTTCAAGTGTTTGTGACTAATTAGGGGCTTTTGGCTAATCAAATAAAACGTAGCGAACTTTAATTAACACTTGTGAATAACAACAAGGATTCCACGTAGGTCAATAGGAAATATATTTTGTTTACTGTTATGTTTTTTTTATGAAGAAAGTGTTTACACACTGACATATGGCTTTATAACAATAGTTTAATTAGTTAAAAATAAGAGTTGTTTTTCCTGCGTAAAGTCACTAAGTGCCGTCAGATCTGAAAATTGAAATTTTTTAGGCTCGTTTGTTTATATTTATGACTTATGGCGTTTCAAGTGTTTTTGACTAATTAAGGGCTTTTGACTAATCAGACAAAACCTAGCGAACTTTAGTTAACAATTTGGAATAACAACAAGGATTCCACGTACGTCAATAGGAAATATATTTTGTTTTCAGTTATGTTTTTTTTTATGAAGAAAGTGTTTACACACTTACATATGGCTTTATAACAATAGTTTAATTAGTTAAAAATAAGAGTTGTTTGCTGCGTAAAGTCACTAAGAGCCGTCAGATCTGAAAATTGAAATTTTTTAGGCTCGTTTGTTTATATTTATGACTTATGGCGTTTCAAGTGTTTTTGACTAATTAAAGGCTTTTGACTAATCAGACAAAACGTAGCGAACTTTAGTTAACAATTTGGAATAACAACAAAGATTCCACGTACGTCAATAGGAAATATATTTTGTTTACTATTATGTTGTTTTTTTTTTTTGGTTTATGAAGAAAGTGTTTACAAACTGACATATGGCTTTATAACAATAGTTAATTAGTTAAAAATAAGAGTTGTTTGCTGCGTAAAGTCACTAAGAGCCGTCAGATCTGAAAATTGAAATTTTTTACGCTCGTTTGTTTATATTTATGACTTATGGCGTTTCAAGTGTATTTGACTAATTAGGGGCTTTTGACTAATCAAATAAAACATAGCGAACTTTAATTAACACTTTGGGATAACAAAAAAGATCCCACGTGCGTCAATAGGAAATATATTTTGTTTTCAGTTATGTTTTTTTTTTTTTATGAAGAGAGTGTTTACACACTGACATATGGCTTTGTAACAATAGTTTATTTAGTTAAAAATAAGAGTTGTTTGCTGCGTAAAGTCACTAAATGCCGTCAGATCTGAACATTGAAATTTTTTAGGCTCGTTTGTTTATATTTATGACTTATGGCGTTTCAAGCGTTTTTGACTAATTAAGGGCTTTTGACTTATCAGACAAAACGTAGCGAACTTTAGTTAACAATTTGGAATAACAACAAGGATTCCACGTACGTCAATAGGAAATATATTTTGTTTTCAGTTATGTTTTTTTTTATGAAGAAAGTGTTTACACACTGACATATGGCTTTATAACAATAGCTTAATTAGTTAAAAATAAGAGTTGTTTGCTGCGTAAAGTCACTAAATGCCGTCAGATCTGAAAATTGAAATTTTTTAGGCTCGTTTGTTTATATTTATGACTTATGGCGTTTCAAGTGTTTTTGTCTAATTAAGGGCTTTTGACTAATCAGACAAAACGTAGCGAATTTTAGTTAACACCTTAGAATAACAACAAAGATCCCACGTACGTCAATAGGAAATATATTTTGTTTACTGTTATGTTGTTTTTTTTTGTTTATGAAGAAAGTGTTTACACAGTGACATATGGCTTTATAACAATAGTTTAATTAGTTAAAAATAAGAGTTGTTTGCTGCGTAAAGTCACTAAGTGCCGTCAGATCTGAAAATTGAAATTGTTTAGGCTTGTTTGTTTATATTTATGACTTATGGCGTTTCAAGTGTTTTTGTCTAATTAAGGGCTTTTGACTAATCAGACAAAACGTAGTGAATTTTAGTTAACACCTTGGAATAACAACAAAGATCCCACGTACGTCAATAGGAAATATATTTTAGTAACTGTTGTGTTGTTGTTTTTTTTTTTTTTTTGTTTATGAAGAAAGTGTTTACACACTGACATATGGCTTTATAACAATAGTATAATTAGTTAAAAATAAGAGTTGTTTGATGCGTAAAGTCACTAAGTGCCGTCAGATCTGAAAACTGAAATTTTTTAGGCTCGTTTGTTTATATTTATGACTTATGGCGTTTCAAGTGTTTTTGTATAATTAAGGGCTTTTGACTAATCAGACAAAACGTAGCGAATTTTAGTTAACACCTTGGAATAACAACAAAGATCCCACGTACGTCAATAGGAAATATATTTTATTAACTGTTATGTTGTTGTTTGTTTTTTTTTTTTTTGTTTATGAAGAAAGTGTTTACACACTGACATATGGCTTTATAACAATAGTATAATTAGTTAAAAATAAGAGTTGTTTGCTGCGTAAAATCACTAAGCGCCGTCAGATCTGAAAATTGAAATTGTTTAGGCTCGTTTGTTTATATTTATGACTTATGGCGTTTCAATTGTTTTTGTCTAATTAAGGGCTTTTGACTAATCAGACAAAACGTAGCGAATTTTAGTTAACACCTTGGAATAACAACAAAGATCCCACGTACGTCAATAGGAAATATATTTTATTAACTGTTATGTTGTTGTTTTTTTGTTTATGAAGAAAGTGTTTACACACTGACATATGGCTTTATAACAATAGTTTAATTAGTTAAAAATAAGAGTTGTTTGCTGCGTAAAGTCACTAATTGCCGTCAGATCTGAAAATTGAAATTTTTTAGGCTCGTTTGTTTATATTTATGACTTTTGGCGTTTCAAGTGCTTTTGACTAATTAAGGGCTTTTGACTAATCAGACAAAACGTAGCGAATTTTAGTTAACAACTTGGAATAACAACAAAGATCCCACGTACGTCAATAGGAAATATATTTTGTTTACTGTTATGTTGTTTTTTTTTTTGTTTATGAAGAAAGTGTTTACACACTGACATATGGCTTTATAACAATAGCTTAATTAGTTAAAAATAAGAGTTGTTTGCTGCGTAAAGTCACTAAGTGCCGTCAGATCTGAAAATTGAAATTTTTTAGGCTCGTTTGTTTATATTTATGACTTATGGCGTGTCAAGTATTTTTGACTAATTAAGGGCTTTTGACTATTCAGACAAAACGTAGCGAATTCTAATTAACACTTTGGAATAACAACAAAGATTCCACGTACGTCAATAGGAAATATATTTTGTTTTCAGTTATGTTTTTTTTTTATGAAGAAAGTGTTTACACACTGACATATGGCTTTGTAACAATAGTTTAATTAGTTAAAAATAAGAGTTGTTTGCTGCGTAAATTCACTAAATGCCGTCAGATCTGAACATTGAAATTTTTCAAGATAGTTTGTTTATATTTATGACTTATGGCGTTTCAAGTGCTTTTGACTTATCAGACAAAACGTAGCGAACTTTAGTTAACAATTTGGGATAACAACAAAGATCGCACGTGCGCCAATAGGAAATATATTTTGTTTACTGTTATGTTGTTTTTTTTTTTGTTTATGAAGAAAGTGTTTACACACTGACATATGGCTTTATAACAATAGTTTAATTAGTTAAAAATAAGAGTTGTTTGCTGCGTAAAGTCACTAAGTGCCGTCAGATCTGAAAATGGAAATTTTTTAGGCTCGTTTGTTTATATTTATGACTTATGGCGTGTCAAGTATTTTTTACTAATTAAGGGCTTTTGACTATTCAGACAAAACGTAGCGAATTCTAATTAACACTTTGGAATAACAACAAAGATTCCACGTACGTCAATAGGAAATATATTTTGTTTTCAGTTATGTTTTTTTTTTATGAAGAAAGTGTTTACACACTGACATATGGCTTTGTAACAATAGTTTAATTTGTTAAAAATAAGAGTTGTTTGCTGCGTAAAGTCACTAAATGCCGTCAGATCTGAACATTGAAATTTTTCAGGCTAGTTTGTTTATATTTATGACTTATGACGTTTCAAGTGTTTTTGACTAATTAAGGGCTTTTGACTTACCAGACAAAACGTAGCGAACTCTAGTTAACAATTTGGAATAACAACAAAGATTCCACGTACGCCAATAGGAAATATATTTTGTTTTCAGTTATGTTTTTTTTAAGAAGGAAGTGTTTACATACTGACATATGGCTTTGTAACAATAGTTTAATTTGTTAAAAATAAGAGTTGTTTGCTGCATAAAGTCACTAAATGCCGTCAGATCTGAACATTGAAATTTTTCAGGCTAGTTTGTTTATATTTATGACTTATGACGTTTCAAGTGTTTTTGACTAATTAAGGGCTTTTGATTTATCAGAAAAAACGTAGCGAACTCTAGTTAACAATTTGGAATAACAACAAAGATTCCACGTACGTCAATAGGAAATATATTTTGTTTTCAGTTATGTTTTTTTTTTATGAAGAAAGTGTTTACACACTGACATATGGCTTTGTAACAATAGTTTAATTTGTTAAAAATAAGAGTTGTTTGCTGCGTAAAGTCACTAAATGCCGTCAGATCTGAACATTGAAATTTTTCAGGCTAGTTTGTTTATATTTATGACTTATGGCGTTTCAAGTGTTTTTGACTAATTAAGGGCTTTTGATTTATCAGACAAAACGTAGCGAACTCTAGTTAACAATTTGGAATAACAACAAAGATTCCACGTACGTCAATAGGAAATATATTTTGTTTTCAGTTATGTTTTTTTTTTATGAAGAAAGTGTTTACACACTGACATATGGCTTTGTAACAATAGTTTAATTTGTTAAAAATAAGAGTTGTTTGCTGCGTAAAGTCACTAAATGCCGTCAGATCTGAACATTGAAATTTTTCAGGCTAGTTTGTTTATATTTATGACTTATGACGTTTCAGGTGTTTTTGACTAATTAAGGGCTTTTGACTTACCAGACAAAACGTAGCGAACTCTAGTTAACAATTTGGAATAACAACAAAGATTCCACGTACGTCAATAGGAAATATATTTTGTTTTCAGTTATGTTTTTTTTTTATGAAGAAAGTGTTTACACACTGACATATGGCTTTGTAAAAATAGTTTAATTGGTTAAAGATAAGAGTTGTTTGCTGCGTAAAGTCACTAAATGCCGCCAGATCTGAACATTGAAATTTTTCAGGCTAGTTTGTTTATATTTATGACTTATGACGTTTCAAGTGTTTTTGACTAATTAAGGGCTTTTGACTTACCAGACAAAACGTAGCGAACTCTAGTTAACAATTTGGAATAACAACAAAGATTCCACGTACGCCAATAGGAAATATATTTTGTTTTCAGTTATGTTTTTTTTATGAAGAAAGTGTTTACACACTGACATATGGCTTTGTAACAATAGTTTAATTTGTTAAAAATAAGAGTTGTTTGCTGCGTAAAGTCACTAAATGCCGTCAGATCTGAACTTTGAAATATTTCAGGCTAGTTTGTTTATATTTATGACTTATGGCGTTTCAGGTGTTTTTGACTAATTAAGGGCTTTTGACTTATCAGACAAAACGTAGCGAACTCTAATTAACAATTTGGAATAACAACAAAGATTCCAGGTACGTCAATAGGAAATATATTTTGTTTTCAGCTATGTTTTTTTTTATGAAGAAAGTGTTTACACACTGACATATGGCTTTGTAACAATATTTTAATTAGTTAAAAATAAGAGTTGTTTGCTGCGTAAAGTCACTAAGTGCCGTCAGATCTGAAAATTGAAATATTTTAGGCTAGTTTGATTAAAATTATGACTTATGGCGTTTCAAGTGTTTTTGACTAATTAAGGGATTTTGACTAATCAAATAAAACTAAGCGAACTTTAATTAACACTTTGGGATAACAACAAAGATCCCACGTGCGTCAATAGGAAATATATTTTGTTTTCAGTTATGTTTTTTTTTTTGTATGAAGAAAGTGTTTACACACTGACATATGGCTTTGTAAAAATAGTTTAATTAGTTAAAAATAAGAGTTGTTTGCTGCGTAAAGTCACTAAATGCCGTCAGATCTGAACATTGAAATTTTTCAGGCTAGTTTGTTTATATTTATGACTTATGGCGTTTCAAGTGTTTTTGACTAATTAAGGGCTTTTGACTTATCAGACAAAACGTAGCGAACTCTAGTTAACAATTTGGAATAACAAAAAGATTCCACGCACGTCAATAGGAAATATATTTTGTTTTCAGTTATGTTTTTTTTTATGAAGAAAATGTTTACACACTGACATATGGGTTTGTAACAATAGTTTAATTAGTTAAAAATAAGAGTTGTTTGCTGCGTAAAGTCACTAATTGCCGTCAGATCTGAACATTGAAACTTTTCAGGCTAGTTTGTTTATATTTATGACTTATGGTATTTCAAGTGTTTTTGACTAATTATGGGCTTTTGACTTATCAGACAAAACGTACCGAACTCTAGTTAACAATTTGGAATTACAACAAAGATTCCACGTACGTCAATAGGGAATATATTTTGTTTTCAGTTATGTTTTTTTTATGAAGAAAGTGTTTACACACTGACATATGGTTTTGTAACAATAGTTTAATTAGTTAAAAATAAGAGTTGTTTGCTGCGTAAAGTCACTAAATGCCGTCAGATCTGAATATTGAAATTTTTCAGTCTAGTTTGTTTATATTTATGACTTATGACGTTTCAAGTGTTTTTGACTAATTAAGGGCTTTTGACTTATCAGACAAAACGTAGCGAACTCTGGTTAACAATTTGGAATAACAACAAAGATTCCACGTACGTCAATAGGAAATATATTTTGTTTTCAATTATGTTTTTTTTTATGAAGAAAGTGTTTACACACTGACATATGGCATTGTAACAATAGTTTAATTAGTTAAAAATAAGAGTTGTTTGCTGCGTAAAGTCACTAATTGCCCTCAGATCTGAACATTGAAACTTTTCAGGCTAGTTTGTTTATATTTATGACTTATGGCGTTTCAAGTGTTTTTGACTAATTAAGGGCTTTTGACTTATCAGACAAAACGTACCGAACTCTAGTTAACAATTTGGAATTACAACAAAGATTCCACGTACGTCAATAGGAAATATATTTTGTTTTCAGTTATGTTTTTTTTTATGAAGAAAGTGTTTACACACTGACATATGGCTTTGTAACAACAGTTTAATAAGTTAAAAATAAGAGTTGTTTGCTGCGTAAAGTCACTAATTGCCGTCAGATCTGAACATTGAAATTTTTCAAGCTAGTTTGTTTATATTTATGACTTATGGCGTTTCAAGTGTTTTTGACTAATTAAGGGCTTTTGACTTATCAGACAAAACGTAGCGAACTCCAGTTAACAATTTGGAATAACAACAAAGATTCCACGAACGTCAATAGGAAATATATTTTGTTTTCAGTTATGTTTTTTTTATGAAGAAAGTGTTTACACACTGACATATGGCTTTGTAACAATAATTTAATTAGTTAAAAATAAGAGTTGTTTGCTGCGTAAAGTCACTAATTGCCGTCAGATCTGAACATTGAAATTTTTCAAGCTAGTTTGTTTATATTTATGACTTATGGCGTTTCAAGTGTTTTTGACTAATTAAGGGCTTTTGACTTATCAGACAAAACGTAGCGAACTCCAGTTAACAATTTGGAATAACAACAAAGATTCCACGAACGTCAATAGGAAATATATTTTGTTTTCAGTTATGTTTTTTTATGAAGAAAGTGTTTACACACTGACATATGGCTTTGTAACAATAGTTTAATTAGTTAAAAATAAGAGTTGTTTGCTGCGTAAAGTCACTAATTGCCGTCAGATCTGAACATTGAAATTTTTCAGGCTAGTTTGTTTATATTTATGACTTATGGCGTTTCAAGTGTTTTTGACTAATTAAGGGCTTTTGACTTATCAGACAAAACGTAGCGAACTCTAGTTAACAATTTGGAATTACAACAAAGATTCCACGTACGTCAATAGGAAATATATTTTGTTTTCAGTTATGTTTTTTTTTTATGTAGAAAGTGTTTACACACTGTCATATGGCTTTGTAACAATAGTTTAATTAGTTAAAAATAAGAGTTGTTTGCTGCGTAAAGTCACTAATTGCCCTCAGATCTGAACATTGAAACTTTTCAGGCTAGTTTGTTTATATTTATGACTTATGGCGTTTCAAGTGTTTTTGACTAATTAAGGGCTTTTGACTTATCAGACAAAACGTAGCGAACTCTAGTTAACAATTTGGAATTACAACAAAGATTCCACGTACGTCAATAGGAAATATATTTTGTTTTCAGTTATGTTTTTTTTATGAAGAAAGTGTTTACACACTGACATATGGCTTTGTAACAATAGTTTAATTAGTTAAAAATAAGAGTTGTTTGCTGCGTAAAGTCACTAATTGCCGTCAGATCTGAACATTGAATCTTTTCAGGCTAGTTTGTTTATATTTATGACTTATGGCGTTTCAAGTGTTTTTGACTAATTAAGGGCTTTTGACTTATCAGACAAAACGTACCGAACTCTAGTTAACAATTTGGAATTACAACAAAGATTCCACGTACGTCAATAGGAAATATATTTTGTTTTCAGTTATGTTTTTTTATGAAGAAAGTGTTTACACACTGACATATGGCATTGTAACAATAGTTTAATTAGTTAAAAATAAGAGTTGTTTGCTGCGTAAAGTCACTAATTGCCGTCAGATCTGAACATTGAAACTTTTCAGGCTAGTTTGTTTATATTTATGACTTATGGCGTTTCAAGTGTTTTTGACTAATTAAGGGCTTTTGACTTATCAGACAAAACGTACCGAACTCTAGTTAACAATTTGGAATTACAACAAAGATTCCACGTACGTCAATAGGAAATATATTTTGTTTTCAGTTATGGTTTTTTTATGAAGAAAGTGTTTACACACTGACATATGGCTTTGTAACAATAGTTTAATTAGTTAAAAAAAAGAGTTGTTTGCTGCGTAAAGTCACTAATTGCCCTCAGATCTGAATATTGAAACTTTTCAGGCTAGTTTGTTTATATTTATGACTTATGGCGTTTCAAGTGTTTTTGACTAATTAAGGGCTTTTGACTTATCAGACAAAACGTACCGAACTCTAGTTAACAATTTGGAATTACAACAAAGATTCCACGTATGTCAATAGGAAATATATTTTGTTTTCAGTTATGTTTTTTTTATGAAGAAAGTGTTTACACACTGACATATGGCTTTGTAACAATAGTTTAATTAGTTAAAAATAAGAGTTGTTTGCTGCGTAAAGTCACTAAATGCCGTCAGATCTGAACATTGAAATTTTTCAGGCTAGTTTGTTTATATTTATGACTTATGGCGTTTCAAGTGTTTTTGACTAATTAAACGTAGCGGACTCTAGTTAACAATTTGGAATAACAACAAAGATTCCACGTACGTCAATAGGAAATATATTTTGTTCTCAGTTATGTTTTTTTTATGAAGAAAGTGTTTACACACTGACATATGGCTTTGTAACAATAGTTTAATTAGTTAAAAATAAGAGTTGTTTGCTGCGTAAAGTCACTAAATGCCGTCAGATCTGAACATTGAAATTTTTCAGGCTAGTTTGTTTATATTTATGACTTATGAAGTTTCAAGTGTTTTTGACTAATTAAGGGCTTTTGACTTATCAGACAAAACGTAGCGTACTCTAGTTAACAATTTGGAATAACAACAAAGATTCCACGTACGTCAATAGGAAACATATTTTGTTTTCAGTTATGTTTTTTTTTATGAAGAAATTGTTTACACACTGACATATGGGTTTGTAACAATAGTTTAATTAGTTAAAAATAAGAGTTGTTTGCTGCGTAAAGTCACTAATTGCCGTCAGATCTGAACATTGAAACTTTTCAGGCTAGTTTGTTTATATTTATGACTTATGGCGTTTCAAGTGTTTTTGACTAATTAAGGGCTTTTGACTTATCAGACAAAACGTAGCGAACTCTAGTTAACAATTTGGAATTACAACAAAGATTCCACGTACGTCAATAGGAAATATATTTTGTTTTCAGTTATGTTTTTTTTTATGAAGAAAGTGTTTACACACTGACATATGGCTTTGTAACAATAGTTTAATTAGTTAAAAATAAGAGTTGTTTGCTGCGTAAAGTCACTAATTGCCGTCAGATCTGAACATTGAATCTTTTCAGGCTAGTTTGTTTATATTTATGACTTATGGCGTTTCAAGTGTTTTTGACTAATTAAGGGCTTTTGACTTATCAGACAAAACGTAGCGAACTCTAGTTAACAATTTGGAATTACAACAAAGATTCCACGTACGTCAATAGGAAATATATTTTGTTTTCAGTTATGTTTTTTTTATGAAGAAAGTGTTTACACACTGACATATGGGTTTGTAACAATAGTTTAATTAGTTAAAAATAAGAGTTGTTTGCTGCGTAAAGTCACTAATTGCCGTCAGATCTGAACATTGAAACTTTTCAGGCTAGTTTGTTTATATTTATAACTTATGGCGTTTCAAGTGTTTTTGACTAATTAAGGGCTTTTGACTTATCAGACAAAACGTACCGAACTCTAGTTAACAATTTGGAATTACAACAAAGATTCCACGTACGTCAATAGGAAATATATTTTGTTTTCAGTTATGTTTTTTTTATGAAGAAAGTGTTTACACACTGACATATGGCTTTGTGACAATAGTTTAATTAGTTAAAAATAAGAGTTGTTTGCTGCGTAAAGTCACTAATTGCCGTCAGATCTGAACATTGAATCTTTTCAGGCTAGTTTGTTTATATTTATGACTTATGGCGTTTCAAGTGTTTTTGACTAATTAAGGGCTTTTGACTTATCAGACAAAACGTAGCGAACTCTAGTTAACAATTTGGAATTACAACAAAGATTCCACGTACGTCAATAGGAAATATATTTTGTTTTCAGTTATGTTTTTTTTATGAAGAAAGTGTTTACACACTGACATATGGCTTTGTAACAATAGTTTAATTAGTTAAAAATAAGAGTTGTTTGCTGCGTAAAGTCACTAATTGCCGTCAGATCTGAACATTGAATCTTTTCAGGCTAGTTTGTTTATATTTATGACTTATGGCGTTTCAAGTGTTTTTGACTAATTAAGGGCTTTTGACTTATCAGACAAAACGTAGAGAACTCTAGTTAACAATTTGGAATTACAACAAAGATTCCACGTACGTCAATAGGAAATATATTTTGTTTTCAGTTATGTTTTTTTTATGAAGAAAGTGTTTACACACTGACATATGGCTTTGTAACAATAGTTTAATTAGTTAAAAATAAGAGTTGTTTGCTGCGTAAAGTCACTAATTGCCGTCAGATCTGAACATTGAATCTTTTCAGGCTAGTTTGTTTATATTTATGACTTATGGCGTTTCAAGTGTTTTTGACTAATTAAGGGCTTTTGACTTATCAGACAAAACGTAGCGAACTCTAGTTAACAATTTGGAATTACAACAAAGATTCCACGTACGTCAATAGGAAATATATTTTGTTTTCAGTTATGTTTTTTTTATGAAGAAAGTGTTTACACACTGACATATGGCTTTGTAACAATAGTTTAATTAGTTAAAAATAAGAGTTGTTTGCTGCGTAAAGTCACTAATTGCCGTCAGATCTGAACATTGAAACTTTTCAGGCTAGTTTGTTTATATTTATGACTTATGGCGTTTCAAGTGTTTTTGACTAATTAAGGGCTTTTGACTTATCAGACAAAACGTAGCGAACTCTAGTTAACAATTTGGAATTACAACAAAGATTCCACGTACGTCAATAGGAAATATATTTTGTTTTCAGTTATGTTTTTTTTATGAAGAAAGTGTTTACACACTGACATATGGCTTTGTAATAATAGTTTAATTAGTTAAAAATAAGAGTTGTTTGCTGCGTAAAGTCACTAATTGCCGTCAGATCTGAACATTGAATCTTTTCAGGCTAGTTTGTTTATATTTATGACTTATGGCGTTTCAAGTGTTTTTGACTAATTAAGGGCTTTTGACTTATCAGACAAAACGTAGCGAACTCTAGTTAACAATTTGGAATTACAACAAAGATTCCACGTACGTCAATAGGAAATATATTTTGTTTTCAGTTATGGTTTTTTTATGAAGAAAGTGTTTACACACTGACATATGGCTTTGTAACAATAGTTTAATTAGTTAAAAATAAGAGTTGTTTGCTGCGTAAAGTCACTAATTGCCCTCAGATCTGAACATTGAAACTTTTCAGGCTAGTTTGTTTATATTTATGACTTATGGCGTTTCAAGTGTTTTTGACTAATTAAGGGCTTTTGACTTATCAGACAAAACGTACCGAACTCTAGTTAACAATTTGGAATTACAACAAAGATTCCACGTATGCCAATAGGAAATATATTTTGTTTTCAGTTATGTTTTTTTTATGAAGAAAGTGTTTACACACTGACATATGGCTTTGTAACAATAGTTTAATTAGTTAAAAATAAGAGTTGTTTGCTGCGTAAAGTCACTAAATGCCGTCAGATCTGAACATTGAAATTTTTCAGGCTAGTTTGTTTATATTTATGACTTATGGCGTTTCAAGTGTTTTTGACTAATTAAGGGCTTTTGACTTATCAGACAAAACGTAGCGAACTCTAGTTAACAATTTGGAATAACAACAAAGATTCCACGTACGTCAATAGGAAATATATTTTGTTTTCAGTTATGTTTTTTTTATGAAGAAAGTGTTTACACACTGACATATGGCTTTGTAACAATAGTTTAATTAGTTAAAAATAAGAGTTGTTTGCTGCGTAAAGTCTCTAATTGCCGTCAGATCTGAACATTGAAACTTTTCAGGCTACTTTGTTTATATTTATGACTTATGGCGTTTCAAGTGTTTTTGACTAATTAAGGGCTTTTGACTTATCAGACAAAACGTACCGAACTCTAGTTAACAATTTGGAATTACAACAAAGATTCCACGTACGTCAATAGGAAATATATTTTGTTTTCAGTTATGTTTTTTTTATGAAGAAAGTGTTTACACACTAACATATGGCTTTGTAACAACAGTTTAGTTAGTTAAAAATAAGAGTTGTTTGCTGCGTAAAGTCACTAATTGCCGTCAGATCTGAACATTGAAACTTTTCAGGCTAGTTTGATTAAAATTATGACTTATGGCGTTTCAAGTGTTTTTGACTAATTAAGGGCTTTTGACTAATCAGACAAAACGTAGCGAATTTTAATTAACACTTTTGAATAACAACAAGGATTCCACGTAGGTCAATAGGAAATATATTTTGTTTTCAGTTATGTTTTTTTATGAAGAAAGTGTTTACACACTGACATATGGCTTTGTAACAATAGTTTAATTAGTTAAAAATAAGAGTTGTTTGCTGCGTAAAGTCACTAATTGCCGTCAGATCTGAACATTGAAATTTTTCAAGCTAGTTTGTTTATATTTATGACTTATGGCGTTTCAAGTGTTTTTGACTAATTAAGGGCTTTTGACTTATCAGACAAAACGTAGCGAACTCTAGTTAACAATTTGGAATAAAAAAAAGATTCCACGTACGTCAATAGGAAATATATTTTGTTTTCAGTTATGTTTTTTTTTATGAAAAAAGTGTTTACACACTGACATATGGCTTTGTAACAACAGTTTAATAAGTTAAAAATAAGAGTTGTTTGCTGCGTAAAGTCACTAATTGCCGTCAGATCTGAACATTGAAATTTTTCAAGCTAGTTTGTTTATATTTATGACTTATGGCGTTTCAAGTGTTTTTGACTAATTAAGGGCTTTTGACTTATCAGACAAAACGTACCGAACTCTAGTTAACAATTTGGAATTACAACAAAGATTCCACGTACGTCAATAGGAAATATATTTTGTTTTCAGTTATGTTTTTTTTTATGAAGAAAGTGTTTACACACTGACATATGGCTTTGTAACAATAGTTTAATTAGTTAAAAATAAGAGTTGTTTGCTGCGTAAAGTCACTAATTGCCGTCAGATCTGAACATTGAAACTTTTCAGGCTAGTTTGTTTATATTTATGACTTATGGCGTTTCAAGTGTTTTTGACTAATTAAGGGCTTTTGACTTATCAGACAAAACGTAGCGAACTCTAGTTAACAATTTGGAATTACAACAAAGATTCTACGTACGTCAATAGGAAATATATTTTGTTTTCAGTTATGTTTTTTTTATGAAGAAAGTGTTTACACACTGACATATGGCTTTGTAACAATAGTTTAATTAGTTAAAAATAAGAGTTGTTTGCTGCGTAAAGTCACTAATTGCCGTCAGATCTGAACATTGAATCTTTTCAGGCTAGTTTGTTTATATTTATGACTTATGGCGTTTCAAGTGTTTTTGACTAATTAAGGGCTTTTGACTTATCAGACAAAACGTAGCGAACTCTAGTTAACAATTTGGAATTACAACAAAGATTCCACGTACGTCAATAGGAAATATATTTTGTTTTCAGTTATGTTTTTTTTATGAAGAAAGTGTTTACACACTGACATATGGGTTTGTAACAATAGTTTAATTAGTTAAAAATAAGAGTTGTTTGCTGCGTAAAGTCACTAATTGCCGTCAGATCTGAACATTGAAACTTTTCAGGCTAGTTTGTTTATATTTATGACTTATGGCGTTTCAAGTGTTTTTGACTAATTAAGGGCTTTTGACTTATCAGACAAAACGTACCGAACTCTAGTTAACAATTTGGAATTACAACAAAGATTCCACGTACGTCAATAGGAAATATATTTTGTTTTCAGTTATGTTTTTTTTATGAAGAAAGTGTTTACACACTGACATATGGCTTTGTGACAATAGTTTAATTAGTTAAAAATAAGAGTTGTTTGCTGCGTAAAGTCACTAATTGCCGTCAGATCTGAACATTGAATCTTTTCAGGCTAGTTTGTTTATATTTATGACTTATGGCGTTTCAAGTGTTTTTGACTAATTAAGGGCTTTTGACTTATCAGACAAAACGTAGCGAACTCTAGTTAACAATTTGGAATTACAACAAAGATTCCACGTACGTCAATAGGAAATATATTTTGTTTTCAGTTATGTTTTTTTTATGAAGAAAGTGTTTACACACTGACATATGGCTTTGTAACAATAGTTTAATTAGTTAAAAATAAGAGTTGTTTGCTGCGTAAAGTCACTAATTGCCGTCAGATCTGAACATTGAATCTTTTCAGGCTAGTTTGTTTATATTTATGACTTATGGCGTTTCAAGTGTTTTTGACTAATTAAGGGCTTTTGACTTATCAGACAAAACGTAGCGAACTCTAGTTAACAATTTGGAATTACAACAAAGATTCCGCGTACGTCAATAGGAAATATATTTTGTTTTCAGTTATGTTTTTTTTATGAAGAAAGTGTTTACACACTGACATATGGCTTTGTAACAATAGTTTAATTAGTTAAAAATAAGAGTTGTTTGCTGCGTAAAGTCACTAATTGCCGTCAGATCTGAACATTGAATCTTTTCAGGCTAGTTTGTTTATATTTATGACTTATGGCGTTTCAAGTGTTTTTGACTAATTAAGGGCTTTTGACTTATCAGACAAAACGTAGCGAACTCTAGTTAACAATTTGGAATTACAACAAAGATTCCACGTACGTCAATAGGAAATATATTTTGTTTTCAGTTATGTTTTTTTTATGAAGAAAGTGTTTACACACTGACATATGGCTTTGTAACAATAGTTTAATTAGTTAAAAATAAGAGTTGTTTGCTGCGTAAAGTCACTAATTGCCGTCAGATCTGAACAGTGAAACTTTTCAGGCTAGTTTGTTTATATTTATGACTTATGGCGTTTCAAGTGTTTTTGACTAATTAAGGGCTTTTGACTTATCAGACAAAACGTAGCGAACTCTAGTTAACAATTTGGAATTACAACAAAGATTCCACGTACGTCAATAGGAAATATATTTTGTTTTCAGTTATGTTTTTTTTATGAAGAAAGTGTTTACACACTGACATATGGCTTTGTAACAATAGTTTAATTAGTTAAAAATAAGAGTTGTTTGCTGCGTAAAGTCACTAATTGCCGTCAGATCTGAACATTGAATCTTTTCAGGCTAGTTTGTTTATATTTATGACTTATGGCGTTTCAAGTGTTTTTGACTAATTAAGGGCTTTTGACTTATCAGACAAAACGTAGCGAACTCTAGTTAACAATTTGGAATTACAACAAAGATTCCACGTACGTCAAGAGGAAATATATTTTGTTTTCAGTTATGGTTTTTTTATGAAGAAAGTGTTTACACACTGACATATGGCTTTGTAACAATAGTTTAATTAGTTAAAAATAAGAGTTGTTTGCTGCGTAAAGTCACTAATTGCCCTCAGATCTGAACATTGAAACTTTTCAGGCTAGTTTGTTTATATTTATGACTTATGGCGTTTCAAGTGTTTTTGACTAATTAAGGGCTTTTGACTTATCAGACAAAACGTAGCGAACTCTAGTTAACAATTTGGAATTACAACAAAGATTCCACGTACGTCAAGAGGAAATATATTTTGTTTTCAGTTATGGTTTTTTTATGAAGAAAGTGTTTACACACTGACATATGGCTTTGTAACAATAGTTTAATTAGTTAAAAATAAGAGTTGTTTGCTGCGTAAAGTCACTAATTGCCGTCAGATCTGAACATTGAATCTTTTCAGGCTAGTTTGTTTATATTTATGACTTATGGCGTTTCAAGTGTTTTTGACTAATTAAGGGCTTTTGACTTATCAGACAAAACGTACCGAACTCTAGTTAACAATTTGGAATTACAACAAAGATTCCACGTACGTCAAGAGGAAATATATTTTGTTTTCAGTTATGGTTTTTTTATGAAGAAAGTGTTTACACACTGACATATGGCTTTGTAACAATAGTTTAATTAGTTAAAAATAAGAGTTGTTTGCTGCGTAAAGTCACTAATTGCCGTCAGATCTGAACATTGAATCTTTTCAGGCTAGTTTGTTTATATTTATGACTTATGGCGTTTCAAGTGTTTTTGACTAATTAAGGGCTTTTGACTTATCAGACAAAACGTAGCGAACTCTAGTTAACAATTTGGAATTACAACAAAGATTCCACGTACGTCAAGAGGAAATATATTTTGTTTTCAGTTATGGTTTTTTTATGAAGAAAGTGTTTACACACTGACATATGGCTTTGTAACAATAGTTTAATTAGTTAAAAATAAGAGTTGTTTGCTGCGTAAAGTCACTAATTGCCGTCAGATCTGAACATTGAAACTTTTCAGGCTAGTTTGTTTATATTTATGACTTATGGCGTTTCAAGTGTTTTTGACTAATTAAGGGCTTTTGACTTATCAGACAAAACGTAGCGAACTCTAGTTAACAATTTGGAATTACAACAAAGATTCCACGTACGTCAAGAGGAAATATATTTTGTTTTCAGTTATGGTTTTTTTATGAAGAAAGTGTTTACACACTGACATATGGCTTTGTAACAATAGTTTAATTAGTTAAAAATAAGAGTTGTTTGCTGCGTAAAGTCACTAATTGCCGTCAGATCTGAACATTGAATCTTTTCAGGCTAGTTTGTTTATATTTATGACTTATGGCGTTTCAAGTGTTTTTGACTAATTAAGGGCTTTTGACTTATCAGACAAAACGTACCGAACTCTAGTTAACAATTTGGAATTACAACAAAGATTCCACGTATGTCAATAGGAAATATATTTTGTTTTCAGTTATGTTTTTTTTATGAAGAAAGTGTTTACACACTGACATATGCCTTTGTAACAATAGTTTAATTAGTTAAAAATAAGAGTTGTTTGCTGCGTAAAGTCACTAAATGCCGTCAGATCTGAACATTGAAATTTTTCAGGCTAGTTTGTTTATATTTATGACTTATGGCGTTTCAAGTGTTTTTGACTAATTAAGGGCTTTTGACTTATCAGACAAAACGTAGCGAACTCTAGTTAACAATTTGGAATAACAACAAAGATTCCACGTACGTCAATAGGAAATATATTTTGTTTTCAGTTATGTTTTTTTTATGAAGAAAGTGTTTACACACTGACATATGGCTTTGTAAGAATAGTTTAATTAGTTAAAAATAAGAGTTGTTTGCTGCGTAAAGTCTCTAATTGCCGTCAGATCTGAACATTGAAACTTTTCAGGCTACTTTGTTTATATTTATGACTTATGGCGTTTCAAGTGTTTTTGACTAATTAAGGGCTTTTGACTTATCAGACAAAACGTACCGAACTCTAGTTAACAATTTGGAATTACAACAAAGATTCCACGTACGTCAATAGGAAATATATTTTGTTTTCAGTTATGTTTTTTTTATGAAGAAAGTGTTTACACACTAACATATGGCTTTGTAACAACAGTTTAGTTAGTTAAAAATAAGAGTTGTTTGCTGCGTAAAGTCACTAATTGCCGTCAGATCTGAACATTGAAACTTTTCAGGCTAGTTTGATTAAAATTATGACTTATGGCGTTTCAAGTGTTTTTGACTAATTAAGGGCTTTTGACTAATCAGACAAAACGTAGCGAATTTTAATTAACACTTTTGAATAACAACAAGGATTCCACGTAGGTCAATAGGAAATATATTTTGTTTTCAGTTATGTTTTTTTATGAAGAAAGTGTTTACACACTGACATATGGCTTTGTAACAATAGTTTAATTAGTTAAAACTAAGAGTTGTTTGCTGCGTAAAGTCACTAATTGCCGTCAGATCTGAACATTGAAATTTTTCAAGCTAGTTTGTTTATATTTATGACTTATGGCGTTTCAAGTGTTTTTGACTAATTAAGGGCTTTTGACTTATCAGACAAAACGTAGCGAACTCTAGTTAACAATTTGGAATAAAAAAAAGATTCCACGTACGTCAATAGGAAATATATTTTGTTTTCAGTTATGTTTTTTTTTATGAAGAAAGTGTTTACACACTGACATATGGCTTTGTAACAACAGTTTAATAAGTTAAAAATAAGAGTTGTTTGCTGCGTAAAGTCACTAATTGCCGTCAGATCTGAACATTGAAATTTTTCAAGCTAGTTTGTTTATATTTATGACTTATGGCGTTTCAAGTGTTTTTGACTAATTAAGGGCTTTTGACTTATCAGACAAAACGTAGCGAACTCCAGTTAACAATTTGGAATAACAACAAAGATTCCACGAACGTCAATAGGAAATATATTTTGTTTTCAGTTATGTTTTTTTTATGAAGAAAGTGTTTACACACTGACATATGGCTTTGTAACAATAGTTTAATTAGTTAAAAATAAGGGTTGTTTGCTGCGTAAAGTCACTAATTGCCGTCAGATCTGAACATTGAAATTTTTCAAGCTAGTTTGTTTATATTTATGACTTATGGCGTTTCAAGTGTTTTTGACTAATTAAGGGCTTTTGACTTATCAGACAAAACGTAGCGAACTCCAGTTAACAATTTGGAATAACAACAAAGATTCCACGAACGTCAATAGGAAATATATTTTGTTTTTAGTTATGTTTTTTTTATGAAGAAAGTGTTTACACACTGACATATGGCTTTGTAACAATAGTTTAATTAGTTAAAAATAAGAGTTGTTTGCTGCGTAAAGTCACTAATTGCCGTCAGATCTGAACATTGAAATTTTTCAGGCTAGTTTGTTTATATTTATGACTTATGGCGTTTCAAGTGTTTTTGACTAATTAAGGGCTTTTGACTTATCAGACAAAACGTAGCGGACTCTAGTTAACAATTTGGAATAACAACAAAGATTCCACGTACGTCAATAGGAAATATATTTTGTTCTCAGTTATGTTTTTTTTTATGAAGAAAGTGTTTACACACTGACATATGGCTTTGTAACAATAGTTTAATTAGTTAAAAATAAGAGTTGTTTGCTGCGTAAAGTCACTAAATGCCGTCAGATCTGAACATTGAAATTTTTCAGGCTAGTTTGTTTATATTTATGACTTATGACGTTTCAAGTGTTTTTGACTAATTAAGGGCTTTTGACTTATCAGACAAAACGTAGCGAACTCTAGTTAACAATTTGGAATAACAACAAAGATTCCACGTACGTCAATAGGAAATATATTTTGTTTTCAGTTATGTTTTTTTTTATGAAGAAAGTGTTTACACACTGACATATGGCTTTGTAACAATAGTTTAATTAGTTAAAAATAAGAGTTGTTTGCTGCGTAAAGTCACTAATTGCCGTCAGATCTGAACATTGAAACTTTTCAGGCTAGTTTGTTTATATTTATGACTTATGGCGTTTCAAGTGTTTTTGACTAATTAAGGGCTTTTGACTTATCAGACAAAACGTAGCGAACTCTAGTTAACAATTTGGAATAACAACAAAGATTCCACGTACGTCAATAGGAAATATATTTTGTTTTCAGTTATGTTTTTTTTATGAAGAAGGTGTTTACACACTGACATATGGCTTTGTAACAATAGTTTAATTAGTTAAAAATAAGAGTTGTTTGCTGCGTAGTCACTAATTGCCGTCAGATCTGAACATTGAAACTTTTCAGGCTAGTTTGTTTATATTTATGACTTATGGCGTTTCAAGTGTTTTTGACTAATTAAGGGCTTTTGACTTATCAGACAAAACGTAGCGAACTCTAGTTAACAATTTGGAATTACAACAAAGATTCCACGAACGTCAATAGGAAATATATTTTGTTTTCAGTTATGTTTTTTTTTATGAAGAAAGTGTTTACACACTGACATATGGCTTTGTAACAATAGTTTAATTAGTTAAAAATAAGAGTAGTTTGCTGCGTAAAGTCACTAATTGCCGTCAGATCTGAACATTGAAATTTTTCAGGCTAGTTTGTTTATATTTATGACTTATGGCGTTTCAAGTGTTTTTGACTAATTAAGGGCTTTTGACTTATCAGACAAAACGTAGCGAACTCCAGTTAACAATTTGGAATAACAACAAAGATTCCACGAACGTCAATAGGAAATATATTTTGTTTTCAGTTATGTTTTTTTTATGAAGAAAGTGTTTACACACTGACATATGGCTTTGTAACAATAGTTTAATTAGTTAAAAATAAGAGTTGTTTGCTGCGTAAAGTCACTAATTGCCGTCAGATCTGAACATTGAAATTTTTCAGGCTAGTTTGTTTATATTTATGACTTATGGCGTTTCAAGTGTTTTTGAATAATTAAGGGCTTTTGACTTATCAGACAAAATGTAGCGAACTCTAGTTAACAATTTGGAATTACAACAAAGATTCCACGTACGTCAATAGGAAATATATTTTGTTTTCAGTTATGTTTTTTTATGAAGAAAGTGTTTACACACTGACATATGGCTTTGTAACAATAGTTTAATTAGTTAAAAATAAGAGTTGTTTGCTGCGTAAAGTCACTAAATGCCGTCAGATCTGAACATTGAAATTTTTCAGGCTAGTTTGTTTATATTTATGACTTATGACGTTTCAAGTGTTTTTGACTAATTAAGGGCTTTTGACTTATCAGACAAAACGTAGCGAACTCTAGTTAACAATTTGGAATTACAACAAAGATTCCACGTACGTCAATAGGAAATATATTTTGTTTTCAGTTATGTTTTTTTTATGAAGAAAGTGTTTACACACTGACATATGGCTTTGTAACAATAGTTTAATTAGTTAAAAATAAGAGTTGTTTGCTGCGTAAAGTCACTAATTGCCGTCAGATCTGAACATTGAATCTTTTCAGGCTAGTTTGTTTATATTTATGACTTATGGCGTTTCAAGTGTTTTTGACTAATTAAGGGCTTTTGACTTATCAGACAAAACGTAGCGAACTCTAGTTAACAATTTGGAATTACAACAAAGATTCCACGTACGTCAATAGGAAATATATTTTGTTTTCAGTTATGTTTTTTTTTATGAAGAAAGTGTTTACACACTGACATATGGCTTTGTAACAATAGTTTAATTAGTTAAAAATAAGAGTTGTTTGCTGCGTAAAGTCACTAATTGCCGTCAGATCTGAACATTGAAACTTTTCAGGCTAGTTTGTTTATATTTATGACTTATGGCGTTTCAAGTGTTTTTGACTAATTAAGGGCTTTTGACTTATCAGACAAAACGTAGCGAACTCTAGTTAACAATTTGGAATTACAACAAAGATTCCACGTACGTCAATAGGAAATATATTTTGTTTTCACTTATGTTTTTTTTATGAAGAAAGTGTTTACACACTGACATATGGCTTTGTAACAATAGTTTAATTAGTTAAAAATAAGAGTTGTTTGCTGCGTAAAGTCACTAATTGCCGTCAGATCTGAACATTGAATCTTTTCAGGCTAGTTTGTTTATATTTATGACTTATGGCGTTTCAAGTGTTTTGACTAATTAAGGGCTTTTGACTTATCAGACAAAACGTAGCGAACTCTAGTTAACAATTTGGAATTACAACAAAGATTCCACGTACGTCAATAGGAAATATATTTTGTTTTCAGTTATGGTTTTTTTATGAAGAAAGTGTTTACACACTGACATATGGCTTTGTAACAATAGTTTAATTAGTTAAAAATAAGAGTTGTTTGCTGCGTAAAGTCACTAATTGCCCTCAGATCTGAACATTGAAACTTTTCAGGCTAGTTTGTTTATATTTATGACTTATGGCGTTTCAAGTGTTTTTGACTAATTAAGGGCTTTTGACTTATCAGACAAAACGTACCGAACTCTAGTTAACAATTTGGAATTACAACAAAGATTCCACGTATGTCAATAGGAAATATATTTTGTTTTCAGTTATGTTTTTTTTATGAAGAAAGTGTTTACACACTGACATATGCCTTTGTAACAATAGTTTAATTAGTTAAAAATAAGAGTTGTTTGCTGCGTAAAGTCACTAAATGCCGTCAGATCTGAACATTGAAATTTTTCAGGCTAGTTTGTTTATATTTATGACTTATGGCGTTTCAAGTGTTTTTGACTAATTAAGGGCTTTTGACTTATCAGACAAAACGTAGCGAACTCTAGTTAACAATTTGGAATAACAACAAAGATTCCACGTACGTCAATAGGAAATATATTTTGTTTTCAGTTATGTTTTTTTTATGAAGAAAGTGTTTACACACTGACATATGGCTTTGTAACAATAGTTTAATTAGTTAAAAATAAGAGTTGTTTGCTGCGTAAAGTCTCTAATTGCCGTCAGATCTGAACATTGAAACTTTTCAGGCTACTTTGTTTATATTTATGACTTATGGCGTTTCAAGTGTTTTTGACTAATTAAGGGCTTTTGACTTATCAGACAAAACGTACCGAACTCTAGTTAACAATTTGGAATTACAACAAAGATTCCACGTACGTCAATAGGAAATATATTTTGTTTTCAGTTATGTTTTTTTTATGAAGAAAGTGTTTACACACTAACATATGGCTTTGTAACAACAGTTTAGTTAGTTAAAAATAAGAGTTGTTTGCTGCGTAAAGTCACTAATTGCCGTCAGATCTGAACATTGAAACTTTTCAGGCTAGTTTGATTAAAATTATGACTTATGGCGTTTCAAGTGTTTTTGACTAATTAAGGGCTTTTGACTAATCAGACAAAACGTAGCGAATTTTAATTAACACTTTTGAATAACAACAAGGATTCCACGTAGGTCAATAGGAAATATATTTTGTTTTCAGTTATGTTTTTTTATGAAGAAAGTGTTTACACACTGACATATGGCTTTGTAACAATAGTTTAATTAGTTAAAAATAAGAGTTGTTTGCTGCGTAAAGTCACTAATTGCCGTCAGATCTGAACATTGAAATTTTTCAAGCTAGTTTGTTTATATTTATGACTTATGGCGTTTCAAGTGTTTTTGACTAATTAAGGGCTTTTGACTTATCAGACAAAACGTAGCGAACTCTAGTTAACAATTTGGAATAAAAAAAAGATTCCACGTACGTCAATAGGAAATATATTTTGTTTTCAGTTATGTTTTTTTTTATGAAGAAAGTGTTTACACACTGACATATGGCTTTGTAACAACAGTTTAATAAGTTAAAAATAAGAGTTGTTTGCTGCGTAAAGTCACTAATTGCCGTCAGATCTGAACATTGAAATTTTTCAAGCTAGTTTGTTTATATTTATGACTTATGGCGTTTCAAGTGTTTTTGACTAATTAAGGGCTTTTGACTTATCAGACAAAACGTAGCGAACTCCAGTTAACAATTTGGAATAACAACAAAGATTCCACGAACGTCAATAGGAAATATATTTTGTTTTCAGTTATGTTTTTTTTATGAAGAAAGTGTTTACACACTGACATATGGCTTTGTAACAATAGTTTAATTAGTTAAAAATAAGAGTTGTTTGCTGCGTAAAGTCACTAATTGCCGTCAGATCTGAACATTGAAATTTTTCAAGCTAGTTTGTTTATATTTATGACTTATGGCGTTTCAAGTGTTTTTGACTAATTAAGGGCTTTTGACTTATCAGACAAAACGTAGCGAACTCTAGTTAACAATTTGGAATAACAACAAAGATTCCACGTACGTCAATAGGAAATATATTTTGTTTTCAGTTATGTTTTTTTTTATGAAGAAAGTGTTTACACACTGACATATGGCTTTGTAACAATAGTTTAATTAGTTAAAAATAAGAGTTGTTTGCTGCGTAAAGTCACTAATTGCCGTCAGATCTGAACATTGAAACTTTTCAGGCTAGTTTGTTTATGTTTATGACTTATGGCGTTTCAAGTGTTTTTGACTAATTAAGGGCTTTTGACTTATCAGACAAAACGTAGCGAACTCTAGTTAACAATTTGGAATAACAACAAAGATTCCACGTACGTCAATAGGAAATATATTTTGTTTTCAGTTATGTTTTTTTTATGAAGAAGGTGTTTACACACTGACATATGGCTTTGTAACAATAGTTTAATTAGTTAAAAATAAGAGTTGTTTGCTGCGTAGTCACTAATTGCCGTCAGATCTGAACATTGAAACTTTTCAGGCTAGTTTGTTTATATTTATGACTTATGGCGTTTCAAGTGTTTTTGACTAATTAAGGGCTTTTGACTTATCAGACAAAACGTACCGAACTCTAGTTAACAATTTGGAATTACAACAAAGATTCCACGTAGGTCAATAGGAAATATATTTTGTTTTCAGTTATGTTTTTTTTTGTATGAAGAAAGTGTTTACACACTGACATATGGCTTTGTAAAAATAGTTTAATTAGTTAAAAATAAGAGTTGTTTGCTGCGTAAAGTCACTAAATGCCGTCAGATCTGAACATTGAAATTTTTCAGGCTAGTTTGTTTATATTTATGACTTATGGCGTTTCAAGTGTTTTTGACTAATTAAGGGCTTTTGACTTATCAGACAAAACGTAGCGAACTCTAGTTAACAATTTGGAATAAAAAAAAGATTCCACGTACGTCAATAGGAAATATATTTTGTTTTCAGTTATGTTTTTTTTTATGAAGAAAGTGTTTACACACTGACATATGGCTTTGTAGCAATAGTTTAATAAGTTAAAAATAAGAGTTGTTTGCTGCGTAAAGTCACTAAATGCCGTCAGATCTGAACATTGAAATTTTTCAAGCTAGTTTGTTTATATTTATGACTTATGGCGTTTCAAGTGTTTTTGACTAATTAAGGGCTTTTGACTTATCAGACAAAACGTAGCGAACTCCAGTTAACAATTTGGAATAACAACAAAGATTCCACGAACGTCAATAGGAAATATATTTTGTTTTCAGTTATGTTTTTTTTATGAAGAAAGTGTTTACACACTGACATATGGCTTTGTAACAATAGTTTAATTAGTTAAAAATAAGAGTTGTTTGCTGCGTAAAGTCACTAATTGCCGTCAGATCTGAACATTGAAATTTTTCAGGCTAGTTTGTTTATATTTATGACTTATGGCGTTTCAAGTATTTTTGACTAATTAAGGGCTTTTGACTTATCAGACAAAACGTAGCGAACTCTAGTTAACAATTTGGAATTACAACAAAGATTCCACGAACGTCAATAGGAAATATATTTTGTTTTCAGTTATGTTTTTTTTTATGAAGAAAGTGTTTACACACTGACATATGGCTTTGTAACAATAGTTTAATTAGTTAAAAATAAGAGTAGTTTGCTGCGTAAAGTCACTAATTGCCGTCAGATCTGAACATTGAAATTTTTCAGGCTAGTTTGTTTATATTTATGACTTATGGCGTTTCAAGTGTTTTTGACTAATTAAGGGCTTTTGACTTATCAGACAAAACGTAGCGAACTCCAGTTAACAATTTGGAATAACAACAAAGATTCCACGAACGTCAATAGGAAATATATTTTGTTTTCAGTTATGTTTTTTTTATGAAGAAAGTGTTTACACACTGACATATGGCTTTGTAACAATAGTTTAATTAGTTAAAAATAAGAGTTGTTTGCTGCGTAAAGTCACTAATTGCCGTAAGATCTGAACATTGAAATTTTTCAGGCTAGTTTGTTTATATTTATGACTTATGGCGTTTCAAGTGTTTTTGAATAATTAAGGGCTTTTGACTTATCAGACAAAATGTAGCGAACTCTAGTTAACAATTTGGAATTACAACAAAGATTCCACGTACGTCAATAGGAAATATATTTTGTTTTCAGTTATGTTTTTTTATGAAGAAAGTGTTTACACACTGACATATGGCTTTGTAACAATAGTTTAATTAGTTAAAAATAAGAGTTGTTTGCTGCGTAAAGTCACTAAATGCCGTCAGATCTGAACATTGAAATTTTTCAGGCTAGTTTGTTTATATTTATGACTTATGACGTTTCAAGTGTTTTTGACTAATTAAGGGCTTTTGACTTATCAGACAAAACGTAGCGAACTCTAGTTAACAATTTGGAATTACAACAAAGATTCCACGTACGTCAATAGGAAATATATTTTGTTTTCAGTTATGTTTTTTTTATGAAGAAAGTGTTTACACACTGACATATGGCTTTGTAACAATAGTTTAATTAGTTAAAAATAAGAGTTGTTTGCTGCGTAAAGTCACTAATTGCCGTCAGATCTGAACATTGAATCTTTTCAGGCTAGTTTGTTTATATTTATGACTTATGGCGTTTCAAGTGTTTTTGACTAATTAAGGGCTTTTGACTTATCAGACAAAACGTAGCGAACTCTAGTTAACAATTTGGAATTACAACAAAGATTCCACGTACGTCAATAGGAAATATATTTTGTTTTCAGTTATGTTTTTTTTATGAAGAAAGTGTTTACACACTGACATATGGCTTTGTAACAATAGTTTAATTAGTTAAAAATAAGAGTTGTTTGCTGCGTAAAGTCACTAATTGCCGTCAGATCTGAACATTGAAACTTTTCAGGCTAGTTTGTTTATATTTATGACTTATGGCGTTTCAAGTGTTTTTGACTAATTAAGGGCTTTTGACTTATCAGACAAAACGTAGCGAACTCTAGTTAACAATTTGGAATTACAACAAAGATTCCACGTACGTCAATAGGAAATATATTTTGTTTTCAGTTATGTTTTTTTTATGAAGAAAGTGTTTACACACTGACATATGGCTTTGTAACAATAGTTTAATTAGTTAAAAATAAGAGTTGTTTGCTGCGTAAAGTCACTAATTGCCGTCAGATCTGAACATTGAATCTTTTCAGGCTAGTTTGTTTATATTTATGACTTATGGCGTTTCAAGTGTTTTTGACTAATTAAGGGCTTTTGACTTATCAGACAAAACGTAGCGAACTCTAGTTAACAATTTGGAATTACAACAAAGATTCCACGTACGTCAATAGGAAATATATTTTGTTTTCAGTTATGGTTTTTTTATGAAGAAAGTGTTTACACACTGACATATGGCTTTGTAACAATAGTTTAATTAGTTAAAAATAAGAGTTGTTTGCTGCGTAAAGTCACTAATTGCCCTCAGATCTGAACATTGAAACTTTTCAGGCTAGTTTGTTTATATTTATGACTTATGGCGTTTCAAGTGTTTTTGACTAATTAAGGGCTTTTGACTTATCAGACAAAACGTACCGAACTCTAGTTAACAATTTGGAATTACAACAAAGATTCTACGTATGTCAATAGGAAATATATTTTGTTTTCAGTTATGTTTTTTTTATGAAGAAAGTGTTTACACACTGACATATGCCTTTGTAACAATAGTTTAATTAGTTAAAAATAAGAGTTGTTTGCTGCGTAAAGTCACTAAATGCCGTCAGATCTGAACATTGAAATTTTTCAGGCTAGTTTGTTTATATTTATGACTTATGGCGTTTCAAGTGTTTTTGACTAATTAAGGGCTTTTGACTTATCAGACAAAACGTAGCGAACTCTAGTTAACAATTTGGAATAACAACAAAGATTCCACGTACGTCAATAGGAAATATATTTTGTTTTCAGTTATGGTTTTTTTATGAAGAAAGTGTTTACACACTGACATATGGCTTTGTAACAATAGTTTAATTAGTTAAAAATAAGAGTTGTTTGCTGCGTAAAGTCACTAATTGCCGTCAGATCTGAACATTGAATCTTTTCAGGCTAGTTTGTTTATATTTATGACTTATGGCGTTTCAAGTGTTTTTGACTAATTAAGGGCTTTTGACTTATCAGACAAAACGTAGCGAACTCTAGTTAACAATTTGGAATAACAACAAAGATTCCACGTACGTCAATAGGAAATATATTTTGTTTTCAGTTATGTTTTTTTTTATGAAGAAAGTGTTTACACACTGACATATGGCTTTGTAACAATAGTTTAATTAGTTAAAAATAAGAGTTGTTTGCTGCGTAAAGTCACTAATTGCCGTCAGATCTGAACATTGAAACTTTTCAGGCTAGTTTGTTTATATTTATGACTTATGGCGTTTCAAGTGTTTTTGACTAATTAAGGGCTTTTGACTTATCAGACAAAACGTAGCGAACTCTAGTTAACAATTTGGAATAACAACAAAGATTCCACGTACGTCAATAGGAAATATATTTTGTTTTCAGTTATGTTTTTTTTATGAAGAAGGTGTTTACACACTGACATATGGCTTTGTAACAATAGTTTAATTAGTTAAAAATAAGAGTTGTTTGCTGCGTAAAGTCACTAATTGCCGTCAGATCTGAACATTGAAACTTTTCAGGCTAGTTTGTTTATATTTATGACTTATGGCGTTTCAAGTGTTTTTGACTAATTAAGGGCTTTTGACTTATCAGACAAAACGTACCGAACTCTAGTTAACAATTTGGAATTACAACAAAGATTCCACGTAGGTCAATAGGAAATATATTTTGTTTTCAGTTATGTTTTTTTTGTATGAAGAAAGTGTTTACACACTGACATATGGCTTTGTAAAAATAGTTTAATTAGTTAAAAATAAGAGTTGTTTGCTGCGTAAAGTCACTAAATGCCGTCAGATCTGAACATTGAAATTTTTCAGGCTAGTTTGTTTATATTTATGACTTATGGCGTTTCAAGTGTTTTTGACTAATTAAGGGCTTTTGACTTATCAGACAAAACGTAGCGAACTCTAGTTAACAATTTGGAATAAAAAAAAGATTCCACGTACGTCAATAGGAAATATATTTTGTTTTCAGTTATGTTTTTTTTTATGAAGAAAGTGTTTACACACTGACATATGGCTTTGTAGCAATAGTTTAATAAGTTAAAAATAAGAGTTGTTTGCTGCGTAAAGTCACTAAATGCCGTCAGATCTGAACATTGAAATTTTTCAAGCTAGTTTGTTTATATTTATGACTTATGGCGTTTCAAGTGTTTTTGACTAATTAAGGGCTTTTGACTTATCAGACAAAACGTAGCGAACTCCAGTTAACAATTTGGAATAACAACAAAGATTCCACGAACGTCAATAGGAAATATATTTTGTTTTCAGTTATGTTTTTTTTATGAAGAAAGTGTTTACACACTGACATATGGCTTTGTAACAATAGTTTAATTAGTTAAAAATAAGAGTTGTTTGCTGCGTAAAGTCACTAATTGCCGTCAGATCTGAACATTGAAATTTTTCAGGCTAGTTTGTTTATATTTATGACTTATGGCGTTTCAAGTGTTTTTGACTAATTAAGGGCTTTTGACTTATCAGACAAAACGTAGCGAACTCTAGTTAACAATTTGGAATTACAACAAAGATTCCACGAACGTCAATAGGAAATATATTTTGTTTTCAGTTATGTTTTTTTTTATGAAGAAAGTGTTTACACACTGACATATGGCTTTGTAACAATAGTTTAATTAGTTAAAAATAAGAGTAGTTTGCTGCGTAAAGTCACTAATTGCCGTCAGATCTGAACATTGAAATTTTTCAGGCTAGTTTGTTTATATTTATGACTTATGGCGTTTCAAGTGTTTTTGACTAATTAAGGGCTTTTGACTTATCAGACAAAACGTAGCGAACTCCAGTTAACAATTTGGAATAACAACAAAGATTCCACGAACGTCAATAGGAAATATATTTTGTTTTCAGTTATGTTTTTTTTATGAAGAAAGTGTTTACACACTGACATATGGCTTTGTAACAATAGTTTAATTAGTTAAAAATAAGAGTTGTTTGCTGCGTAAAGTCACTAATTGCCGTCAGATCTGAACATTGAAATTTTTCAGGCTAGTTTGTTTATATTTATGACTTATGGCGTTTCAAGTGTTTTTGAATAATTAAGGGCTTTTGACTTATCAGACAAAATGTAGCGAACTCTAGTTAACAATTTGGAATTACAACAAAGATTCCACGTACGTCAATAGGAAATATATTTTGTTTTCAGTTATGTTTTTTTATGAAGAAAGTGTTTACACACTGACATATGGCTTTGTAACAATAGTTTAATTAGTTAAAAATAAGAGTTGTTTGCTGCGTAAAGTCACTAAATGCCGTCAGATCTGAACATTGAAATTTTTCAGGCTAGTTTGTTTATATTTATGACTTATGACGTTTCAAGTGTTTTTGACTAATTAAGGGCTTTTGACTTATCAGACAAAACGTAGCGAACTCTAGTTAACAATTTGGAATTACAACAAAGATTCCACGTACGTCAATAGGAAATATATTTTGTTTTCAGTTATGTTTTTTTTATGAAGAAAGTGTTTACACACTGACATATGGCTTTGTAACAATAGTTTAATTAGTTAAAAATAAGAGTTGTTTGCTGCGTAAAGTCACTAATTGCCGTCAGATCTGAACATTGAATCTTTTCAGGCTAGTTTGTTTATATTTATGACTTATGGCGTTTCAAGTGTTTTTGACTAATTAAGGGCTTTTGACTTATCAGACAAAACGTAGCGAACTCTAGTTAACAATTTGGAATTACAACAAAGATTCCACGTACGTCAATAGGAAATATATTTTGTTTTCAGTTATGTTTTTTTTATGAAGAAAGTGTTTACACACTGACATATGGCTTTGTAACAATAGTTTAATTAGTTAAAAATAAGAGTTGTTTGCTGCGTAAAGTCACTAATTGCCGTCAGATCTGAACATTGAAACTTTTCAGGCTAGTTTGTTTATATTTATGACTTATGGCGTTTCAAGTGTTTTTGACTAATTAAGGGCTTTTGACTTATCAGACAAAACGTAGCGAACTCTAGTTAACAATTTGGAATTACAACAAAGATTCCACGTACGTCAATAGGAAATATATTTTGTTTTCAGTTATGTTTTTTTTATGAAGAAAGTGTTTACACACTGACATATGGCTTTGTAACAATAGTTTAATTAGTTAAAAATAAGAGTTGTTTGCTGCGTAAAGTCACTAATTGCCGTCAGATCTGAACATTGAATCTTTTCAGGCTAGTTTGTTTATATTTATGACTTATGGCGTTTCAAGTGTTTTTGACTAATTAAGGGCTTTTGACTTATCAGACAAAACGTAGCGAACTCTAGTTAACAATTTGGAATTACAACAAAGATTCCACGTACGTCAATAGGAAATATATTTTGTTTTCAGTTATGGTTTTTTTATGAAGAAAGTGTTTACACACTGACATATGGCTTTGTAACAATAGTTTAATTAGTTAAAAATAAGAGTTGTTTGCTGCGTAAAGTCACTAATTGCCCTCAGATCTGAACATTGAAACTTTTCAGGCTAGTTTGTTTATATTTATGACTTATGGCGTTTCAAGTGTTTTTGACTAATTAAGGGCTTTTGACTTATCAGACAAAACGTACCGAACTCTAGTTAACAATTTGGAATTACAACAAAGATTCCACGTATGTCAATAGGAAATATATTTTGTTTTCAGTTATGTTTTTTTTATGAAGAAAGTGTTTACACACTGACATATGCCTTTGTAACAATAGTTTAATTAGTTAAAAATAAGAGTTGTTTGCTGCGTAAAGTCACTAAATGCCGTCAGATCTGAACATTGAAATTTTTCAGGCTAGTTTGTTTATATTTATGACTTATGGCGTTTCAAGTGTTTTTGACTAATTAAGGGCTTTTGACTTATCAGACAAAACGTAGCGAACTCTAGTTAACAATTTGGAATAACAACAAAGATTCCACGTACGTCAATAGGAAATATATTTTGTTTTCAGTTATGGTTTTTTTATGAAGAAAGTGTTTACACACTGACATATGGCTTTGTAACAATAGTTTAATTAGTTAAAAATAAGAGTTGTTTGCTGCGTAAAGTCACTAATTGCCGTCAGATCTGAACATTGAATCTTTTCAGGCTAGTTTGTTTATATTTATGACTTATGGCGTTTCAAGTGTTTTTGACTAATTAAGGGCTTTTGACTTATCAGACAAAACGTAGCGAACTCTAGTTAACAATTTGGAATTACAACAAAGATTCCACGTACGTCAATAGGAAATATATTTTGTTTTCAGTTATGGTTTTTTTATGAAGAAAGTGTTTACACACTGACATATGGCTTTGTAACAATAGTTTAATTAGTTAAAAATAAGAGTTGTTTGCTGCGTAAAGTCACTAATTGCCCTCAGATCTGAACATTGAAACTTTTCAGGCTAGTTTGTTTATATTTATGACTTATGGCGTTTCAAGTGTTTTTGACTAATTAAGGGCTTTTGACTTATCAGACAAAACGTACCGAACTCTAGTTAACAATTTGGAATTACAACAAAGATTCCACGTATGTCAATAGGAAATATATTTTGTTTTCAGTTATGTTTTTTTTATGAAGAAAGTGTTTACACACTGACATATGCCTTTGTAACAATAGTTTAATTAGTTAAAAATAAGAGTTGTTTGCTGCGTAAAGTCACTAAATGCCGTCAGATCTGAACATTGAAATTTTTCAGGCTAGTTTGTTTATATTTATGACTTATGGCGTTTCAAGTGTTTTTGACTAATTAAGGGCTTTTGACTTATCAGACAAAACGTAGCGAACTCTAGTTAACAATTTGGAATAACAACAAAGATTCCACGTACGTCAATAGGAAATATATTTTGTTTTCAGTTATGTTTTTTTTATGAAGAAAGTGTTTACACACTGACATATGGCTTTGTAACAATAGTTTAATTAGTTAAAAATAAGAGTTGTTTGCTGCGTAAAGTCTCTAATTGCCGTCAGATCTGAACATTGAAACTTTTCAGGCTACTTTGTTTATATTTATGACTTATGGCGTTTCAAGTGTTTTTGACTAATTAAGGGCTTTTGACTTATCAGACAAAACGTACCGAACTCTAGTTAACAATTTGGAATTACAACAAAGATTCCACGTACGTCAATAGGAAATATATTTTGTTTTCAGTTATGTTTTTTTTTATGAAGAAAGTGTTTACACACTAACATATGGCTTTGTAACAACAGTTTAGTTAGTTAAAAATAAGAGTTGTTTGCTGCGTAAAGTCACTAATTGCCGTCAGATCTGAACATTGAAACTTTTCAGGCTAGTTTGATTAAAATTATGACTTATGGCGTTTCAAGTGTTTTTGACTAATTAAGGGCTTTTGACTAATCAGACAAAACGTAGCGAATTTTAATTAACACTTTTGAATAACAACAAGGATTCCACGTAGGTCAATAGGAAATATATTTTGTTTTCAGTTATGTTTTTTTATGAAGAAAGTGTTTACACACTGACATATGGCTTTGTAACAATAGTTTAATTAGTTAAAAATAAGAGTTGTTTGCTGCGTAAAGTCACTAATTGCCGTCAGATCTGAACATTGAAATTTTTCAAGCTAGTTTGTTTATATTTATGACTTATGGCGTTTCAAGTGTTTTTGACTAATTAAGGGCTTTTGACTTATCAGACAAAACGTAGCGAACTCTAGTTAACAATTTGGAATAAAAAAAAGATTCCACGTACGTCAATAGGAAATATATTTTGTTTTCAGTTATGTTTTTTTTTATGAAGAAAGTGTTTACACACTGACATATGGCTTTGTAACAACAGTTTAATAAGTTAAAAATAAGAGTTGTTTGCTGCGTAAAGTCACTAATTGCCGTCAGATCTGAACATTGAAATTTTTCAAGCTAGTTTGTTTATATTTATGACTTATGGCGTTTCAAGTGTTTTTGACTAATTAAGGGCTTTTGACTTATCAGACAAAACGTAGCGAACTCCAGTTAACAATTTGGAATAACAACAAAGATTCCACGAACGTCAATAGGAAATATATTTTGTTTTCAGTTATGTTTTTTTTATGAAGAAAGTGTTTACACACTGACATATGGCTTTGTAACAATAGTTTAATTAGTTAAAAATAAGAGTTGTTTGCTGCGTAAAGTCACTAATTGCCGTCAGATCTGAACATTGAAATTTTTCAAGCTAGTTTGTTTATATTTATGACTTATGGCGTTTCAAGTGTTTTTGACTAATTAAGGGCTTTTGACTTATCAGACAAAACGTAGCGAACTCCAGTTAACAATTTGGAATAACAACAAAGATTCCACGAACGTCAATAGGAAATATATTTTGTTTTTAGTTATGTTTTTTTTATGAAGAAAGTGTTTACACACTGACATATGGCTTTGTAACAATAGTTTAATTAGTTAAAAATAAGAGTTGTTTGCTGCGTAAAGTCACTAATTGCCGTCAGATCTGAACATTGAAACTTTTCAGGCTAGTTTGTTTATATTTATGACTTATGGCGTTTCAAGTGTTTTTGACTAATTAAGGGCTTTTGACTTATCAGACAAAACGTAGCGAACTCTAGTTAACAATTTGGAATAACAACAAAGATTCCACGTACGTCAATAGGAAATATATTTTGTTTTCAGTTATGTTTTTTTTATGAAGAAGGTGTTTACACACTGACATATGGCTTTGTAACAATAGTTTAATTAGTTAAAAATAAGAGTTGTTTGCTGCGTAGTCACTAATTGCCGTCAGATCTGAACATTGAAACTTTTCAGGCTAGTTTGTTTATATTTATGACTTATGGCGTTTCAAGTGTTTTTGACTAATTAAGGGCTTTTGACTTATCAGACAAAACGTACCGAACTCTAGTTAACAATTTGGAATTACAACAAAGATTCCACGTAGGTCAATAGGAAATATATTTTGTTTTCAGTTATGTTTTTTTTGTATGAAGAAAGTGTTTACACACTGACATATGGCTTTGTAAAAATAGTTTAATTAGTTAAAAATAAGAGTTGTTTGCTGCGTAAAGTCACTAAATGCCGTCAGATCTGAACATTGAAATTTTTCAGGCTAGTTTGTTTTTATTTATGACTTATGGCGTTTCAAGTGTTTTTGACTAATTAAGGGCTTTTGACTTATCAGACAAAACGTAGCGAACTCTAGTTAACAATTTGGAATAAAAAAAAGATTCCACGTACGTCAATAGGAAATATATTTTGTTTTCAGTTATGTTTTTTTTTATGAAGAAAGTGTTTACACACTGACATATGGCTTTGTAGCAATATTTTAATAAATTAAAAATAAGAGTTGTTTGCTGCGTAAAGTCACTAAATGCCGTCAGATCTGAACATTGAAATTTTTCAGGCTAGTTTGTTTATATTTATGACTTATGGCGTTTCAAGTGTTTTTGACTAATTAAGGGCTTTTGACTTATCAGACAAAACGTAGCGAACTCTAGTTAACAATTTGGAATTACAACAAAGATTCCACGTACGTCAATAGGAAATATATTTTGTTTTCAGTTATGTTTTTTTTTATGAAGAAAGTGTTTACACACTGACATATGGCTTTGTAGCAATAGTTTAATAAGTTAAAAATAAGAGTTGTTTGCTGCGTAAAGTCACTAAATGCCGTCAGATCTGAACATTGAAATTTTTCAGGCTAGTTTGTTTATATTTATGACTTATGGCGTTTCAAGTGTTTTTGACTAATTAAGGGCTTTTGACTTATCAGACAAAACGTAGCGAACTCTAGTTAACAATTTGGAATAACAACAAAGATTCCACGTACGTCAATAGGAAATATATTTTGTTTTCAGTTATGTTTTTTTTATGAAGAAGGTGTTTACACACTGACATATGGCTTTGTAACAATAGTTTAATTAGTTAAAAATAAGAGTTGTTTGCTGCGTAGTCACTAATTGCCGTCAGATCTGAACATTGAAACTTTTCAGGCTAGTTTGTTTATATTTATGACTTATGGCGTTTCAAGTGTTTTTGACTAATTAAGGGCTTTTGACTTATCAGACAAAACGTACCGAACTCTAGTTAACAATTTGGAATTACAACAAAGATTCCACGTAGGTCAATAGGAAATATATTTTGTTTTCAGTTATGTTTTTTTTGTATGAAGAAAGTGTTTACACACTGACATATGGCTTTGTAAAAATAGTTTAATTAGTTAAAAATAAGAGTTGTTTGCTGCGTAAAGTCACTAAATGCCGTCAGATCTGAACATTGAAATTTTTCAGGCTAGTTTGTTTATATTTATGACTTATGGCGTTTCAAGTGTTTTTGACTAATTAAGGGCTTTTGACTTATCAGACAAAACGTAGCGAACTCCAGTTAACAATTTGGAATAACAACAAAGATTCCACGAACGTCAATAGGAAATATATTTTGTTTTCAGTTATGTTTTTTTTATGAAGAAAGTGTTTACACACTGACATATGGCTTTGTAACAATAGTTTAATTAGTTAAAAATAAGAGTTGTTTGCTGCGTAAAGTCACTAATTGCCGTCAGATCTGAACATTGAAATTTTTCAGGCTAGTTTGTTTATATTTATGACTTATGGCGTTTCAAGTGTTTTTGACTAATTAAGGGCTTTTGACTTATCAGACAAAACGTAGCGAACTCTAGTTAACAATTTGGAATTACAACAAAGATTCCACGAACGTCAATAGGAAATATATTTTGTTTTCAGTTATGTTTTTTTTTATGAAGAAAGTGTTTACACACTGACATATGGCTTTGTAACAATAGTTTAATTAGTTAAAAATAAGAGTAGTTTGCTGCGTAAAGTCACTAATTGCCGTCAGATCTGAACATTGAAATTTTTCAGGCTAGTTTGTTTATATTTATGACTTATGGCGTTTCAAGTGTTTTTGACTAATTAAGGGCTTTTGACTTATCAGACAAAACGTAGCGAACTCCAGTTAACAATTTGGAATAACAACAAAGATTCCACGAACGTCAAAAGGAAATATATTTTGTTTTCAGTTATGTTTTTTTTATGAAGAAAGTGTTTACACACTGACATATGGCTTTGTAACAATAGTTTAATTAGTTAAAAATAAGAGTTGTTTGCTGCGTAAAGTCACTAATTGCCGTCAGATCTGAACATTGAAATTTTTCAGGCTAGTTTGTTTATATTTATGACTTATGGCGTTTCAAGTGTTTTTGAATAATTAAGGGCTTTTGACTTATCAGACAAAATGTAGCGAACTCTAGTTAACAATTTGGAATTACAACAAAGATTCCACGTACGTCAATAGGAAATATATTTTGTTTTCAGTTATGTTTTTTTATGAAGAAAGTGTTTACACACTGACATATGGCTTTGTAACAATAGTTTAATTAGTTAAAAACAAGTAAGGAAGGCTAAGTTCGGGTGTAACCGAACATTACATACTCAGTTGAGAGCTATGGAGACAAAATAAGGAAAATCACCATGTAGGAAAATGAACCTAGGGTAACCCTGGAATGTGGTTGTATGACATGTGTATCAAATGGAAGGTATTAAAGAGTATTTTAAGAGAGAGTAGGCCATAGTTCTATGGATGGACGCCATTTAGGGATATCGCCATAAAGGTGGACCAGGGCTGACTCTAGAATGTGTTTGTACGATATGGGTATGAAATGAAAGGTGATAATGAGTATTTTAAAAGGGAATGGGCTTTAGTTCTATAGGTGAACGCCTTTTCGAGAAATCCCCATAAAGGTGGACCAGGGGTGACTCTAGAATATGTTTGTACGATATGGGTATCAAATGAAAGCTGTTAATGAGTATTTTGAAAAGGAGTGATCCTTAGTTCCCTAGGTGGACGCCGTTTCGAGATATCGCCATAAAGGTGCACCAGGGGTGTCTCTAGTTGTACGATATGGGAATCAAATGAAAGGTGTTACTGAGCGTTTTAAGAGGGAGTGGGCATTAGGTCTATAGGTGGACGCCTTTTCGAAATGTCGCCATTAGGGTGGGCCAGGGGTGACTCTAGAATGTGTTTGTACGATATGGGTATCAAACGAAAGGTGTTACTGAGCATTTTAAGAGGGAGTGGGCATTAGGTCCATAGGTGGACGCCTTTTCGAGATATCGCCATTAGGGTGGGCCAGGGGTGACTCTGGAATGTGTTTGTACGATATGGGTATCAAATGAAAGGTGGTAATGAGTATTTTAAAAGGGAGTAATCCTTAGTTCTATAGGTGGACGCCTTTTCGAGATATCGCCATAAAGGTGGACCAAGGGTGACTCTAGAATGTTTGTACGATATGGGTATCAAACGAAAGGTATTACTGAGCATTTTAAGAGGGAGTGGGCACTAGGTCTATAGGTGGACGCCTTTTCGAGATATCGCCATTAGGGTGAGCCAGGGGTGACTCTAGAATGTTTGTACGATATGGGTATCAAACGAAAGGTGTTACTGAGCATTTTAAGAGGGAGTGGGCATTAGGTCCATAGGTGGACGCCTTTTCGAGATATCGCCATTAGGGTGGGCCAGGGGTGACTCTGGAATGTGTTTGTACGATATGGTTATCAAATGAAAGGTGGTAATGAGTATTTTAAAAGGGAGTAATCCTCAGTTCTATAGGTGGACGCCTTTTCGAGATATCGCCATAAAGGTTGACCAAGGGTGACTCTAGAATGTTTGTACGATATGGGTATCAAACGAAAGGTGTTACTGAGCATTTTAAGAGGGAATGGGCATTAGGTCTATAGGTGGACGCCTTTTCGATATATCGCCATTAGGGTGGGCCAGGGGTGACTCTAGAATGTTTGTACGATATGGGTATCAAACGAAAGGTGTTACTGAGCATTTTAAGAGGGAGTGGGCATTAGGTCTATAGGTGGACGCCTTTTCGAGATATCGCCATTAGGGTGGGCCAGGGGTGACTCTAGAATGTTTGTACGATATGGGTATCAAAGGAAAGGTGTTACTGAGCATTTTAAGAGGGAGTGGACATTAGGTCTATAGGTGGACGCCTTTTCGAGATATCGCCATTAGGGTGGGCCAGGGGTGACTCTAGAATGTTTTTACGATATGGGTATCAAACGAAAGGTGTTACTGAGCATTTTAAGAGGGAGTGGGCATTAGGTCTATAGGTGCACGCCTTTTCGAGATATCGCCATTAGGGTGGGCCAGGGTTGACTCTAGAATGTGTTTGTACGATATGGATATCAAATTAAAGGTATTAATGAGGGTTTTAAAAGCGAGTGGCCCTTAGATGTATATGTGAAGGCGTTCTCGCGATATCGACCAAATGTGGATCAGGTGATCCAGAAAATCATCTGTCGGGTACTGCTAATTTATTTATATATTCAATAACACTAACAGTATTCCTGCCAAGATTCCAAGGCCTGTTGATTTCGCCTTGTAGAACTTTTTCATTTTCTTCTACTTAATATGGTAGGTGTCACACCCATTTTACAAAGTTTTTTCCAAAGTTATATTTTGCGTCAATAAACCAATCCAGTTACCATGTTTCATCCCTTTTTTCGTATTTGGTATAGAATTATGGCATTTTTTTAATTTTTCGTAATTTTCGATATCGATAAAGTGGGCGTGGTTATGGTCGGATTTCGGCCATTTTTTATACCAAGATAAAGTGAGTTCAGATAAGTACGTGGGCTAAGTTTAGTAAAGATATATCGGTTTTTGCTCAAGTTATTGTGTTAACGGCCGAGCGGAAGGACAGACGGTGGACTGTGTATAAAAACTGGGCGTGGCTAGCACCGATTTCGACCATTTTCACAGAGAACAGTTAACGTCATAGAATTTATGCTCCTACCAAATTTCAAAAGGATTGGTAAATTTTTGTTCGACTTATGGCATTAAAAAAATTCTAGACACACTAAATGAAAATGGGCGGAGCCACGCCCATTTTGAAATTTTCTTTTATTTTTGTATTTTGTTGCATCATATCATTACTGGAGTTGAATTTTGACTTAATTTACTTATATACAGTAAAGATATTAAATTTTTTGTTAAAATTTGAATTTAAAAAAATTTTTTTTTAAAAAGTGGGCGTGTTCTTCATCCAATTTTGCTAATTTTTATTTAGCACATATATAGTAATAGTAGTAATGTTCCTGCCAAATTTCATCATGATATCTTCAACGACTGCCAAATTACAGCTTGCAAAACTTTTAAATTACCTTCTGGTAAAAGTGGGCGGTGCCACGCCCATTGTCCAAAATCTTACTAATTTACCATTCTGCGTCATAACGTCAACCCATCTACCAAGTTTCATCGCTTTAACCGCATTTGGCAATGAATTATCGCATTTTTTCGGTTTTTCGAAATTTTCGATATCGAAAAAGTGGGCGTGGTTATAGTCCGATATCGTTCATTTTAAATAGCGATCTGAGATGAATGCTCAGGAACCTACATACCAAATTTCATCAAGATACCTCAAAATTTACTCAAGTTATCGTGTTAACGGACGGACGGATGGACGGACGGACGGACGGACATGGCTCAATCAAATTTTTTTTGGACCCTGATTATTTTGATATATGGAAGTCTATATCTATCTCGATTCCTTTATATATGTACAACCAACCGTTATCCAATCAAACTTAATATACTCTGTGAGCTCTGCTCAACTGAGTATAATAAGAGTAGTTTGCTGCGTAAAGTCACTAAGTGCCGTCAGATCTGAACATTGAAACTTTTCAGGCTAGTTTGTTTATATTTATGACTTATGGCGTTTCAAGTGCTTTTGACTAATTAAGAGCTTTTGACTTATCAGACAAAACGTAGCGAACTCTAGTTAACAATTTGGAATTACAACAAAGATTCCACGTACGTCAATAGGAAATATATTTTGTTTTCAGTTATGTTTTTTTTATGAAGAAAGTGTTTACACACTGACATATGGCTTTGTAACAATAGTTTAGTTAGTTAAAAATAAGAGTTGTTTGCTGCGTAAAGTCACTAATTGTCGTCAGATCTGAACATTGAAACTTTTCAGGCTAGTTTGTTTATATTTATGACTTATGGCGTTTCAAGTGTTTTTGACTAATTAAGGGCTTTTGACTTATCAGACAAAACGTATCGAACTCTAGTTAACAATTTGGAATTACAACAAAGATTCCACGTACGTCAATAGGAAATATATTTTGTTTTCAGTTATGTTTTTTTTATGAAGAAAGTGTTTACACACTGACATATGGCTTTGTAACAATAGTTTAATTAGTTAAAAATAAGAGTTGTTTGCTGCGTAAAGTCACTAATTGCCGTCAGATCTGAACATTGAAATTTTTCAGGCTAGTTTGTTTATATTTATGACTTATGGCGTTTCAAGTGTTTTTGACTAATTAAGGGCTTTTGACTTATCAGACAAAACGTAGCGAACTCTAGTTAACAATTTGGAATAACAACAAAGATTCCACGTACGTCAATAGGAAATATATTTTGTTTTCAGTTATGTTTTTTTTATGAAGAAAGTGTTTACACACTGACATATGGCTTTGTAACAATAGTTTAATTAGTTAAAAATAAGAGTTGTTTGCTGCGTAAAGTCACTAATTGCCGTCAGATCTGAACATTGAAACTTTTCAGGCTAGTTTGTTTATATTTATGACTTATGGCGTTTCAAGTGTTTTTGACTAATTAAGGGCTTTTGACTTATCAGACAAAACGTACCGAACTCTAGTTAACAATTTGGAATTACAACAAAGATTCCACGTACGTCAATAGGAAATATATTTTGTTTTCAGTTATGTTTTTTTTATGAAGAAAGTGTTTACACACTAACATATGGCTTTGTAACAACAGTTTAGTTAGTTAAAAATAAGAGTTGTTTGCTGCGTAAAGTCACTAATTGCCGTCAGATCTGAACATTGAAACTTTTCAGGCTAGTTTGATTAAAATTATGACTTATGGCGTTTCAAGTGTTTTTGACTAATTAAGGGCTTTTGACTAATCAGAGAAAACGTAGCGAATTTTAATTAACACTTTTGAATAACAACAAGGATTCCACGTAGGTCAATAGGAAATATATTTTGTTTTCAGTTATGTTTTTTTTATGAAGAAAGTGTTTACACACTAACATATGGCTTTGTAACAACAGTTTAGTTAGTTAAAAATAAGAGTTGTTTGCTGCGTAAAGTCACTAATTGCCGTCAGATCTGAACATTGAAATTTTTCAAGCTAGTTTGTTTATATTTATGACATATGGCGTTTCAAGTGTTTTTGACTAATTAAGGGCTTTTGACTTATCAGACAAAACGTAGCGAACTCCAGTTAACAATTTGGAATAACAACAAAGATTCCACGAACGTCAATAGGAAATATATTTTGTTTTCAGTTATGTTTTTTTTATGAAGAAAGTGTTTACACACTGACATATGGCTTTGTAACAATAGTTTAATTAGTTAAAAATAAGAGTTGTTTGCTGCGTAAAGTCACTAATTGCCGTCAGATCTGAACATTGAAATTTTTCACGCTAGTTTGTTTATATTTATGACTTATGGCGTTTCAAGTGTTTTTGACTAATTAAGGGCTTTTGACTTATCAGACAAAACGTAGCGAACTCCAGTTAACAATTTGGAATAACAACAAAGATTCCACGAACGTCAATAGGAAATATATTTTGTTTTCAGTTATGTTTTTTTTATGAAGAAAGTGTTTACACATTGACATATGGCTTTGTAACAATAGTTTAATTAGTTAAAAATAAGAGTTGTTTGCTGCGTAAAGTCACTAATTGCCGTCAGATCTGAACATTGAAATTTTTCAGGCTAGTTTGTTTATATTTATGACTTATGGCGTTTCAAGTGTTTTTGACTAATTAAGGGCTTTTGACTTATCAGACAAAACGTAGCGAACTCTAGTTAACAATTTGGAATTACAACAAAGATTCCACGTACGTCAATAGGAAATATATTTTGTTTTCAGTTATGTTTTTTTTTATGAAGAAAGTGTTTACACACTGTCATATGGCTTTGTAACAATAGTTTAATTAGTTAAAAATAAGAGTTGTTTGCTGCGTAAAGTCACTTATTGCCGTCAGATCTGAACATTGAAACTTTTCAGGCTAGTTTGTTTATATTTATGACTTATGGCGTTTCAAGTGTTTTTGACTAATTAAGGGCTTTTGACTTATCAGACAAAACGTAGCGAACTCTAGTTAACAATTTGGAATTACAACAAAGATTCCACGTACGTCAATAGGAAATATAATTTGTTTTCAGTTATGTTTTTTTTTATGAAGAAAATGTTTACACACTGACATATGGCTTTGTAACAATAGTTTAATTAGTTAAAAATAAGAGTTGTTTGCTGCGTAAAGTCACTAAATGCCGTCAGATCTGAACATTGAAATTTTTCAGGCTAGTTTGTTTATATTTATGACTTATGACGTTTCAAGTGTTTTTGACTAATTAAGGGCTTTTGACTTATCAGACAAAACGTAGCGGACTCTAGTTAACAATTTGGAATAACAACAAAGATTCCACGTACGTCAATAGGAAATATATTTTGTTCTCAGTTATGTTTTTTTTATGAAGAAAGTGTTTACATACTGACATATGGCTTTGTAACAATAGTTTAATTAGTTAAAAATAAGAGTTGTTTGCTGCGTAAAGTCACTAAATGCCGTCAGATCTGAACATTGAAATTTTTCAGGCTAGTTTGTTTATATTTATGACTTATGACGTTTCAAGTGTTTTTGACTAATTAAGGGCTTTTGACTTATCAGACAAAACGTAGCGAACTCTAGTTAACAATTTGGAATAACAACAAAGATTCCACGTACGTCAATAGGAAACATATTTTGTTTTCAGTTATGTTTTTTTTTATGAAGAAATTGTTTACACACTGACATATGGGTTTGTAACAATAGTTTAATTAGTTAAAAATAAGAGTTGTTTGCTGCGTAAAGTCACTAATTGCCGTCAGATCTGAACATTGAAACTTTTCAGGCTAGTTTGTTTATATTTATGACTTATGGCGTTTCAAGTGTTTTTGACTAATTAAGGGCTTTTGACTTATCAGACAAAACGTACCGAACTCTAGTTAACAATTTGGAATTACAACAAAGATTCCACGTACGTCAATAGGGAATATATTTTGTTTTCAGTTATGTTTTTTTTATGAAGAAAGTGTTTACACACTGACATATGGTTTTGTAACAATAGTTTAATTAGTTAAAAATAAGAGTTGTTTGCTGCGTAAAGTCACTAAATGCCGTCAGATCTGAACATTGAAATTTTTCAGTCTAGTTTGTTTATATTTATGACTTATGACGTTTCAAGTGTTTTTGACTAATTAAGGGCTTTTGACTTATCAGACAAAACGTAGCGAACTCTAGTTAACAATTTGGAATAACAACAAAGATTCCACGTACGTCAATAGGAAATATATTTTGTTTTCAGTTATGTTTTTTTTTATGAAGAAAGTGTTTACACACTGACATATGGCTTTGTAACAATAGTTTAATTAGTTAAAAATAAGAGTTGTTTGCTGCGTAAAGTCACTAATTGCCGTCAGATCTGAACATTGAAACTTTTCAGGCTAGTTTGTTTATATTTATGACTTATGGCGTTTCAAGTGTTTTTGACTAATTAAGGGCTTTTGACTTATCAGACAAAACGTACCGAACTCTAGTTAACAATTTGGAATTACAACAAAGATTCCACGTATGTCAATAGGAAATATATTTTGTTTTCAGTTATGTTTTTTTTTATGAAGAAAGTGTTTACACACTGACATATGGCTTTGTAACAATAGTTTAATTAGTTAAAAATAAGAGTTGTTTGCTGCGTAAAGTCACTAATTGCCGTCAGATCTGAACATTGAATCTTTTCAGGCTAGTTTGTTTATATTTATGACTTATGGCGTTTCAAGTGTTTTTGACTAATTAAGGGCTTTTGACTTATCAGACAAAACGTAGCGAACTCTAGTTAACAATTTGGAATTACAACAAAGATTCCACGCACGTCAATAGGAAATATATTTTGTTTTCAGTTATGTTTTTTTTATGAAGAAAGTGTTTACACACTGACATATGGCTTTGTAACAATAGTTTAATTAGTTAAAAATAAGAGTTGTTTGCTGCGTAAAGTCACTAATTGCCGTCAGATCTGAACATTGAAACTTTTCAGGCTAGTTTGTTTATATTTATGACTTATGGCGTTTCAAGTGTTTTTGACTAATTAAGGGCTTTTGACTTATCAGACAAAACGTACCGAACTCTAGTTAACAATTTGGAATTACAACAAAGATTCCACGTACGTCAATAGGAAATATATTTTGTTTTCAGTTATGGTTTTTTTATGAAGAAAGTGTTTACACACTGACATATGGCTTTGTAACAATAGTTTAATTAGTTAAAAATAAGAGTTGTTTGCTGCGTAAAGTCACTAATTGCCCTCAGATCTGAACATTGAAACTTTTCAGGCTAGTTTGTTTATATTTATGACTTATGGCGTTTCAAGTGTTTTTGACTAATTAAGGGCTTTTGACTTATCAGACAAAACGTACCGAACGCTAGTTAACAATTTGGAATTACAACAAAGATTCCACGTATGTCAATAGGAAATATATTTTGTTTTCAGTTATGTTTTTTTTATGAAGAAAGTGTTTACACACTGACATATGGCTTTGTAACAATAGTTTAATTAGTTAAAAATAAGAGTTGTTTGCTGCGTAAAGTCACTAAATGCCGTCAGATCGGAACATTGAAATTTTTCAGGCTAGTTTGTTTATATTTATGACTTATGACGTTTCAAGTGTTTTTGACTAATTAAGGGCTTTTGACTTATCAGACAAAACGTAGCGGACTCTAGTTAACAATTTGGAATAACAACAAAGATTCCACGTACGTCAATAGGAAATATATTTTGTTCTCAGTTATGTTTTTTTTATGAAGAAAGTGTTTACATACTGACATATGGCTTTGTAACAATAGTTTAATTAGTTAAAAATAAGAGTTGTTTGCTGCGTAAAGTCACTAAATGCCGTCAGATTTGAACATTGAAATTTTTCAGGCTAGTTTGTTTATATTTATGACTTATGACGTTTCAAGTGTTTTTGACTAATTAAGGGCTTTTGACTTATCAGACAAAACGTAGCGAACTCTAGTTAACAATTTGGAATAACAACAAAGATTCCACGTACGTCAATAGGAAACATATTTTGTTTTCAGTTATGTTTTTTTTTATGAAGAAATTGTTTACACACTGACATATGGGTTTGTAACAATAGTTTAATTAGTTAAAAATAAGAGTTGTTTGCTGCGTAAAGTCACTAATTGCCGTCAGATCTGAACATTGAAACTTTTCAGGCTAGTTTGTTTATATTTATGACTTATGGCGTTTCAAGTGTTTTTGACTAATTAAGGGCTTTTGACTTATCAGACAAAACGTACCGAACTCTAGTTAACAATTTGGAATTACAACAAAGATTCCACGTACGTCAATAGGGAATATATTTTGTTTTCAGTTATGTTTTTTTTATGAAGAAAGTGTTTACACACTGACATATGGTTTTGTAACAATAGTTTAATTAGTTAAAAATAAGAGTTGTTTGCTGCGTAAAGTCACTAAATGCCGTCAGATCTGAACATTGAAATTTTTCAGTCTAGTTTGTTTATATTTATGACTTATGACGTTTCAAGTGTTTTTGACTAATTAAGGGCTTTTGACTTATCAGACAAAACGTAGCGAACTCTAGTTAACAATTTGGAATAACAACAAAGATTCCACGTACGTCAATAGGAAATATATTTTGTTTTCAGTTATGTTTTTTTTTATGAAGAAAGTGTTTACACACTGACATATGGCTTTGTAACAATAGTTTAATTAGTTAAAAATAAGAGTTGTTTGCTGCGTAAAGTCACTAATTGCCGTCAGATCTGAACATTGAAACTTTTCAGGCTAGTTTGTTTATATTTATGACTTATGGCGTTTCAAGTGTTTTTGACTAATTAAGGGCTTTTGACTTATCAGACAAAACGTACCGAACTCTAGTTAACAATTTGGAATTACAACAAAGATTCCACGTACGTCAATAGGAAATATATTTTGTTTTCAGTTATGTTTTTTTTATGAAGAAAGTGTTTACACACTGACATATGGCTTTGTAACAATAGTTTAATTAGTTAAAAATAAGAGTTGTTTGCTGCGTAAAGTCACTAATTGCCGTCAGATCTGAACATTGAATCTTTTCAGGCTAGTTTGTTTATATTTATGACTTATGGCGTTTCAAGTGTTTTTGACTAATTAAGGGCTTTTGACTTATCAGACAAAACGTAGCGAACTCTAGTTAACAATTTGGAATTACAACAAAGATTCCACGTACGTCAATAGGAAATATATTTTGTTTTCAGTTATGTTTTTTTTATGAAGTGTTTACACACTGACATATGGCTTTGTAACAATAGTTTAATTAGTTAAAAATAAGAGTTGTTTGCTGCGTAAAGTCACTAATTGCCGTCAGATCTGAACATTGAAACTTTTCAGGCTAGTTTGTTTATATTTATGACTTATGGCGTTTCAAGTGTTTTTGACTAATTAAGGGCTTTTGACTTATCAGACAAAACGTACCGAACTCTAGTTAACAATTTGGAATTACAACAAAGATTCCACGTACGTCAATAGGAAATATATTTTGTTTTCAGTTATGGTTTTTTTATGAAGAAAGTGTTTACACACTGACATATGGCTTTGTAACAATAGTTTAATTAGTTAAAAATAAGAGTTGTTTGCTGCGTAAAGTCACTAATTGCCCTCAGATCTGAACATTGAAACTTTTCAGGCTAGTTTGTTTATATTTATGACTTATGGCGTTTCAAGTGTTTTTGACTAATTAAGGGCTTTTGACTTATCAGACAAAACGTACCGAACTCTAGTTAACAATTTGGAATTACAACAAAGATTCCACGTATGTCAATAGGAAATATATTTTGTTTTCAGTTATGTTTTTTTTATGAAGAAAGTGTTTACACACTGACATATGGCTTTGTAACAATAGTTTAATTAGTTAAAAATAAGAGTTGTTTGCTGCGTAAAGTCACTAAATGCCGTCAGATCTGAACATTGAAATTTTTCAGGCTAGTTTGTTTATATTTATGACTTATGGCGTTTCAAGTGTTTTTGACTAATTAAGGGCTTTTGACTTATCAGACAAAACGTAGCGAACTCTAGTTAACAATTTGGAATAACAACAAAGATTCCACGTACGTCAATAGGAAATATATTTTGTTTTCAGTTATGTTTTTTTTATGAAGAAAGTGTTTACACACTGACATATGGCTTTGTAACAATAGTTTAATTAGTTAAAAATAAGAGTTGTTTGCTGCGTAAAGTCACTAATTGCCGTCAGATCTGAACATTGAAACTTTTCAGGCTAGTTTGTTTATATTTATGACTTATGGCGTTTCAAGTGTTTTTGACTAATTAAGGGCTTTTGACTTATCAGACAAAACGTACCGAACTCTAGTTAACAATTTGGAATTACAACAAAGATTCCACGTACGTCAATAGGAAATATATTTTGTTTTCAGTTATGTTTTTTTTATGAAGAAAGTGTTTACACACTAACATATGGCTTTGTAACAACAGTTTAATTAGTTAAAAATAAGAGTTGTTTGCTGCGTAAAGTCACTAATTGCCGTCAGATCTGAACATTGAAAGTTTTCAGGCTAGTTTGATTAAAATTATGACTTATGGCGTTTCAAGTGTTTTTGACTAATTAAGGGCTTTTGACTAATCAGACAAAACGTAGCGAATTTTAATTAACACTTTTGAATAACAACAAGGATTCCACGTAGGTCAATAGGAAATATATTTTGTTTTCAGTTATGTTTTTTTTTTATGAAGAAAGTGTTTACACACTGACATATGGCTTTGTAACAACAGTTTAATAAGTTAAAAATAAGAGTTGTTTGCTGCGTAAAGTCACTAATTGCCGTCAGATCTGAACATTGAAATTTTTCAAGCTAGTTTGTTTATATTTATGACTTATGGCGTTTCAAGTGTTTTTGACTAATTAAGGGATTTTGACTTATCAGACAAAACGTAGCGAACTCCAGTTAACAATTTGGAATAACAACAAAGATTCCACGAACGTCAATAGGAAATATATTTTGTTTTCAGTTATGTTTTTTTTATGAAGAAAGTGTTTACACACTGACATATGGCTTTGTAACAATAGTTTAATTAGTTAAAAATAAGAGTTGTTTGCTGTGTAAAGTCACTAATTGCCGTCAGATCTGAACATTGAAATTTTTCAAGCTAGTTTGTTTATATTTATGACTTATGGCGTTTCAAGTGTTTTTGACTAATTAAGGGCATTTTGACTTATCAGACAAAACGTAGCGAACTCCAGTTAACAATTTGGAATAACAACAAAGATTCCACGAACGTCAATAGGAAATATATTTTGTTTTCAGTTATGTTTTTTTTATGAAGAAAGTGTTTACACACTGACATATGGCTTTGTAACAATAGTTTAATTAGTTAAAAATAAGAGTTGTTTGCTGCGTAAAGTCACTAATTGCCGTCAGATCTGAACATTGAAATTTTTCAGGCTAGTTTGTTTATATTTATGACTTATGGCGTTTCAAGTGTTTTTGACTAATTAAGGGCTTTTGACTTATCAGACAAAACGTAGCGAACTCTAGTTAACAATTTGGAATTACAACAAAGATTCCACGTACGTCAATAGGAAATATATTTTGTTTTCAGTTATGTTTTTTTTTATGAAGAAAGTGTTTACACACTGTCATATGGCTTTGTAACAATAGTTTAATTAGTTAAAAATAAGAGTTGTTTGCTGCGTAAAGTCACTTATTGCCGTCAGATCTGAACATTGAAACTTTTCAGGCTAGTTTGTTTATATTTATGACTTATGGCGTTTCAAGTGTTTTTGACTAATTAAGGGCTTTTGACTTATCAGACAAAACGTACCGAACTCTAGTTAACAATTTGGAATTACAACAAAGATTCCACGTATGTCAATAGGAAATATATTTTGTTTTCAGTTATGTTTTTTTTTATGAAGAAAGTGTTTACACACTGACATATGGCTTTGTAACAATAGTTTAATTAGTTAAAAATAAGAGTTGTTTGCTGCGTAAAGTCACTAAATGCCGTTAGATCTGAACATTGAAATTTTTCAGGCTAGTTTGTTTATATTTATGACTTATGGCGTTTCAAGTGTTTTTGACTAATTAAGGGCTTTTGACTTATCAGACAAAACGTAGCGGACTCTAGTTAACAATTTGGAATAACAACAAAGATTCCACGTACGTCAATAGGAAATATATTTTGTTCTCAGTTATGTTTTTTTTTATGAAGAAAGTGTTTACACACTGACATATGGCTTTGTAACAATAGTTTAATTAGTTAAAAATAAGAGTTGTTTGCTGCGTAAAGTCACTAAATGCCGTCAGATCTGAACATTGAAATTTTTCAGGCTAGTTTGTTTATATTTATGACTTATGACGTTTCAAGTGTTTTTGACTAATTAAGGGCTTTTGACTTATCAGACAAAACGTAGCGAACTCTAGTTAACAATTTGGAATAACAACAAAGATTCCACGTACGTCAATAGGAAATATATTTTGTTTTCAGTTATGTTTTTTTTATGAAGAAAGTGTTTACACACTGACATATGGGTTTGTAACAATAGTTTAATTAGTTAAAAATAAGAGTTGTTTGCTGCGTAAAGTCACTAGTTGCCGTCAGATCTGAACATTGAAACTTTTCAGGCTAGTTTGTTTATATTTATGACTTATGGCGTTTCAAGTGTTTTTGACTAATTAAGGGCTTTTGACTTATCAGAAAAAACGTACCGAACTCTAGTTAACAAGTTGGAATTACAACAAAGATTCCACATACGTCAATAGGGAATATATTTTGTTTTCAGTTATGTTTTTTTTATGAAGAAAGTGTTTACACACTGACATATGGCTTTGTAACAATAGTTTAATTAGTTAAAAATAAGAGTTGTTTGCTGCGTAAAGTCACTAAATGCCGTCAGATCTGAACATTGAAATTTTTCAGTCTAGTTTGTTTATATTTATGACTTATGACGTTTCAAGTGTTTTTGACTAATTAAGGGCTTTTGACTTATCAGACAAAACGTAGCGAACTCTAGTTAACAATTTGGAATAACAACAAAGATTCCACGTACGTCAATAGGAAATATATTTTGTTTTCAGTTATGTTTTTTTATGAAGAAAGTGTTTACACACTGACATATGGCTTTGTAACAATAGTTTAATTAGTTAAAAATAAGAGTTGTTTGCTGCGTAAAGTCACTAATTGCCGTCAGATCTGAACATTGAAACTTTTCAGGCTAGTTTGTTTATATTTATGACTTATGGCGTTTCAAGTGTTTTTGACTAATTAAGGGCTTTTGACTTATCAGACAAAACGTAGCGAACTCTAGTTAACAATTTGGAATAACAACAAAGATTCCACGTACGTCAATAGGAAATATATTTTGTTTTCAGTTATGTTTTTTTTATGAAGAAAGTGTTTACACACTGACATATGGCTTTGTAACAATAGTTTAATTAGTTAAAAATAAGAGTTGTTTGCTGCGTAAAGTCACTAATTGCCGTCAGATCTGAACATTGAAACTTTTCAGGCTAGTTTGTTTATATTTATGACTTATGGCGTTTCAAGTGTTTTTGACTAATTAAGGGCTTTTGACTTATCAGACAAAACGTAGCGAACTCTAGTTAACAATTTGGAATAACAACAAAGATTCCACGTACGTCAATAGGAAATATATTTTGTTTTCAGTTATGTTTTTTTTATGAAGAAAGTGTTTACACACTGACATATGGCTTTGTAACAATAGTTTAATTAGTTAAAAATAAGAGTTGTTTGCTGCGTAAAGTCACTAATTGCCGTCAGATCTGAACATTGAAACTTTTCAGGCTAGTTTGTTTATATTTATGACTTATGGCGTTTCAAGTGTTTTTGACTAATTAAGGGCTTTTGACTTATCAGACAAAACGTAGCGGACTCTAGTTAACAATTTGGAATAACAACAAAGATTCCACGTACGTCAATAGGAAATATATTTTGTTCTCAGTTATGTTTTTTTTTATGAAGAAAGTGTTTACACACTGACATATGGCTTTGTAACAATAGTTTAATTAGTTAAAAATAAGAGTTGTTTGCTGCGTAAAGTCACTAAATGCCGTTAGATCTGAACATTGAAATTTTTCAGGCTAGTTTGTTTATATTTATGACTTATGGCGTTTCAAGTGTTTTTGACTAATTAAGGGCTTTTGACTTATCAGACAAAACGTAGCGGACTCTAGTTAACAATTTGGAATAACAACAAAGATTCCACGTACGTCAATAGGAAATATATTTTGTTCTCAGTTATGTTTTTTTTTATGAAGAAAGTGTTTACACACTGACATATGGCTTTGTAACAATAGTTTAATTAGTTAAAAATAAGAGTTGTTTGCTGCGTAAAGTCACTAAATGCCGTCAGATCTGAACATTGAAATTTTTCAGGCTAGTTTGTTTATATTTATGACTTATGACGTTTCAAGTGTTTTTGACTAATTAAGGGCTTTTGACTTATCAGACAAAACGTAGCGAACTCTAGTTAACAATTTGGAATAACAACAAAGATTCCACGTACGTCAATAGGAAATATATTTTGTTTTCAGTTATGTTTTTTTTATGAAGAAAGTGTTTACACACTGACATATGGGTTTGTAACAATAGTTTAATTAGTTAAAAATAAGAGTTGTTTGCTGCGTAAAGTCACTAGTTGCCGTCAGATCTGAACATTGAAACTTTTCAGGCTAGTTTGTTTATATTTATGACTTATGGCGTTTCAAGTGTTTTTGACTAATTAAGGGCTTTTGACTTATCACAAAAAACGTACCGAACTCTAGTTAACAAGTTGGAATTACAACAAAGATTCCACATACGTCAATAGGGAATATATTTTGTTTTCAGTTATGTTTTTTTTATGAAGAAAGTGTTTACACACTGACATATGGCTTTGTAACAATAGTTTAATTAGTTAAAAATAAGAGTTGTTTGCTGCGTAAAGTCACTAAATGCCGTCAGATCTGAACATTGAAATTTTTCAGTCTAGTTTGTTTATATTTATGACTTATGACGTTTCAAGTGTTTTTGACTAATTAAGGGCTTTTGACTTATCAGACAAAACGTAGCGAACTCTAGTTAACAATTTGGAATAACAACAAAGATTCCACGTACGTCAATAGGAAATATATTTTGTTTTCAGTTATGTTTTTTTATGAAGAAAGTGTTTACACACTGACATATGGCTTTGTAACAATAGTTTAATTAGTTAAAAATAAGAGTTGTTTGCTGCGTAAAGTCACTAATTGCCGTCAGATCTGAACATTGAAACTTTTCAGGCTAGTTTGTTTATATTTATGACTTATGGCGTTTCAAGTGTTTTTGACTAATTAAGGGCTTTTGACTTATCAGACAAAACGTAGCGAACTCTAGTTAACAATTTGGAATAACAACAAAGATTCCACGTACGTCAATAGGAAATATATTTTGTTTTCAGTTATGTTTTTTTTATGAAGAAAGTGTTTACACACTGACATATGGCTTTGTAACAATAGTTTAATTAGTTAAAAATAAGAGTTGTTTGCTGCGTAAAGTCACTAATTGCCGTCAGATCTGAACATTGAAACTTTTCAGGCTAGTTTGTTTATATTTATGACTTATGGCGTTTCAAGTGTTTTTGACTAATTAAGGGCTTTTGACTTATCAGACAAAACGTACCGAACTCTAGTTAACAATTTGGAATTACAACAAAGATTCCACGTAGGTCAATAGGAAATATATTTTGTTTTCAGTTATGTTTTTTTGTATGTAGAAAGTGTTTACACACTGACATATGGCTTTGTAAAAATAGTTTAATTAGTTAAAAATAAGAGTTGTTTGCTGCGTAAAGTCACTAAATGCCGTCAGATCTGAACATTGAAATTTTTCAGGCTAGTTTGTTTATATTTATGACTTATGGCGTTTCAAGTGTTTTTGACTAATTAAGGGCTTTTGACTTATCAGACAAAACGTAGCGAACTCTAGTTAACAATTTGGAATAAAAAAAAAGATTCCACGTACGTCAATAGGAAATATATTTTGTTTTCAGTTATGTTTTTTTTTATGAAGAAAGTGTTTACACACTGACATATGGCTTTGTAACAATAGTTTAATAAGTTAAAAATAAGAGTTGTTTGCTGCGTAAAGTCACTAAATGCCGTCAGATCTGAACATTGAAATTTTTCAAGCTAGTTTGTTTATATTTATGACTTATGGCGTTTCAAGTGTTTTTGACTAATTAAGGGCTTTTGACTTATCAGACAAAACGTAGCGAACTCCAGTTAACAATTTGGAATAACAATAAAGATTCCACGAACGTCAATAGGAAATATATTTTGTTTTCAGTTATGTTTTTTTTATGAAGAAAGTGTTTACACACTGACATATGGCTTTGTAACAATAGTTTAATTAGTTAAAAATAAGAGTTGTTTGCTGCGTAAAGTCACTAATTGCCGTCAGATCTGAACATTGAAATTTTTCAGGCTAGTTTGTTTATATTTATGACTTATGGCGTTTCAAGTGTTTTTGACTAATTAAGGGCTTTTGACTTATCAGACAAAACGTAGCGAACTCTAGTTAACAATTTGGAATTACAACAAAGATTCCACGAACGTCAATAGGAAATATATTTTGTTTTCAGTTATGTTTTTTTTTATGAAGAAAGTGTTTACACACTGACATATGGCTTTGTAACAATAGTTTAATTAGTTAAAAATAAGAGTTGTTTGCTGCGTAAAGTCACTAATAGCCGTCAGATCTGAACATTGAAATTTTTCAGGCTAGTTTGTTTATATTTATGACTTATGGCGTTTCAAGTGTTTTTGACTAATTAAGGGCTTTTGACTTATCAGACAAAACGTAGCGAACTCTAGTTAACAATTTGGAATTACAACAAAGATTCCACGAACGTCAATAGGAAATATATTTTGTTTTCAGTTATGTTTTTTTTTATGAAGAAAGTGTTTACACATTGACATATGGCTTTGTAACAATAGTTTAATTAGTTAAAAATAAGAGTTGTTTGCTGCGTAAAGTCACTAATTGCCGTCAGATCTGAACATTGAAATTTTTCAGGCTAGTTTGTTTATATTTATGACTTATGGCGTTTTGGTGGTTAACCAAATATTTAAATATTTATTTTTTAAAAATATTATGTTATTTATTTGAAGTATAAAATATTATTTTTGTTTATTTTTGAGTTTAGATATTTTCCAACTAATTAGAATTTTCTTTTTTTTGAAGTTATTCAAAATTTTAAGTTAACACGAAAACTCAATTAAAATTATTTTAAAAAATAAAGTAAAGAGTACAAAGTAGTTAACACTATATTTACTCCCCCTCCAAGAAAATTTGAAACAAACAAATTATTAATTAATATTAAAAGTAACCTTTTTTTTTTTTTTTTTTCATATGGTTCTACGTTCACCAATACGAACTCGTAAATTTACAAATGCAGAAAATCAAAATATCAACCATACAAATAACATCATGACTCACATAATATATTTGGTAATAAGCCAAATATTTATTTTATTTTTAAAAATTTATTTTTGTATATTTTTGAGTTTAGATATTTTCCAACTAATTAGAATTTTCTTTTTTTTGAAGTTATTCAAAATTTTAAGTTAACACGAAAACTCAATTAAAATTATTTTAAAAAATAAAGTAAAGAGTACAAAGTAGTTAACACTATATTTCAAGTGTTTTTGACTAAATAAGGGCTTTTGACTTATCAGACAAAACGTAGCGAACTCTAGTTAACAATTTGGAATTACAACAAAGATTCCACGTACGTCAATAGGAAATATATTTTGTTTTCAGTTATGTTTTTTTATGAAGAAAGTGTTTACACACTGACATATGGCTTTGTAACAATAGTTTAATTAGTTAAAAAAAAGTAAAGAAGGCTAAGTTCGGGTGTAACATTACATACTCAGTTGAGAGCTATGGAGACAAAATAAGGAAAATCACCATGTAGGAAAATGAACCTAGGGTAACCCTGGAATGTGGTTGTATGACATGTGTATCAAATGGAAGGTATTAAAGAGTATTTTAAGAGAGAGTAGGCCATAGGGCTGACTCTAGAATGTGTTTGTACGATATGGGTATCAAATGAAAGGTGATAATGAGTATTTTAAAAGGGAATGGGCTTTAGTTCTATAGGTGAACGCCTTTTCGAGAAATCCCCATAAAGGTGGACCAGGGGTGACTCTAGAATATGTTTGTACGATATGGGTATCAAATGAAAGCTGTTAATGAGTATTTTGAAAAGGAGTGATCCTTAGTTCCCTAGGTGGACGCCGTTTCGAGATATCGCCATAAAGGTGCACCAGGGGTGTCTCTAGTTGTACGATATGGGAATCAAATGAAAGGTGTTACTGAGCGTTTTAAGAGGGAGTGGGCATTAGGTCTATAGGTGGACGCCTTTTCGAAATGTCGCCATTAGGGTGGGCCAGGGGTGACTCTAGAATGTGTTTGTACGATATGGGTATCAAACGAAAGGTGTTACTGAGCATTTTAAGAGGGAGTGGGCATTAGGTCCATAGGTGGACGCCTTTTCGAGATATCGCCATTAGGGTGGGCCAGGGGTGACTCTGGAATGTGTTTGTACGATATGGGTATCAAATGAAAGGTGGTAATGAGTATTTTAAAAGGGAGTAATCCTTAGTTCTATAGGTGGACGCCTTTTCGAGATATCGCCATAAAGGTGGACCAAGGGTGACTCTAGAATGTTTGTACGATATGGGTATCAAACGAAAGGTATTACTGAGCATTTTAAGAGGGAGTGGGCACTAGGTCTATAGGTGGGCGCCTTTTCGAGATATCGCCATTAGGGTGGGCCAGGGTGACTCTAGAATGTGTTTGTACGATATGGGTATCAAAGGAAAGGTGTTACTGAGCATTTTAAGAGGGAGTGGGCATTAGGTCCATAGGTGGACGCCTTTTCGAGATATCGCCATTAGGGTGGGCCAGGGGTGACTCTAGAATGTGTTTGTACGATATGGGTATCAAACGAAAGGTGTTACTGATCATTTTAAGATGGAGTGGGCATTAGGTCTATAGGTGGACGCCTTTTCGAGATATCGCCATTAGGGTGAGCCAGGGGTGACTCTAGAATGTTTGTACGATATGGGTATCAAACGAAAGGTGTTACTGAGCATTTTAAGAGGGAGTGGGCATTAGGTCCATAGGTGGACGCCTTTTCGAGATATCGCTATTAGGGTGGGCCAGGGGTGACTCTGGAATGTGTTTGTACGATATGGGTATCAAATGAAAGGTGGTAATGAGTATTTTAAAAGGGAGTAATCCTCAGTTCTATAGGTGGACGCCTTTTCGATATATCGCCATAAAGGTTGACCAAGGGTGACTCTAGAATGTTTGTACGATATGGGTATCAAACGAAAGGTGTTACTGAGCATTTTAAGAGGGAATGGGCATTAGGTCTATAGGTGGACGCCTTTTCGATATATCGCCATTAGGGTGGGCCAGGGGTGACTCTAGAATGTTTGTACGATATGGGTATCAAACGAAAGGTGTTACTGAGCATTTTAAGAGGGAGTGGGCATTAGGTCTATAGGTGGACGCCTTTTCGAGATATCGCCATTAGGGTGGGCCAGGGGTGACTCTAGAATGTTTGTACGATATGGGTATCAAAGGAAAGGTGTTACTGAGCATTTTAAGAGGGAGTGGACATTAGGTCTATAGGTGGACGCCTTTTCGAGATATCGCCATTAGGGTGGGCCAGGGGTGACTCTAGAATGTTTTTACGATATGGGTATCAAACGAAAGGTGTTACTGAGCGTTTTAAGAGGGAGTGGGCATTAGGTCTATAGGTGCACGCCTTTTCGAGATATCGCCATTAGGGTGGGCCAGGGTTGACTCTAGAATGTGTTTGTACGATATGGATATCAAATTAAAGGTATTAATGAGGGTTTTAAAAGCGAGTGGCCCTTAGATGTATATGTGAAGGCGTTCTCGCGATATCGACCAAATGTGGATCAGGTGATCCAGAAAATCATTTGTCGGGTACTGCTAATTTATTTATATATTCAATAACACTAATGGGCGGAGCCACGCCCATTTTGAAATTTTCTTTTATTTTTGTATTTTGTTGCATCATATCATTACTGGAGTTGAATTTTGACTTAATTTACTTTTATACAGTAAAGATATTAAATTTTTTGTTAAAATTTGAATTTAAAAAAATTTTTTTTAAAAAGTGGGCGTGTTCTTCATCCAATTTTGCTAATTTTTATTTAGCACATATATAGTAATAGTAGTAACGTTCCTGCCAAATTTCATCATGATATCTTCAACGACTGCCAAATTACAGCTTGCAAAACTTTTAAATTACCTTCTTATAAAAGTGGGCGGTGCCACGCCCATTGTCCAAAATCTTACTAATTTACCATTCTGCGTCATAACGTCAACCCATCTACCAAGTTTCATCGCTTAACTGCATTTGGCAATGAATTATCGCATTTTTCGGTTTTTCGAAATTTTCGATATCGAAAAAGTGGGCGTGGTTATAGTCCGATATCGTTCATTTTAAATAGCGATCTGAGATGAATGCTCAGGAACCTACATACCAAATTTCATCAAGATACCTCAAAATTTACTCAAGTTATCGTGTTAACGGACGGACGGACGGACGGACGGACGGACGGACATAGCTCAATCAAATTTTTTTTGGATCCTGATTATTTTGATATATGGAAGTCTATATCTATCTCGATTCCTTTATATATGTACAACCAACCGTTATCCAATCAAACTTAATATACTCTGTGAGCTCTGCTCAACTGAGTATAATAAGAGTAGTTTGCTGCGTAAAGTCACTAAGTGCCGTCAGATCTGAACATTGAAACTTTTCAGGCTAGTTTGTTTATATTTATGACTTATGGCGTTTCAAGTGTTTTTGACTAATTAAGAGCTTTTGACTTATCAGACAAAACGTAGCGAACTCTAGTTAACAATTTGGAATTACAACAAAGATTCCACGTACGTCAATAGGAAATATACTTTGTTTTCAGTTATGTTTTTTTTATGAAGAAAGTGTTTACACACTGACATATGGCTTTGTAACAATAGTTTAGTTAGTTAAAAATAAGAGTTGTTTGCTGCGTAAAGTCACTAATTGCCGTCAGATCTGAACATTGAAACTTTTCAGGCTAGTTTGTTTATATTTATGACTTATGGCGTTTCAAGTGTTTTTGACTAATTAAGGGTTTTGACTTATCAGACAAAACGTATCGAACTCTAGTTAACAATTTGGAATTACAACAAAGATTCCACGTACGTCAATAGGAAATATATTTTGTTTTCAGTTATGTTTTTTTTATGAAGAAAGTGTTTACACACTGACATATGGCTTTGTAACAATAGTTTAATTAGTTAAAAATAAGAGTTGTTTGCTGCGTAAAGTCACTAATTGCCGTCAGATCTGAACATTGAAACTTTTCAGGCTAGTTTGTTTATATTTATGATTTATGGCGTTTCAAGTGTTTTTGACTAATTAACGGCTTTTGACTTATCAGACAAAACGTATCGAACTCTAGTTAACAATTTGGAATTACAACAAAGATTCCACGTACGTCAATAGGAAATATATTTTGTTTTCAATTATGTTTTTTTTATGAAGAAAGTGTTTACACACTGACATATGGCTTTGTAACAATAGTTTAATTAGTTAAAAATAAGAGTTGTTTGCTGCGTAAAGTCACTAATTGCCGTCAGATCTGAACATTGAAACTTTTCAGGCTAGTTTGTTTATATTTATGACTTATGGCGTTTCAAGTGTTTTTGACTAATTAAGGGCTTTTGACTTATCAGACAAAACGTAGCGAACTCTAGTTAACAATTTGGAATAACAACAAAGATTCCACGTACGTCAATAGGAAATATATTTTGTTTTCAGTTATGTTTTTTTTATGAAGAAAGTGTTTACACACTGACATATGGCTTTGTAACAATAGTTTAATTAGTTAAAAATAAGAGTTGTTTGCTGCGTAAAGTCACTATTTGCCGTCAGATCTGAACATTGAAACTTTTCAGGCTAGTTTGATTAAAATTATGACCTATGGCGTTTCAAGTGTTTTTGACTAATAAAGGGCTTTTGACTTATCAGACAAAACGTAGCGAACTCTAGTTAACAATTTGGAATTACAACAAAGATTCCACGTACGTCAATAGGAAATATATTTTGTTTTCAGTTATGTTTTTTTATGAAGAAAGTGTTTACACACTGACATATGGCTTTGTAACAATAGTTTAATTAGTTAAAAATAAGAGTTGTTTGCTGCGTAAAGTCACTAATTGCCGTCAGATCTGAACATTGAAACTTTTCAGGCTAGTTTGATTAAAATTATGACTTTTGGCGTTTCAAGTGTTTTTGACTAATTAAGGGCTTTTGACTTATCAGACAAAACGTAGCGAACTCTAGTTAACAATTTGGAATTACAACAAAGATTCCACGTACGTCAATAGGAAATATATTTTGTTTTCAGATATTTTTTTTTATGAAGAAAGTGTTTACACACTGACATATGGCTTTGTAACAATAGTTTAATTAGTTAAAAATAAGAGTTGTTTGCTGCGTAAAGTCACTAATTGCCGTCAGATCTGAACATTGAAACTTTTCAGGCTAGTTTGATTAAAATTATGACTTATGGCGTTTCAAGTGTTTTTGACTAATTAAGGGCTTTTGACTTATCAGACAAAACGTAGCGAACTCTAGTTAACAATTTGGAATTACAACAAAGATTCCACGTACGTCCATAGGAAATATATTTTGTTTTCAGTTATGTTTTTTTTATGAAGAAAGTGTTTACACACTGACATATGGCTTTGTAACAATAGTTTAATTAGTTAAAAATAAGAGTTGTTTGCTGCGTAAAGTCACTAAATGCCGTCAGATCTGAACATTGAAACTTTTCAGGCTAGTTTGTTTATATTTATAACTTATGGCGTTTCAAGTGTTTTTGACTAATTAAGGGCTTTTGACTTATCAGACAAAACGTAGCGAACTCTAGTTAACAATTTGGAATTACAACAAAGATTCCACGTACGTCAATAGGAAATATATTTTGTTTTCAGTTATGTTTTTTTGATGAAGAAAGTGTTTACACACTGACATATGGCTTTGTAACAATAGTTTAATTAGTTAAAAATAAGAGTTGTTTGCTGCGTAAAGTCACTAATTGCCGTCAGAACTGAACATTGAAACTTTTCAGGCTAGTTTGTTTGTATTTATGACTTATGGCGTTTCAAGTGTTTTTGACTAATTAAGGGATTTTGACTTATCAGACAAAACGTAGCGAGCTCTAGTTAACAATTTGGAATAAAAAAAAGATTCCACGTACGTCAATAGGAAATATATTTTGTTTTCAGTTATGTTTTTGTTTATGAAGAAAGTGTTTACACACTGACATATGGCTTTGTAACAATAGTTTAATTAGTTAGAAATAAGAGTTGTTGGCTGCGTAAAGTCACTAAGTGCCGTCAGATCTGAAAATTGAAATTTTTCAGGCTAGTTTGTTTATATTTTGACTTATGACGTTTCAAGTGTTTTTGACTAATTAAGGGCTTTTGACTTATCAGACAAAACGTAGCGAACTCTAGGTAACAATTTGGAATAACAACAAAGATTCCACGTACGTCAATAGGAAATATATTTTGTTTTCAGTTATGTTTTTTTTTGTATGAAGAAAGTGTTTACACACTGACATATGGCTTTGTAAAAATAGTTTAATTAGTTAAAAATAAGAGTTGTTTGCTGCGTAAAGTCACTAAGTGCCGTCAGATCTGAAAATTGAAATTTTTCAGGCTAGTTTGTTTATATTTATGACTTATGGCGTTTCAAGTGTTTTTGACAAATTAAGGGCTTTTGACTTATCAAACAAAACGTAGCGAATTCTATTAAAGACTTTGGAATAACAACAAAGATTCCACGTACGTCAATAGGAAATATATTTTGTTTTCAGTTATGTTTTTTTTTTGTATGAAGAAAGTGTTTACACACTGACATATGGCTTTGTAAAAATAGTTTAATTAGTTAAAAATAAGAGTTGTTTGCTGCGTAAAGTCACTAAATGCCGTCAGATCTGAACATTGAAATTTTTCAGGCTAGTTTGTTTATATTTATAACTTATGGCGTTTCAAGTGTTTTTGACTAATTAAGGGCTTTTGACTTATCAGACAAAACGTAGCGAGCTCTAGTTAACAATTTGGAATAAAAAAAAGATTCCACGTACGTCAATAGGAAATATATTTTGTTTTCAGTTATGTTTTTGTTTATGAAGAAAGTGTTTACACACTGACATATGGCTTTGTAACAATAGTTTAATTAGTTAGAAATAAGAGTTGTTTGCTGCGTAAAGTCACTAAGTGCCGTCAGATCTGAAAATTGAAATTTTTCAGGCTAGTTTGTTTATATTTATGACTTATGGCGTTTCAAGTGTTTTTGACTAATTAAGGGCTTTTGACTTATCAGACAAAACGTAGCGAACTCTAGTTAACAATTTGGAATAACAACAAAGATTCCACGTACGTCAATAGGAAATATATTTTGTTTTCAGTTATGTTTTTTTTATGAAGAAGGTGTTTACACACTGACATATGGGTTTGTAACAATAGTTTAATTAGTTAAAAATAAGAGTTGTTTGCTGCGTAAAGTCACTAGTTGCCGTCAGATCTGAACATTGAAACTTTTCAGGCTAGTTTGTTTATATTTATGACTTATGGCGTTTCAAGTGTTTTTGACTAATTAAGGGCTTTTGACTTATCAGAAAAAACGTACCGAACTCTAGTTAACAAGTTGGAATTACAACAAAGATTCCACGTACGTCAATAGGGAATATATTTTGTTTTCAGTTATGTTTTTTTTATGAAGAAAGTGTTTACACACTGACATATGGCTTTGTAACAATAGTTTAATTAGTTAAAAATAAGAGTTGTTTGCTGCGTAAAGTCACTAAATGCCGTCAGATCTGAACATTGAAATTTTTCAGTCTAGTTTGTTTATATTTATGACTTATGACGTTTCAAGTGTTTTTGACTAATTAAGGGCTTTTGACTTATCAGACAAAACGTAGCGAACTCTAGTTAACAATTTGGAATAACAACAAAGATTCCACGTACGTCAATAGGAAATATATTTTGTTTTCAGTTATGTTTTTTTATGAAGAAAGTGTTTACACACTGACATATGGCTTTGTAACAATAGTTTAATTAGTTAAAAATAAGAGTTGTTTGCTGCGTAAAGTCACTAATTGCCGTCAGATCTGAACATTGAAACTTTTCAGGCTAGTTTGTTTATATTTATGACTTATGGCGTTTCAAGTGTTTTTGACTAATTAAGGGCTTTTGACTTATCAGACAAAACGTAGCGAACTCTAGTTAACAATTTGGAATAACAACAAAGATTCCACGTACGTCAATAGGAAATATATTTTGTTTTCAGTTATGTTTTTTTTATGAAGAAAGTGTTTACACACTGACATATGGCTTTGTAACAATAGTTTAATTAGTTAAAAATAAGAGTTGTTTGCTGCGTAAAGTCACTAATTGCCGTCAGATCTGAACATTGAAACTTTTCAGGCTAGTTTGTTTATATTTATGACTTATGGCGTTTCAAGTGTTTTTGACTAATTAAGGGCTTTTGACTTATCAGACAAAACGTAGCGAACTCTAGTTAACAATTTGGAATAACAACAAAGATTCCTCGTACGTCAATAGGAAATATATTTTGTTTTCAGTTATGTTTTTTTTATGAAGAAAGTGTTTACACACTGACATATGGCTTTGTAACAATAGTTTAATTAGTTAAAAATAAGAGTTGTTTGCTGCGTAAAGTCACTAATTGCCGTCAGATCTGAACATTGAAACTTTTCAGGCTAGTTTGTTTATATTTATGACTTATGGCGTTTCAAGTGTTTTTGACTAATTAAGGGCTTTTGACTTATCAGACAAAACGTACCGAACTCTAGTTAACAATTTGGAATTACAACAAAGATTCCACGTAGGTCAATAGGAAATATATTTTGTTTTCAGTTATGTTTTTTTTTATGAAGAAAGTGTTTACACACTGACATATGGCTTTGTAACAATAGTTTAATTAGTTAAAAATAAGAGTTGTTTGCTGCGTAAAGTCACTAATTGCCGTCAGATCTGAACATTGAAACTTTTCAGGCTAGTTTGTTTATATTTATGACTTATGGCGTTTCAAGTGTTTTTGACTAATTAAGGGCTTTTGACTTATCAGACAAAACGTAGCGAACTCTAGTTAACAATTTGGAATAACAACAAAGATTCCACGTACGTCAATAGGAAATATATTTTGTTTTCAGTTATGTTTTTTTTATGAAGAAGGTGTTTACACACTGACATATGGGTTTGTAACAATAGTTTAATTAGTTAAAAATAAGAGTTGTTTGCTGCGTAAAGTCACTAGTTGCCGTCAGATCTGAACATTGAAACTTTTCAGGCTAGTTTGTTTATATTTATGACTTATGGCGTTTCAAGTGTTTTTGACTAATTAAGGGCTTTTGACTTATCAGACAAAACGTACCGAACTCTAGTTAACAATTTGGAATAAAAAAAAAGATTCCACGTACGTCAATAGGAAATATATTTTGTTTTCAGTTATGTTTTTTTTGTATGAAGAAAGTGTTTACACACTGACATATGGCTTTGTAACAATAGTTTAATTAGTTAAAAATAAGAGTTGTTTGCTGCGTAAAGTCACTAATTGCCGTCAGATCTGAACATTGAAACTTTTCAGGCTAGTTTGTTTATATTTATGACTTATGGCGTTTCAAGTGTTTTTGACTAATTAAGGGCTTTTGACTTATCAGACAAAACGTAGCGAACTCTAGTTAACAATTTGGAATAACAACAAAGATTCCACGTACGTCAATAGGAAATATATTTTGTTTTCAGTTATGTTTTTTTTATGAAGAAGGTGTTTACACACTGACATATGGGTTTGTAACAATAGTTTAATTAGTTAAAAATAAGAGTTGTTTGCTGCGTAAAGTCACTAGTTGCCGTCAGATCTGAACATTGAAACTTTTCAGGCTAGTTTGTTTATATTTATGACTTATGGCGTTTCAAGTGTTTTTGACTAATTAAGGGCTTTTGACTTATCAGACAAAACGTACCGAACTCTAGTTAACAATTTGGAATAAAAAAAAAGATTCCACGTACGTCAATAGGAAATATATTTTGTTTTCAGTTATGTTTTTTTTGTATGAAGAAAGTGTTTACACACTGACATATGGCTTTGTAACAATAGTTTAATTAGTTAAAAATAAGAGTTGTTTGCTGCGTAAAGTCACTAATTGCCGTCAGATCTGAACATTGAAACTTTTCAGGCTAGTTTGTTTATATTTATGACTTATGGCGTTTCAAGTGTTTTTGACTAATTAAGGGCTTTTGACTTATCAGACAAAACGTAGCGAACTCTAGTTAACAATTTGGAATAACAACAAAGATTCCACGTACGTCAATAGGAAATATATTTTGTTTTCAGTTATGTTTTTTTTATGAAGAAGGTGTTTACACACTGACATATGGGTTTGTAACAATAGTTTAATTAGTTAAAAATAAGAGTTGTTTGCTGCGTAAAGTCACTAGTTGCCGTCAGATCTGAACATTGAAACTTTTCAGGCTAGTTTGTTTATATTTATGACTTATGGCGTTTCAAGTGTTTTTGACTAATTAAGGGCTTTTGACTTATCAGACAAAACGTACCGAACTCTAGTTAACAATTTGGAATAAAAAAAAAGATTCCACGTACGTCAATAGGAAATATATTTTGTTTTCAGTTATGTTTTTTTTATGAAGAAGGTGTTTACACACTGACATATGGGTTTGTAACAATAGTTTAATTAGTTAAAAATAAGAGTTGTTTGCTGCGTAAAGTCACTAAATGCCGTCAGATCTGAACATTGAAATTTTTCAAGCTAGTTTGTTTATATTTATGACTTATGGCGTTTCAAGTGTTTTTGACTAATTAAGGGCTTTTGACTTATCAGACAAAACGTAGCGAACTCCAGTTAACAATTTGGAATAACAACAAAGATTCCACGAACGTCAATAGGAAATATATTTTGTTTTCAGTTATGTTTTTTTTTATGAAGAAAGTGTTTACACACTGGCATATGGCTTTGTAACAATAGTTTAATTAGTTAAAAATAAGAGTTGTTTGCTGCGTAAAGTCACTAAATGCCGTCAGATCTGAACATTGAAATTTTTCAGTCTAGTTTGTTTATATTTATGACTTATGACGTTTCAAGTGTTTTTGACTAATTAAGGGCTTTTGACTTATCAGACAAAACGTAGCGAACTCTAGTTAACAATTTGGAATAACAAAAAAGATCCCACGTACGTCAATAGGAAATATATTTTGTTTACTGTTATGTTTTTTTTTTTTTTTTTTGTTTATGAAGAAAGTGTTTACACACTGACATATGGCTTTATAACAATAGTTTAATTAGTTAAAAATAAGAGTTGTTTGCTGCGTAAAGTCACTAAGTGCCGTCAGATCTGAAAATTGATATTTTTTAGGCTCGTGTGTTTATATTTGTGACTTATGGCATTTCAAGTGTTTTTGCCTAATTTAGGGCTTTTGACTAATCAGACAAAACGTAGCGAATTTTAGTTAACACCTTGGAATAACAACAAAGATCCCACGTACGTCAATAGGAAATATATTTTGTTTACTGTTATGTTGTTTTTTTTTGTTTATGAAGAAAGTGTTTACACACTGACATATGGCTTTATAACAATAGTTTAATTAGTTAATAATAAGAGTTGTTTGCTGCGTAAAGTCACTAAATGCCGTCAGATCTGAAAATTGAAATTTTTTAGGCTAGTTTGATTATATTTATGACTTATGGCGTTTCAAGTGTTTTTGACTAATTAAGGGATTTTAACTATTCAGACAAAACGTAGCGAATTCTAATTAACACTTTGGAATAACAACAAAGATTCCACGTACGTCAATAGGAAATATATTTTGTTTTCAGGTGTGGTTTTTTTTTATGAAGAAAGTGTTTACACACTGACATATGGCTTTGTAACAATTGTTTAATTAGTTAAAAATAAGAGTTGTTTGCTGCGTAAAGTCACTAAATGCCGTCAGATCTGAAAATTGAAATTTTTTAGGCTAGTTTGATTATATTTATGACTTATGGCGTTTCAAGTGTTTTTGACTAATTAAGGGATTTTAACTATTCAGACAAAACGTAGCGAATTCTAATTAACACTTTGGAATAACAACAAAGATTCCACGTACGTCAATAGGAAATATATTTTGTTTTCAGGTGTGGTTTTTTTTTATGAAGAAAGTGTTTACACACTGACATATGGCTTTGTAACAATAGTTTAATTAGTTAAAAATAAGAGTTGTTTGCTGCGTAAAGTCACTAAATGCCGTCAGATCTGAAAATTGAAATTTTTTAGGCTAGTTTGATTATATTTATGACTTATGGCGTTTCAAGTGTTTTTGACTAATTAAGGGATTTTAACTATTCAGACAAAACGTAGCGAATTCTAATTAACACTTTGGAATAACAACAAAGATTCCACGTACGTCAATAGGAAATATATTTTGTTTTCAGTTATGTTTTTTTTTATGAAGAAAGTGTTTACACACTGACATATGGCTTTGTAACAATAGTTTAATTAGTTAAAAATAAGAGTTGTTTGCTGCGTAAAGTCACTAAATGCCGTCAGATCTGAAAATTGAAATTTTTTAGGCTAGTTTGATTATATTTATGACTTATGGCGTTTCAAGTGTTTTTGACTAATTAAGGGATTTTAACTATTCAGACAAAACGTAGCGAATTCTAATTAACACTTTGGAATAACAACAAAGATTCCACGTACGTCAATAGGAAATATATTTTGTTTTCAGGTGTGGTTTTTTTTTATGAAGAAAGTGTTTACACACTGACATATGGCTTTGTAACAATAGTTTAATTAGTTAAAAATAAGAGTTGTTTGCTGCGTAAAGTCACTAAGTGCCGTCAGATCTGAAAATTGAAATTTTTTAGGCTCGTTTGTTTATATTTATGACTTATGGCGTTTCAAGTGTTTTTGTCTAATTAAGGGCTTTTGACTAATCAGACAAATCGTAGCGAATTTTAGTTAACACCTTGAAATAACAACAAAGATCCCACGTACGTCAATAGGAAATATATTTTGTTTACTGTTATGTTGTTTTTTTTTTTTTGTTTATGAAGAAAGTGTTTACACACTGACATATGGCTTTATAACAATAGTTTAATTAGTTAAAAATAAGAGTTGTTTGCTGCGTAAAGTCACTAAGTGCCGTCAGATCTGAAAATTGAAATTTTTTAGGCTCGTTTGTTTATATTTATGACTTATGGCATTCCAAGTGTTTTTGTCTAATTAAGGGCTTTTGACTAATCAGACATATCGTAGCGAACTTTAGTTAACACCTTGAAATAACAACAAAGATCCTACGTACGTCAATAGGAAATATATTTTGTTTACTGTTATGTTGTTTTTTTTTTTTTGTTTATGAAGAAAGTGTTTACACACTGACATATGGCTTTATAACAATAGTTTAATTAGTTAAAAATAAGAGTTGTTTGCTGCGTAAAGTCACTAAGTGCCGTCAGATCTGAAAATTGAAATTTTTTAGGCTCGTTTGTTTATATTTATGACTTATGGCGTTTCAAGTGTTTTTGTCTAATTAAGGGCTTTTGACTAATCAGACAAATCGTAGCGAATTTTAGTTAACACCTTGAAATAACAACAAAGATCCCACGTACGTCAATAGGAAATATATTTTGTTTACTGTTATGTTGTTTTTTTTTTTTGTTTATGAAGAAAGTGTTTACACACTGACATATGGCTTTATAACAATAGTTTAATTAGTTAAAAATAAGAGTTGTTTGCTGCGTAAAGTCACTAAGTGCTGCCAGATCTGAAAATTGAAATTTTTTAGGCTCGTTTGTTTATATTTATGACTTATGGCGTTTCAAGTGTTTTTGTCTAATTAAGGGCTTTTGACTAATCAGACAAATCGTAGCGAATTTTAGTTAACACCTTGAAATAACAACAAAGATCCCACGTACGTCAATAGGAAATATATTTTGTTTACTGTTATGTTGTTTTTTTTTTTTGTTTATGAAGAAAGTGTTTACACACTGACATATGGCTTTATAACAATAGTTTAATTAGTTAAAAATAAGAGTTGTTTGCTGCGTAAAGTCACTAAGTGCCGTCAGATCTGAAAATTGAAATTTTTTAGGCTCGTTTGTTTATATTTATGACTTATGGCGTTTCAAGTGTTTTTGTCTAATTAAGGGCTTTTGACTAATCAGACAAATCGTAGCGAATTTTAGTTAACACCTTGAAATAACAACAAAGATCCCACGTACGTCAATAGGAAATATATTTTGTTTACTGTTATGTTGTTTTTTTTTTTTGTTTATGAAGAAAGTGTTTACACACTGACATATGGCTTTATAACAATAGTTTAATTAGTTAAAAATAAGAGTTGTTTGCTGCGTAAAGTCACTAAGTGCCGTCAGATCTGAAAATTGAAATTTTTTAGGCTCGTTTGTTTATATTTATGACTTATGGCGTTTCAAGTGTTTTTGTCTAATTAAGGGCTTTTGACTAATCAGACAAATCGTAGCGAATTTTAGTTAACACCTTGAAATAACAACAAAGATCCCACGTACGTCAATAGGAAATATATTTTGTTTACTGTTATGTTGTTTTTTTTTTTTTGTTTATGAAGAAAGTGTTTACACACTGACATATGGCTTTATAACAATAGTTTAATTAGTTAAAAATAAGAGTTGTTTGCTGCGTAAAGTCACTAAGTGCCGTCAGATCTGAAAATTGAAATTTTTTAGGCTCGTTTGTTTATATTTATGACTTATGGCGTTTCAAGTGTTTTTGTCTAATTAAGGGCTTTTGACTAATCAGACAAATCGTAGCGAATTTTAGTTAACACCTTGAAATAACAACAAAGATCCCACGTACGTCAATAGGAAATATATTTTGTTTACTGTTATGTTGTTTTTTTTTTTTTGTTTATGAAGAAAGTGTTTACACACTGACATATGGCTTTATAACAATAGTTTAATTAGTTAAAAATAAGAGTTGTTTGCTGCGTAAAGTCACTAAGTGCCGTCAGATCTGAAAATTGAAATTTTTTAGGCTCGTTTGTTTATATTTATGACTTATGGCGTTCCAAGTGTTTTTGTCTAATTAAGGGCTTTTGACTAATCAGACATATCGTAGCGAACTTTAGTTAACACCTTGAAATAACAACAAAGATCCCACGTACGTCAATAGGAAATATATTTTGTTTACTGTTATGTTGTTTTTTTTTTTGTTTATGAAGAAAGTGTTTACACACTGACATATGGCTTTATAACAATAGTTAAATTAGTTAAAAATAAGAGTTGTTTGCTGCGTAAAGTCACTAAGTGCCGTCAGATCTGAAAATTGAAATTTTTTAGGCTCGTTTGTTTATATTTATGACTTATGGCGTTTCAAGTGTTTTTGTCTAATTAAGGGCTTTTGACTAATCAGACAAATCGTAGCGAATTTTAGTTAACACCTTGAAATAACAACAAAGATCCCACGTACGTCAATAGGAAATATATTTTGTTTACTGTTATGTTGTTTTTTTTTTTTGTTTATGAAGAAAGTGTTTACACACTGACATATGGCTTTATAACAATAGTTTAATTAGTTAAAAATAAGAGTTGTTTGCTGCGTAAAGTCACTAAGTGCCGTCAGATCTGAAAATTGAAATTTTTTAGGCTCGTTTGTTTATATTTATGACTTATGGCGTTCCAAGTGTTTTTGTCTAATTAAGGGCTTTTGACTAATCAGACATATCGTAGCGAACTTTAGTTAACACCTTGAAATAACAACAAAGATCCCACGTACGTCAATAGGAGATATATTTTGTTTACTGTTATGTTGTTTTTTTTTTTGTTTATGAAGAAAGTGTTTACACACTGACATATGGCTTTATAACAATAGTTTAATTAGTTAAAAATAAGAGTTGTTTGCTGCGTAAAGTCACTAAGTGCCGTCAGATCTGAAAATTGAAATTTTTTAGGCTCGTTTGTTTATATTTATGACTTATGGCGTTTCAAGTGTTTTTGTCTAATTAAGGGCTTTTGACTAATCAGACAAAACGTAGCGAATTTTAGTTAACACCTTGGAATAACAACAAAGATCCCACGTACGTCAATAGGAAATATATTTTGTTTACTGTTATGTTGTTTTTTTTTTTTTTTTATGAAGAAAGTGTTTACACACTGATATATGGCTTTATAACAATAGTTTAATTAGTTAGAAATAAGAGTTGTTTGCTGCGTAAAATCACTAAGTGCCGTCAGATCTGAAAATTGAAATTTTTTAGGCTCGTTTGTTTATATTTATGACTTATGGCATTTCAAGTGTTTTTGCCTAATTAAGGGCTTTTGACTAATCAGACAAAACGTAGCGAATTTTAGTTAACACCTTGGAATAACAACAAAGATCCCACGTACGTCAATAGGAAATATATTTTGTTTACTGTTATGTTTTTTTTTTTTTTTTGTTTATGAAGAAAGTGTTTACACACTGACATATAGCTTTATAACAATAGTTTAATTAGTTAAAAATAAGAACTGTTTGCTGCGTAAAGTCACTAAGTGCCGTCAGATCTGAAAATTGAATTCTTTTAGGCTCGTTTGTTTATATTTATGACTTATGGCATTTCAAGTGTTTTTGTCTAATTAAGGGCTTTGGACTAATCAGACAAAACGTAGCGAATTTTAGTTAACACCATGGAATAACAACAAAGATCCCACGTACGTCAATAGGAAATATATTTTGTTTACTGTTATGTTGTTTTTTTTTTGTTTATGAAGAAAGTGTTTACACACTGACATATGGCTTTATAACAATAGTTGAATTAGTTAAAAATAAGAGTTGTTTGCTGCGTAAAGTCACTAAGTGCCGTCAGATCTGAAAACTGAAATTTTTTAGGCTAGTTTGATTATATTTATGACTTATGGAGTTTCAAGTGTTTTTGTCTAATTAAGGGCTTTTGACTAATCAGACAAAACGTAGCGAATTTTAGTTAACACCATGGAATAACAACAAAGATCCCTCGTACGTCAATAGGAAATATATTTTGTTTACTGTTATGTTGTTTTTTTTTGTTTATGAAGAAAGTGTTTACACACTGACATATGGCTTTATAACAATAGTTGAATTAGTTAAAAATAAGAGTTGTTTGCTGCGTAAAGTCACTAAGTGCCGTCAGATCTGAAAACTGAAATTTTTTAGGCTATTTTGATTATATTTATGACTTATGGCGTGTCAAGTGTTTTTGACTAATTAAGGGCTTTTGACTAATCAGACAAAACGCAGCGAATTTTAGTTAACACCTTGGAATAACAACAAAGATCCCACGTACGTCAATAGGAAATATATTTTGTTTACTGTTATGTTGTTTTTTTTTGTTTATGAAGAAAGTGTTTACACACTGACATATGGCTTTATAACAATAGTTGAATTAGTTAAAAATAAGAGTTGTTTGCTGCGTAAAGTCACTAAGTGCCGTCAGATCTGAAATTTGAAATTATTAGTCTCGTTTGTTTATATTTATGACTTATGGAGTTTCAAGTGTTTTTGTCTAATTAAGGGCTTTTGACTAATCAGACAAAACGTAGCGAATTTTAGTTAACACCATGGAATAACAACAAAGATCCCTCGTACGTCAATAGGAAATATATTTTGTTTACTGTTATGTTGTTTTTTTTTGTTTATGAAGAAAGTGTTTACACACTGACATATGGCTTTATAACAATAGTTGAATTAGTTAAAAATAAGAGTTGTTTGCTGCGTAAAGTCACTAAGTGCCGTCAGATCTGAAAACTGAAATTTTTTAGGCTATTTTGATTATATTTATGACTTATGGCGTGTCAAGTGTTTTTGACTAATTAAGGGCTTTTGACTAATCAGACAAAACGCAGCGAATTTTAGTTAACACCTTGGAATAACAACAAAGATCCCACGTACGTTAATAGGAAATATATTTTGTTTACTGTTATGTTGTTTTTTTTTTGTTTATGAAGAAAGTGTTTACACACTGACATATGGCTTTATAACAATAGTTTAATTAGTTAAAAATAAGAATTGTTTGCTGCGTAAAGTCACTAAGTGCCGTCAGATCTGAAATTTGAAATTATTAGTCTCGTTTGTTTATATTTATGACTTATGGAGTTTCAAGTGTTTTTGTCTAATTAAGGGCTTTTGACTAATCAGACAAAACGTAGCGAATTTTAGTTAACACCATGGAATAACAACAAAGATCCCACGTACGTCAATAGGAAATATATTTTGTTTACTGTTATGTTGTTTTTATACTCAGTTGAGCAGAGCTCACAGAGTATATTAAGTTTGATTGGATAACGGTTGGTTGTACATATATAAAGGAATCGAGATAGATATAGACTTCCATATATCAAAATAATCAGTATCGAAAAAAAATTTGATTGAGCCATGTCCGTCCGTCCGTCCGTCCGTCCGTCCGTTAACACGATAACTTGAGTAAATTTTGAGGTATCTTGATGAAATTTGGTATGTAGGTTCCTGAGCACTCACCTCAGATCGCTATTTAAAATGAACGATATCGGACTATAACCACGCCCACTTTTTCGATATCGAAAATTTCGAAAAACCGAAAAAATGCGATAATTCATTGCCAAAGGCGGTTAAAGCGATAAAACTTGGTAGATGGGTTGACGTTATGACGCAGAATACAAAACTAGTAAGATTTTGGACAATGGGCGTGGCACCGCCCACTTTTACAAGAAGGTAATTTAAAAGTTTTGCAAGCTGTAATTTGGCAGTCGTTGAAGATATCATGATGAAATTTGGCAGGAACGTTACTACTATTACTATATATGTGCTAAATAAAAATTAGCAAAATTGGATGAAGAACACGCCCACTTTTTAAAAAAAATTTTTTTAAATTCAAATTTTAACAAAAAAGTTAATATCTTTACTGTATATAAGTAAATTAAGTCAAAATTCAACTCCAGTAATGATATGATGCAACAAAATCCAAAAATAAAAGAAAATTTCAAAATGGGCGTGGCTCCGCCCATTTTCATTTAGTTTGTCTAGAATACTTTTAATGCCATAAGTCGAACAAAAATTTACCAATCCTTCTCAAATTTGGTAGGAGCATAGATTCTGTGACGGTAACTGTTCTCTGTGAAAATGGGCGAAATCGGTGGAAGCCACGCCCAGTTTTTATACACAGTCCACCGTCTGTCATTCCGCTCGGCCGATAACACAATAACTTGAGCAAAAACCGATATATCTTTACTAAACTTAGCCCACGTACTTATCTGAACTCACTTTATCTTGGTATAAAAAATGGCCGAAATCCGACCATAACCACGCCCACTTTATCGATATCGAAAATTACGAAAAATGAAAAAAACGCCATAATTCTATACCAACTACGAAAAAAGGGATGAAACATGGTAACTGGATTGGTTTATTGACGCAAAATATAACTTTGGAAAAAACTTTGTAAAATGGGTGTGACACCTACCATATTAAGTAGAAGAAAATGAAAAAGTTCTACAAGGCGAAATCAACAGCCCGTGGAATCTTGGCGGGAATACTGTTAGTGGTATTGCATATATAAATAAATTAGCAGTACCCGACAGATGATTTTCTGGATCACCTGGTCCACATTTTGGTCGATATCGCGAGAACGCCTTCACATATACATCTAAGGGCCACTCGCTTTTAAAACCCTCATTAATACTTTTAATTTGATATCCATATCGTACAAACACATTCTAGAATCACCCTGGCCCACCCTAATGGCGATATCTCGAAAAGGCGTCCACCTATAGACCTAATGCCCACTCCCTCTTAAAATGCTCAGTAACACCTTTCGTTTGATACCCATATCGTACAAACATTCTAGAGTCACCCCTGGGCCACCCTAATGGCGATATCTCGAAAAGGCGACCACCTATATACCTAATGTCCACTCCCTCTTAAAATGCTCAGTAACACTTTTCGTTTGATACCCATATCGTACAAACATTCTAGAGTCACCCCTGGCCCACCCTAATGGCGATATCTCGAAAAGGCGTCCACCTATAGACCTAATGCCCACTCCCTCTTAAAATGCTCAGTAACACCTTTCGTTTGATACCCATATCGTACAAACATTCTAGAGTCACCCCTGGCCCACCCTAATGGCGATATCTCGAAAAGGCGTCCACATATAGACCTAATGCCCACTCCCTCTTAAAATGCTCAGTAACACCTTTCGTTTGATACCCATATCGTACAAACATTGTAGAGTCACCCTTGGTCCACCTTTATGGCGATATCTCGAAAAGGCGTCCACCTATAGAACTAAGGATTACTCCCTTTTAAAATACTCATTACCACCTTTCATTTGATACCCATATCGTACAAACACATTCTAGAGTCACCCTGGCCCACCCTAATGGCGATATCTCGAAAAGGCGTCCACCTATAGACCTAATGCCCACTCCCTCTTAAAATGCTCAGTAACACCTTTCGTTTGATACCCATATCGTACAAACATTCTAGAGTCACCCCTGGCCCACCCTAATGTGTAACGACAGCCTGTCTCCATACTGGCCTAACTGAGTGGCAGAATGTATATGCGTCTATGTGTTTATGTGTTTTGTGTCCAGGTCCGTGCCTTAGCCGCAATGTTGCCATTAAAATAATATTAACATGATAACATTAACATTGACAACATTGTACCTGTAGTGAACACAATGTTGCAACGGAAATAAGATGTTGCGCTTGGCATCATGTTATAATAAGAAAAATTTCACCATGTTGCTAACAACCTAGCAGCCTTGACGAATGATATGTAACTATGTGTTTGTTCTGTTCGGTATGATGTAGGTGGATGTGTATTTGTGAAAGGCTATGAACGTGTGAATGCATCAGTGCGAGCGGTCAAGGCACGAACCAAATGTATCTGTGTAGGTGTTCGTTTTGTGGAGCGGTAAGCGTGTGAATGTATGAGTGCCTGATGGTATAGATGGAAAATACGGGAAAGCCGAAAAGAAGGTTTAGCTTGTATAGGTAGGAATTTTCCGTTTTCTGGGTAACGTTCCTTACCACGGCGGTGGCTATAAGAAGGGGAAAACTGAGTCAACGGGCCAAAGTCTTGTTTTAACAGTGTCCAGTGCAAGTCTAGTGGTGATATTCAAAAGTGAAGTGCGCGCTTTTAAACGAAAGTGAAAAAAAAAAAAAAAAAAGTCAACAAAGTTTGCAGTGCGCGAATTCAATCGCATTTTTGAAAGTTTGTGCGCGTCGAAAGTCTCCGCGGTACGTGCAAAGAGCTGAAAGCAGTTTTCTGTCAATAAATTCTGCAAGAGGTAAGAACACATATTCTTTTTTTTTCAGGCATGCTTGACTGGAGCTGGGTCATCCACCTGGCCTACCTCCCAAGCGAGCCAAAAGAAAACTTGCATTGTCATTTACGCTCCTACATACAAATATTGGTATGTAGATGAGTATATGACTATGCAGACAGAAAATCCATAGGCAACTGTGTATAGGTACATGTACATAAATACGCTTTTACCTCTGAATTTTCTAAAGAGATTTTCTTTTTTTTGCATTTAATTGCAGCGCATGATTGATTTTTCTGGGGAGAGGGTCCACTGGGCACGGTTCTTGGCGGCGTACCGCCCAAAAACAAATACATTATTCTTGGCGAAACACCGCCCGGCAACAACAACCACAACAGCGTTTTTTTATATTGGCGGCATAACGCTCAACAACAACCACAACAGCGTTTTTTTATATTGGCGGCATAACGCTCAACAACAACTACAACATTTTGGTCATATCGGCGGCGCAACACCAACCACAACCGGTAGTTAGTCTCTATATTGGCGATATACGGAAGCAACAACCACAACAACAATTTTTTTATATATTGGCGGCGAAACGCCCAACGACAACTATATCACATTGGCGACATACCGCTCAACACCAATTATACCATCTCCACTACGTTGGCGACGCAACACCAACAACAACAACATCACACTGGTGACATTCCGGCCAAAAACAATTGCCACGCTTCTACAAGCACTACATTCGAGTTAATTTGTTGCATGCGCACACCACAACAACAACTGCAAAAGCACAATAGAATTAGCAACATCGACAGCCCTTTTCACCGGCGGCATTGAGACGCAACCACAACAATAGCCCGTCAACACATAGGACTTTTGGCAAAACGACACAAAACAAAAACACAAGTAACCACAAACACCTGCAGAGGGAGGAGCTTTTCCGGCATTACATCAGATAACGTTATTATTTTTATATACATATTTTGTTTTATATTATTACCATTATCATGCAAACATTTTCATAAGGGGGCATAAAGAGTTAGTAGGAAACGGGCAAACGGGGCACTCTATTTCCGGGGCCGAGCATTTCTTTGTCGCGCATATAAAGGCTGAGTTTATTTGACTCCATACTTCAGGAGTTAATGGTGGCACTTCTGCCTCCATCACCTTTTTTTTATCTTCGTTTCTTCATTTTCTTTTTTTTTATTTTTCCACTTTAGTTTGACATTTAATTTTTCTTTGTATTTTCATCCCCACCTTCTACCATATACACATTTTTCCTTTGCATACGGTTTCTGCTACCTATGGTAGCACCAAATTGGGATTTTCATATTTTCGAATTTTTGCCATTTTTTTATTTTTGGTACTTACTTCTATTATCATTGGCAAAATAAATTGCCACATCACCCCCGGAGGGCGTATATACACCGTGCGCCTTCAGCACCAAGAACATTTTTTTCTTTGATTACACATTTTGATTTCTTTTAATTTTTTTTTGCGTTGTACCACCACGCGGGCTGCCCCGATACTACCAAAGCACTCATTATCAAAGATCACCAGCGAGTGATCTTGGCTGAGTGTTTGAGTGTGATCATAGGTATATATGTATGTTTTTGACTCTGCTATTTCAGCGAATTCAGCACATCCACTCAACTACACCGGCGCCGTTGGAGTACGAGTATATGGGTGAGTGAAAATTGAGCATAATATTTTTCCTAATACACCTGTTTAGTTGTATGTACATGTGTTAGCACAGATTCCTGCTCTTGCAAAAATAGAACAGGAATTAGCAAATCAGAAAGAAAAAAAAAAAAAAAAACAGATTGCATCGAACATATGTACATGCATGAAAAACGTCACAAACGTACATTTGCACTTACATACATACCTTTTGTTTTCATAAACATATGAATTCTTTTGCCTTGATGACCTACTTTTGCATTGTACATATTTGATCATATGTTTACTTGAGCGGTTGCGGTAGGTCAGAGATTAGGGTACTTGGATTTTTTTTACTTATTCGCCCTCTTATTTTATTTTATTTGAATTTGTAATTTTAGGGCTTAGAATTAGGTCTTAGTAATAATATCGCATTAGGGTGGCCCTAAAAGTTTAAATTTTTTTGTTTGAGGCCAGACACTGGGTCTATTAGTCGTAGGTATTTTTTTTTATAGAATTGAATTTGGAATGTATCTACTGGTTCTTGCACTCTTATGAATTTTTTTATGTTCACCAGTAATAAAGTTTAGCAGTAAGTTTGAGCAATTTTTCTATTGTTACTTTGAGTAAACTTTTGAAACCCTTGGAAAATTATTTTGTAGTAAATTTTGATTTTAAAGTTTTGTTGAAATTATTGAACTAATAGTAGGGGATTAGTTGGTAATTTGGAAACCAAAAATTTTGTAAATAAATCATAAGAATTATGTTTGGATGAAATTTTAATATTTTCAATAATGCAGGGCTAAGTCGAATTTTGGTGTTGGTGCTGCGCTTGCGCGCGGTAAGGTAAGGTGAAAGTGAGTGTTTAGGGAAAATGCCTGAGTGACAGGGGACAGACCCATGTCAGGATTGGGGGCACTGTAAGGTAAACAGGAGTCAGCACAGTGCCCACGGTGCAGTGCAAGTTGCACTGCAGAGGGAGGGTAGACTCCACCTGACAGGACAGGCCTCCATCTTTTTCCCCTCTTAACTCTGCCCCTCACGTTTATTTCTATCTTTTTCAGCTTTTTCTCTCCTTTATATATACATGCAGGTATGAACCCTTTTTGTTCATGTGGCTGCGGGTGAGGTCGGTGGTGCAATACCCCGCCCAAGACGACGAGCTAGCCTGGGCCCGCAAGCATACCTGCTTGCCGCCGCTCCTCACCACCCAAACAGTCAGCCACGTAACAATGGCGCCCAACGTTAATAGCCCGGTAATCTTTTTTTATTTCCCACACTTTACAAATCACTCTATCTTTCACTATTCTTTAATCATCCCACTTTTCTTCTAGATTTCCTGTGTTTTTTTTTTATCCCAAGTCCATCCAAACCCAATCCCTATTTCCGTCTTTTGACAGGACAGGGACCGTCATGATGGCAGCGCCGATTGGGCTTGCCTGGTCGACAAGTGTCGTCATGACAAAGGTATAGGGAGTGGTTGAGTATTCATGCCAGGGTTCCTTCTTTTGGTTTCTACAACTGGACTAAGTGGTACCTGGTATGACGCTCAGCCAAAAGACGGACGTTAGCAGAAGGTCGTGGCGAGCTGTTTAAGCTACCTTACCAGGAGTCCAGCACTGCCGGTAGGTGAGGTTTACAGTCGTCGCCACGATAGATAGGAGTAGGGGGGTGTGGCAGCCACACCTGGAAACTAGTTGATAGGTACGATGTGCCACACTTCCACGGACAGCACGAAAACTGACTTGACAGTAATTAGATACGGACCAGCATACCGCCTTCACTGAACCTTCGCCAAGGCAGCACCAAACACACCAAGACTTATATATATATTATAACTCAGGTTCAACTCATATCCAAAATAGGTCAGTTCCCGTTTCTGTCGGAAAGTTTAGAATTTTTCAATAATTTTTTTTAATATATCCTTCAAGTTTTCTTTTGTAGTTGATTTCTTTTTTATTTTTTTTTTTCTTCTTATTTTCATCTTGGTTTTTAAGTAGCCATTTTTGTATATTGCATTTGAATTTTTTATATATTTAATTTATAGTGAAAATTGTTATTTTTCTTACATATCTACACACACATCCTTAGCATTTAATTTTCTTACACGTCTTATACATACAGGCATTGCCTGTTATTCCCTTTATTAATTTTGTTTATTTTGCAATTTCCAATTGTAGGGTTTTCGATAGGTTTTTTTTATATACCCCTGGTCGATGCATATAACCTCAATACATTGCTTATATATTTAGTTATTCCACAAACAGAAAAATATTTAAGTTTTCATTTTTGGTTTTGGGTTCATAGACATTTAAGGCAATTCACTGAATTCTTTCTTATCTCTAAGATACACACATATACACATTGTCTGGATTTTTACACATATTCACACATATTTGAAATACACATCCATTTAGTAACACACATTATTTACAATAAATAACTTAGTTACATATAATTTTTTTTTCTTGCTAAATTTTGTTCAGTCTTCTATCACCTAACACCAAAATACATAGATTAACATATCTTTTTCGTATTTTTTTTTTTTTTTTTTTTTTTTTCTACCGCTCGTTACTCGGTTAGGTGTGGGGTTTTATTTTCCTTGGATCCATTACACGTAAAATTTTGAGTCTTGATTTTTTTTCTTTCTTTTCTCGTTTGAACATTTGCTTAAACGTCCTTTTTTTTGCTGCTGCAGACAGTGAATGTCTGACCAAGACCAGGGCAAACATACCGAGGAAAGACCTTTTGGGGGATTGGGGATCTTAGATCCGAATAGGCGCTTAACTAGGAGCCGTGCGCGAGCCCTGGAAAACCAGATCGCCGGGTCCGTGTTCAATCAAATCGACACTGGTATTCCCAGGGCCGTCGACTTTGTGCCTACAGATTACTTCAATAGGTGCGCGTCGCGGATTTTCGGATCGTTTGGCCCTGAGCGCCCGATTAGGCTCTCTTTCGCGAACGGGGTGTCGTTCAACGATTCGGAAAATAGTTTAAATTTTTCCCAGAAGATCGATTTGGTGTGCCAAATGTCCGATAGCGACAACGTGGGTGCACAGGGGGGCGATGTTACATCGCGAAACGCACCAGCAATGGTTGACGGCGGCTTGAATGCTCCTCGCACCGACGCTAATGAGCAGGCAACAAATGTTGAACAGCTGAGCCGCATGATGGCGATGATGGCGCAACAACAAGATTTGGTGGTGCAAATGGCGGGTGAAGTGCGAAGCATCAAGACCAACGTCGATCATCTTGGTGGCCGCGTGGCAGAGATGGAGGCATCCAGTCACGCGGTGGGACATCGGTCCGCTGTGGCATCCACGCCTGAGCCGCAGAACCGTAGGGGGGAGCCTGCTACCCGCAACGGCATTCCGAGTGGCAGTCGGATTGCTGAACGAGATAGTAGTGACCCTCCAAGGTGGAAAAAGTTAGATCTGGAAAAATGGCACATCAAATTCGATGGAACAAGTAAAGGTATAAGCGTCGAAAGCTTCATCTTTCGGGTGGAAAGGATGCGCGAGCAGCATAATATTTCCTACTTCCAGCTCTTCACGGACTTTCATAGTCTGGTTTCCGGCGGTGCTTTGAAGTGGTATTGGCAGGTCCTTGAGGACCACGCGGACGAACCCGATTTCGGCTATTTCGGGCTGAAAGCAGAAATGCTAAGCCACTTCAAATCCGCCGAGTCCGACTATGAAATCATCCGTGAAATCATGGAAAGGAAACAGCTGCCCGCGGAAGCTTTCGATGACTGTTATGCCGAAGTCCACAATATGACATTCCGTTTGCGGAAGAGGATCCCTGAGAAGGAGTTGGTTGGCATCATCAAGGGCAACCTCAAACCGTACCTGGCCAACTTGACCTTCGCCATAAAAATGGACTCGTTGGCGGAGCTCAAGTCGGAATGCAAGAGAGCCGAAAAACTTATTAAAGAGAACAAGAGTAGGGCTAGGGTAGTTAACGAGGTCGATTTTGAGCAGTCAAGGGTAGGAGAGGCAACAAAAGTCGAAGCCTTTGATAGGAAACCCCAACACCAATCCCAATCCTTACCCCAGCACCAAACCACAGCCAATCCCAATATTGTTCGTCCTTCTGTTAGTCCCGCGTCCAAGTCGACTGTGAATTCCTTTTGTGCATCACCCTTCCACTTGATGTTGTGTTTTTCGTGCGGTATGCCGGTGGATCACTTTGTGAAAAACCCGGCAGAAGCACAAAAACCAAATAAGTGTTCGTCCTCGTTCCACAATATGGTCTGTTTTGCGTGTGGAAGTGATTCGTCCTTTTGTGTTTTTAAACCGAAGCAGGGAAACCCCAGGCTGGCGGAGTTGACCGGGGACTTCAGCCAGAAGCCAGGCAACCCGGCAGCACAACCGTAAAGATTTTGAGCAGGGAAGAGGGAGATAGAAGAGTTGAAAAGGTAGAGGGAAAGTTGAAAATGCGCGAGGGAAAAAGTTTACATCAGAGGAAAATTGAATATGAAGAAGCTAGGAAAAGAATATTTTGTGATACAATAAATGCAAGTAGGGAAAACAGAAATTTCAAGAAAATAGAAAAGATGAGGGAGAAGAGAAAATATTTCAAAAGGTTGAAGAATAAAATAGTTGCAACAATTGTTACCGTGAAAGGAGATAACAGATTTTACGCCAAAACAAAGATAGGAGGTCATGAGGTTCTGGCTCTCTTAGACTCAGGGGCGAGTGCCAGCTGCTTAGGCAAAGACTCCGCTGCACTCCTTCGGGGAAAGGAAGCCTCGATTGTGCCAATCAGGGGCCAAAATATCCGAACCGCGAACGGGGAGGAAACCGCCGTGGTAGGAGTAATAAAGTTACCGGTTGTGTGGGATAATTCGATGGAAGAATTAGAATTTTTGATAGTGCCAGGTCTACAACAACAAGTTTATTTAGGTATAGACTTTTGGCAGGCATTCCGTATGAGTGTCGTGAGTAAAGGTATGAATGGGAATGTGTGTCCAAATATAGCCAGTGTGGCCGAGCTCGTGCCCGCCGAGGGTGACTTGTCTTTTGACGCTGTGCAGCACGTTTTATCGCCGGAGCAAGATGATATGTTGGAGCGCGTGAAGACCCAATTCCCGTCCTTCGCGGTACTGGGGTTAGGCCGGACAGACAAAGAGGAACACGTCATCGAGGTGGTGGACGAGAATCTGCCGGTCAAGCAACGCCATTATCCAATTTCGCCGGCCATACAAAAACTCATATACGCAGAGTTAGATCGAATGTTGGACACGGGAGTCATCGAGGAGTCCAACAGTAGTTGGAATTCCCCCGTATCACTGGTCATTAAAGGAACGAAGAACCGGCTGTGCCTAGATGCTCGCAAAGTGAATGAAAGAACTATAAAGGACGCATACCCCTTACCACATATTGATGGAATTTTGAGCCGCCTACAAAACACGAGATATATCTCTGCAATTGATCTCAAGGACGCTTTCTGGCAGATTCCCCTCGAGAGGAAATCACGTGAAAAGACTGCCTTCACTGTCCCTGGCCGACCCCTTTACCAATTTACCGTCATGCCTTTCGGGTTGTGCAATGCAGCACAACGAATGTGTCGTCTAATGGACAAGGTCATTCCGGCCGCTTTACGTGAATGTGTTTTTGTTTATCTTGACGATTTGTTAGTTTGTTCTGTAGATTTCGAGTCCCATATGTGTTTACTGGAAAAGGTCGCTCGGTGTCTTCGCGAGGCTAAGTTAACAATTAACGTAGAAATAAGCAAGTTTTGTTTTAAAGAAGTTCGCTATTTAGGATACGTAGTCGGGGATGGTTGTATCAGAACGGACGCCAACAAAGTGGTAGCTGTGAGGGACTTTCCAGTTCCGAAAACCCCGAAGCAACTACGACGGTTCCTGGGTATGTCGGGCTGGTACCGACGTTTTATACAGGACTATGCGACTATTGCAGCCCCGCTGCACGACTGCCTCAAGAAAGACAAAATCAAAAGGTTTGCAATGACGGAAGAAGCAATGAAATCATTTGAAATTTTAAAGCAGAGGTTGGTTACTGCACCGGTGCTCACACATCCTGACTTTAAGCGTCGTTTCTATATTCAATGTGATGCATCAACGGACGGAGTGGGAGGGGTTTTGTTTTAGTTGGACGATGACCAGAACGAAAGACCGATTGCCTACGTTTCGGCAAAACTTAATAAGGCGCAGAAAAACTATAGCATTACTGAACTTGAATGCTATGCTGCGATCGTGAGTGTTAAAAGATTCCGACCTTATGTGGAAGGAACCCCGTTCACCATCATAACTGATCATGCCAGCCTCAAATGGCTCATGAATCAGAAAGATCTTTCTGGGAGGTTGGCAAGGTGGAGTTTGAAACTCCAGGGTTATGATTTTGATATCCAACATCGAAAGGGTGCACAAAACGTGGTTCCCGACACACTCTCACGAATGCACATGGACGAAATACAGACGAATGACAGAGCCATAGACGTGTGTCTCAAATCACCGTGCTTCGAGTCGGAGGAGTATACGGAGTTGAAAAGGACGGTGACCGAGAACAAAGATAAGTTGCCAGACTTATGCGTATCGGACGGCTACGTTTATAAACAGACGCAATTCGACAGGGGGGACGAACTTCTAGTGGACCAGACCTGGAAGCTCTGGGTTCCGTCGGAACTGCGACCGGGGCTGGTAGAGTCGTCTCATAGCTCACCTTCCGCTGGTCATGGTGGCATCCACAAGACGCTGTCACGACTACGTCAAAAATACTACTGGCCAGGAATGGTCACTGACGTATGCGCCCATGTAAAAGACTGCGAAACCTGCAAAACTAACAAAACTCAAAACGTGTTTAAACAACCCATGATGGGAAAGCAAAAGCTCACAGAGCGACCTTTCCAACGTTTATTCATTGATTTTATGGGTCCTTATCCTCGTTCTAGTGATGGTAACGTGTATGTCTTTGTTTGTCTAGATCACTTTACTAAGTTTGTGTTCTTAAAACCTATGAGAAGGGCCACTTCAGCTGAGGTTATAAAATTTCTAGAGAAAGAAGTCTTTCACGTGTTTGGTGTGCCCGAATATGTCCATTCGGACAACGGCAAACAATTCGTTTCGGAAATATTCAAAGAGTTTTTGGAGAAATACGGCACGACACACGTGAGAACTGCATTTTATTCACCTCAGGGTAACGCTGCGGAAAGAGTCAACCGATCTGTGCTGCAGATAATTAGGTCCTTCATAAAGGGCAACCAAAAGAACTGGGACAAATGCGTCAGCAATGCCGCATTTGCACTACGCAGCGTTACTCACTCAGCGATCAACATGTCACCATACTATGCCACTTTCGGTATGCCTATGATACAGCATGCTGCATCATATGAGCTATATCGAAAGTTGGTGGCGTTGAAGGATGGTGACGTGGAGATAGATACGCCTGGTGATAAGATGCAGCTCATAAGAAAGAGAATTATGAAGGAGCTGAAGCTGGCCCACGATAGAAGTCAAAAGGTCTACGACACCAGGAGTAAGGATATAAAGTTTCAGATTGGACAAGTGGTATATCGCCGAAACTTTAAACAAAGTTCCCAAGCCGAAAATTACAACGCTAAATTAGCTCCAAAACAAGTAAGATGTATTGTTTTAAACGTTATAGGGAACTCTATGTATGAACTTGGCGACAGCAATGGGAAAAAGATCGGCGTATACCACGCTAAAGACATTTTTGCAAAATAGTTTAATGTTTTTTTTTGTAGTGCTAGTACTCTTGTTCTATGTTATTTATTTATTTATCGACGTATGTGATTATATTATTAAATTATATTTTTTTTTGACCTTTTGCTTTATTTGATTATTTTTGCATTTATTTATTTTTTTATTTATTTTACCTACTTGACTATTTGATCCGTGATATTTTTTTTTATACATTTTTTTTTTGCCATCTGTGATATTTTATTTTATAAATTTTTTGTTTGTTCTGCTAACTGTGATATTTTATTTTATTCTATTTTATTTTATTTTAGTTTTATTTATGGTTTTTGTTATTTATTTTATCTGTGATATCTTATTTACTAGTTGAGATGTATAGTAGTATCTGTGATATAGGTTTAAGTAGTAGCATTAGCCCAGTGATGTAGTTCGTAGTTAAGCAGTGTGAAAATTTAAAGGCGTGAAGAGAAATAGGCCCGGCATTGAGTCGTGGGTCGAGGCCACACGTTGGACGCGGGAAATAATACTTAGCATGCTGCGTTTGGATTCTTTACGCACACGCTCCATAGTGCAGGCACCATCGGCGGTTGCGAGCCTGTAACGACAGCCTGTCTCCATACTGGCCTAACTGAGTGGCAGAATGTATATGCGTCTATGTGTTTATGTGTTTTGTGTCCAGGTCCGTGCCTTAGCCGCAATGTTGCCATTAAAATAATATTAACATGATAACATTAACATTGACAACATTGTACCTGTAGTGAACACAATGTTGCAACGGAAATAAGATGTTGCGCTTGGCATCATGTTATAATAAGAAAAATTTCACCATGTTGCTAACAACCTAGCAGCCTTGACGAATGATATGTAACTATGTGTTTGTTCTGTTCGGTATGATGTAGGTGGATGTGTATTTGTGAAAGGCTATGAACGTGTGAATGCATCAGTGCGAGCGGTCAAGGCACGAACCAAATGTATCTGTGTAGGTGTTCGTTTTGTGGAGCGGTAAGCGTGTGAATGTATGAGTGCCTGATGGTATAGATGGAAAATACGGGAAAGCCGAAAAGAAGGTTTAGCTTGTATAGGTAGGAATTTTCCGTTTTCTGGGTAACGTTCCTTACCACGGCGGTGGCTATAAGAAGGGGAAAACTGAGTCAACGGGCCAAAGTCTTGTTTTAACAGTGTCCAATGCAAGTCTAGTGGTGATATTCAAAAGTGAAGTGCGCGCTTTTAAACGAAAGTGAAAAAAAAAAAAAAAAAGTCAACAAAGTTTGCAGTGCGCGAATTCAATCGCATTTTTGAAAGTTTGTGCGCGTCGAAAGTCTCCGCGGTACGTGCAAAGAGCTGAAAGCAGTTTTCTGTCAATAAATTCTGCAAGAGGTAAGAACACATATTCTTTTTTTTTTCAGGCATGCTTGACTGGAGCTGGGTCATCCACCTGGCCTACCTCCCAAGCGAGCCAAAAGAAAACTTGCATTGTCATTTACGCTCCTACATACAAATATTGGTATGTAGATGAGTATATGACTATGCAGACAGAAAATCCATAGGCAACTGTGTATAGGTACATGTACATAAATACGCTTTTACCTCTGAATTTTCTAAAGAGATTTTCTTTTTTTTGCATTTAATTGCAGCGCATGATTGATTTTTCTGGGGAGAGGGTCCACTGGGCACGGTTCTTGGCGGCGTACCGCCCAAAAACAAATACATTATTCTTGGCGAAACACCGCCCGGCAACAACAACCACAACAGCGTTTTTTTATATTGGCGGCATAACGCTCAACAACAACCACAACAGCGTTTTTTTATATTGGCGGCATAACGCTCAACAACAACTACAACATTTTGGTCATATCGGCGGCGCAACACCAACCACAACCGGTAGTTAGTCTCTATATTGGCGATATACGGAAGCAACAACCACAACAACAATTTTTTTATATATTGGCGGCGAAACGCCCAACGACAACTATATCACATTGGCGACATACCGCTCAACACCAATTATACCATCTCCACTACGTTGGCGACGCAACACCAACAACAACAACATCACACTGGTGACATTCCGGCCAAAAACAATTGCCACGCTTCCACAAGCACTACATTCGAGTTAATTTGTTGCATGCGCACACCACAACAACAACTGCAAAAGCACAATAGAATTAGCAACATCGACAGCCCTTTTCACCGGCGGCATTGAGACGCAACCACAACAATAGCCCGTCAACATATAGGACTTTTGGCAAAACGACACAAAACAAAAACACAAGTAACCACAAACACCTGCAGAGGGAGGAACTTTTCCGGCATTACATCAGATAACGTTATTATTTTTATATACATATTTTGTTTTATATTATTACCATTATCATGCAAACATTTTCATAAGGGGGCATAAAGAGTTAGTAGGAAACGGGCAAACGGGGCACTCTATTTCCGGGGCCGAGCATTTCTTTGTCGCGCATATAAAGGCTGAGTTTATTTGACTCCATACTTCAGGAGTTAATGGTGGCACTTCTGCCTCCATCACCTTTTTTTTATCTTCGTTTCTTCATTTTCTTTTTTTTTATTTTTCCACTTTAGTTTGACATTTAATTTTTCTTTGTATTTTCATCCCCACCTTCTACCATATACACATTTTTCCTTTGCATACGGTTTCTGCTACCTATGGTAGCACCAAATTGGGATTTTCATATTTTCGAATTTTTGCCATTTTTTTATTTTTGGTACTTACTTCTATTATCATTGGCAAAATAAATTGCCACATCACCCCCGGAGGGCGTATATACACCGTGCGCCTTCAGCACCAAGAACATTTTTTTCTTTGATTACACATTTTGATTTCTTTTAATTTTTTTTTGCGTTGTACCACCACGCGGGCTGCCCCGATACTACCAAAGCACTCATTATCAAAGATCACCAGCGAGTGATCTTGGCTGAGTGTTTGAGTGTGATCATAGGTATATATGTATGTTTTTGACTCTGCTATTTCAGCGAATTCAGCACATCCACTCAACTACACCGGCGCCGTTGGAGTACGAGTATATGGGTGAGTGAAAATTGAGCATAATATTTTTCCTAATACACCTGTTTAGTTGTATGTACATGTGTTAGCACAGATTCCTGCTCTTGCAAAAATAGAACAGGAATTAGCAAATCAGAAAGAAAAAAAAAAAAAAAACAGATTGCATCGAACATATGTACATGCATGAAAAACGTCACAAACGTACATTTGCACTTACATACATACCTTTTGTTTTCATAAACATATGAATTCTTTTGCCTTGATGACCTACTTTTGCATTGTACATATTTGATCATATGTTTACTTGAGCGGTTGCGGTAGGTCAGAGATTAGGGTACTTGGATTTTTTTTACTTATTCGCCCTCTTATTTTATTTTATTTGAATTTGTAATTTTAGGGCTTAGAATTAGGTCTTAGTAATAATATCGCATTAGGGTGGCCCTAAAAGTTTAAATTTTTTTGTTTGAGGCCAGACACTGGGTCTATTAGTCGTAGGTATTTTTTTTTATAGAATTGAATTTGGAATGTATCTACTGGTTCTTGCACTCTTATGAATTTTTTTATGTTCACCAGTAATAAAGTTTAGCAGTAAGTTTGAGCAATTTTTCTATTGTTACTTTGAGTAAACTTTTGAAACCCTTGGAAAATTATTTTGTAGTAAATTTTGATTTTAAAGTTTTGTTGAAATTATTGAACTAATAGTAGGGGATTAGTTGGTAATTTGGAAACCAAAAATTTTGTAAATAAATCATAAGAATTATGTTTGGATGAAATTTTAATATTTTCAATAATGCAGGGCTAAGTCGAATTTTGGTGTTGGTGCTGCGCTTGCGCGCGGTAAGGTAAGGTGAAAGTGAGTGTTTAGGGAAAATGACTGAGTGACAGGGGACAGACCCATGTCAGGATTGGGGGCACTGTAAGGTAAACAGGAGTCAGCACAGTGCCCACGGTGCAGTGCAAGTTGCACTGCAGAGGGAGGGTAGACTCCACCTGACAGGACAGGCCTCCATCTTTTTCCCCTCTTAACTCTGCCCCTCACGTTTATTTCTATCTTTTTCAGCTTTTTCTCTCCTTTATATATACATGCAGGTATGAACCCTTTTTGTTCATGTGGCTGCGGGTGAGGTCGGTGGTGCAATACCCCGCCCAAGACGACGAGCTAGCCTGGGCCCGCAAGCATACCTGCTTGCCGCCGCTCCTCACCACCCAAACAGTTAGCCACGTAACAAATGGCGATATCTCGAAAAGGCGTCCACCTATAGACCTAATGCCCACTCCCTCTTAAAATGCTCAGTAACACCTTTCGTTTGATATCCATATCGTACAAACATTCTAGAGTCACCCTTGGTCCACGTTTGTGGCGATATCTCGAAAAGGCGTCCACCTATAGAACTAAGGTATACTCCCTTTTAAAATACTCATTACCACCTTTCATTTGATACCCATATCGTACACAAACATTCTAGAGTCACCCCTTTCCCACCCTAATGGCGATATCTCGAAAAGGCGTCCACCTATAGACCTAATGCCCACTCCCTCTTAAAATGCTCAGTAACACCTTTCGTTTGATACCCATATCGTACAAACATTCTAGAGTCACCCCTGGCTCACCCTAATGGCGATATCTCGAAAAGGCGTCCACCTATAGACCTAATGCCCACTCCATCTTAAAATGATCAGTAACACCTTTCGTTTGATACCCATATCGTACAAACACATTCTAGAGTCACCCCTGGCCCAGCCTAATGACGATACCTCGAAAAGGCGTCCACCTATAGACCTCATGCCCACTTCCTCTTAAAATGCTCAGTAGCACCTTTCGTTTGATACCCATATCGTACAAACATTCTAGAGTCACCATTGGTCCACCTTTATGGCGATATCTCGAAAAGGCGTCCACCTATAGAACTAAGGATTACTCCCTTTTAAAATACTCATTACCATCTTTCATTTGATACCCATATCATACAAACACATTCTAGAGTCACCCCTGGCCCACCCTAATGGCGACACCTATAGACCTAATGCCCACTCCCTCTTAAAATGCTCAGTAACACCTTTCATTTGATTCCCATATCGTACAACTAGAGACACCCCTGGTCCACCTTTATGGCGATATCTCGAAACGGCGTCCACCTATGGAACTAAGGATCACTGCTTTTCAAAATATTCATTAACAGCTTTCATTTGATGCCCATATCGTACAAACATATTCTAGAGTCACCCCTGGTCCACCTTTATGGCGATTTCTCGAAAAGGCGTTCACCTATAGAACTAAAGCCCATTCTCTTTTAAAATACTCATTATCACCTTTCATTTGATACCCATATCGTACAAACACATTCTAGAGTCAGCCCTGGTCCACCTTTATGGCGATATCCCTAAATGGCGTCCATCCATAGAACTATGGCCTACTCTCTCTTAAAATACTCTTTAATACCTTCCATTTGATACACATGTCATACAACCACATTCCAGGGTTACCCTAGGTTCATTTTCCTACATGGTGATTTTCCTTATTTTGTCTCCATAGCTCTCAACTGAGTATGTAATGTTCGGTTACACCCGAACTTAGCCTTCCTTACTTGTTTTGTTTGTTTATGAAGAAAGTGTTTACACACTGACATATGGCTTTATAACAATAGTTTAATTAGTTAAAAATAAGAGTTGTTTGCTGTGTAAAATAACTAAGTACCGTCAGATCTGAAAATTGAAATTTTTTAGGCTAGTTTGATTATATTTATGACTTATGGCGTGTAAAGTGTTTTTGAATAATTAAGGGCTTTTGACTATTCAGACAAAACGTAGCGAATTCTAATTAACACTTTGGAATAACAACAAAGATTCCACGTACGTCAATAGGAAATATATTTTGTTTTCAATTATGGTTTGTTTTTTTTTATGAAGAAAGTGTTTACACACTGACATATGGCTTTGTAACAATAGTTTAATTAGTTCAAAATAAGAGTTGTTTGCTGCGTAAAGTCACTAAGTGCCGTCAGATCTGAAAATTGAAATTTTTTTGGCTAGTTTGATTATATTTATGACTTATGGCGTTCCAAGTGTTTTTGACTAATTAAGGGCTTTTGACTATTCAGACAAAACGTAGCGAATTCTAACTAACACTTTGGGATAACAAGAAAGATGCCACGTGCGTCTATAGGAAATATATTTTGTTTTCAGTTATGTTTTTTTTTTTTTATGAAGAAAGTGTTTACACACTGACATATGGCTTTGTAACAATAGTTTAATTAGTTCAAAATAAGAGTTGTTTGCTGCGTAAAGTCACTAAGTGTCGTCTGATCTGAAAATTGAAATTTTTTAGGCTAGTTTGATTATATTTATGACTTATGGCGTTCCAAGTGTTTTTGACTAATTAAGGGCTTTTGACTATTCAGACAAAACGTAGCGAATTCTAACTAACATTTAGATAATATAAATAGTGTCATAAGTACTGCTAATCCGTCTGATGAGATTATATATCTAGGCGACTTTAACTTAAGTAATATCTCCTGGTCAAGTGGCTGTAATAATTTACCCACAAATATCAGATCCGATATCGATGTGCTTGTTGTTAGCACCTTGTTCTCGTATGGCTTAAAACAATATAATACTCAACCAAACAGTAATGGTAGGTTCCTTGATCTCGTTTTTGGATCTGATGATTTAAGAATATCTTGCCTGGAGTGTCTATCTCCAATCTTGGAAAACAGTTTACATCACAATGCTTTGGTTGCAAATTTCGAGTTTTATAGCTTTGATAAAAACCCAGTTGTAAATATTTCAGAATATAACTATTTCAAGGCTGATACTCAAGCGATAAACGAGTTTATCCTCGACACTGATTGGTCCTTCTTGGACTCCGCTAATGGGCCTGAGGCTTCTTATGAGCTCTTAAAGCAAAGGCTTTCATTAGCAGTCTCGAATTTTGTTCCGCTAAAACGGAAAATTCTGAACAACAGGCCACCCTGGTTCAATACTAAACTTAATAATATTAAAAATAAAAGACGTAAGGCCTTTAAGAAATATAAAAGGAGCAGGAGTGAATCTGATCGTCTTACCTTTGTCAGGCTTAAATCGAATTTTAACTGTCTCAATAAGTTCTTGTTTAGACAATATATGAATAATCTGGAATCAAAACTGAAGACGAATCCATCTAGTTTCTGGTCGGTGATTAATTCCAAGAGGCAGACTAACGGATTTCCGACGTGCATGGAGTATGACGGTGTATCGTCCAGTAATACGGTAGATATTTGTAACTTATTTGCCAAATTATTTCAGAAGGTATACTCAGATCCTACCTCTTCACCTAGTCCGACATTCTACTCTGGTTCTCCGCGTCAAATTTCTTCTTTTGATATTACAGCCGAAGATGTATTTCTGTCAATTTCAAAATTGAATAATAGTCCGAAATCAGATAGCGAGGGATTTTCTCCGTTATTCTTCAAACTATGTTCAAATACAATTTCTGAACCCCTGGCAATTCTTTTCCAAGGATGCTTGAACCATGGGATATTTTTAGACTCTTGGAAGTTATGCTCCATAAATCCGGTATTTAAGTCTGGTGACCGCAATGATATTCGCAACTACAGACCTATTGTTAAGCAGAGTACTCTGGCAAAACTATTCGATAGTATCCTTCATAGCAAATTGTTTCACTACATAGTCAAGGCTATTGTTGAGTGTCAGCATGGGTTTTTTCCTGGCAGGTCTACTTCTACCAATCTGGCTTTAGTCACTAGCCAAATTGTAGATGCCTTTGAGAACCATGCGCAACTAGACGTCATCTATACTGACTTCTCGAAAGCATTTGACAAGGTCGACCACTCTATACTCTTGCAAAAACTGGGGATGTACGGAGTGACCGGAAGTTTGCTGAAGTTCTTCTCAAGTTTCTTATCGAATAGAAAGCTTTTTGTGTCAATCGGAGCCAACCAGTCTACTGCGCTTATTAACGCTTGGTCTGGAATCCCACAGGGAACCCACTGTGGCCCTCTGTTGTTCCTAATTTTTATTAATGATCTACCTCAAAAATTCAAATTTGCTAAATGTTTAATGTTTGCAGACGACGTCAAACTCTTTCTAACCGTACGGGATACTTCCGACTGCATTAACTTGCAATATGATCTCGATTCTTTTAATGAATGGTGTTCAAGTAATAACCTACTTTTAAATACTAACAAATGCTGCGTGGTTTCCTATTCTAAAAGGGTCACTACCACCTTTTTCAACTACAAATTAAATGCTGGATCTTTAAACCGTTGTCGAGAGATAAAAGATCTGGGTGTAATGTTTGACAACCAACTTTCTTTTTCTGGTCACATCGACTTTATTATTTCCAAATCTTTTGCAATGGTTGGGTTTATTAGACGTAATTCCAGGGACTTCAAGGATCCGATGACTTTGAAGGCACTTTTTACGGCATTGGTAAGAAGTCGTCTGGAATATTGCTCGATTATATGGAGTCCATTCTATGAAGGTAGCTCACATAAAATTGAGAGAGTTCAAAGAATTTTCACCAAAATTGCTTTGCGTATGCTTCACTGGCCCGATGGCCTCCCATCATATATCAGCAGGCGTAAATTGCTCGGACTCCAGGCTTTGTATGACCGTAGAACTTGTATCTCACTCATGCTTGCCTATAACGTTATCAACGGTAATATAAACTGCCCTGATTTATCTAATTTATTCGTTTCATATATTCCACCACGTGATCTAAGGCACACCAGACTATTTGTTGAAGTAACTCATCGAACGAATTACGCGTTGAATGAACCCATATCCAAGGCTTTACACCTAGCAAATCGATATAGTGGTCTTCTTAACTTTAATAATAGCATTTATAAATTTAAGCTTGAACTTTTCTCTATTTTTAACTAGTCTGTAAGGAAGTTTGTACTTTTTAGACCGAAATATAAATATATATAACAACAAAGATGCCACGTGCGTCTATAGGAAATATATTTTGTTTTCAGTTATGTTTTTTTTTTTATGAAGAAAGTGTTTACACACTGACATATGGCTTTGTAACAATAGTTTAATTAGTTCAAAATAAGAGTTGTTTGCTGCGTAAAGTCACTAAGTGCCGTCAGATCTGAAAATTGAAATTTTTTTGGCTAGTTTGATTATATTTATGACTTATGGCGTTCCAAGTGTTTTTGACTAATTAAGGGCTTTTGACTATTCAGACAAAACGTAGCGAATTCTAACTAACACTTTGGGATAACAACAAAGATTCCACGTGCGTCTATAGGAAATATATTTTGTTTTCAGTTATGTTTTTTTTTTTATGAAGAAAGTGTTTACACACTGACATATGGCTTTGTAACAATAGTTTAATTAGTTCAAAATAAGAGTTGTTTGCTGCGTAAAGTCACTAAGTGTCGTCAGATCTGAAAATTGAAATTTTTTAGGCTAGTTTGATTATATTTATGACTTATGGCGTTCCAAGTGTTTATTGACTAATTAAGGGCTTTTGACTATTCAGACAAAACGTAGCGATTTCTAACTAACACTTTGGAATAACAACAAAGATTCCACGTACGTCAATAGGAAATATATTTTGTTTTCAGTTATGTTTTTTTTTTATGAAGAAAGTGTTTACACACTGACATATGGCTTTGTAACAATAGTTTAATTAGTTCAAAATAAGAGTTGTTTGCTGCGTAAAGTCACTAAGTGTCGTCAGATCTGAAAATTGAAATTTTTTAGGCTAGTTTGATTATATTTATGACTTATGGGGTTCCAAGTGTTTTTGACTAATTAAGGGCTTTTGACTATTCAGACAAAACGTAGCGAATTCTAATTAACACTTTGGAATAACAAAAAAGATTCCACGTACGTCTATAGGAAATATATTTTGTTTTCAGTTATGTTTTTTTTTATGAAGAAAGTGTTTACACACTGACATATGGCTTTGTAACAATATTTTAATTAGTTAAAAATAAGAGTTGTTTGCTTCGTAGTCACTAAATGCCGTCAGATCTGAAAATTGAAATATTTTAGGCTCGTTTATTTATATTTATGACTTATGGAGTTTCAAGTGTTTTTGTCTAATTAAGGGCTTTTGACTAATCAGACAAAACGTAGAGAGTTTTAGTTAACACCTTGGAATAACAAAAAAGATCCCACGTACGTCAATAGGAAATATATTTTGTTTACTGTTATATTGTTTTTTTTTGTTTATGAAGAAGGTGTTTACACACTGACATATGGCTTTATAACAATAGTTTAATTAGTTAAAAGTAAGAGTTGTTTGCTGCGTAAAGTCACTAAGTGCCGTCAGATCTGAAAATTGAAATTTTTTAGGCTCGTTTATTTATATTTATGACTTATGGCGTTTCAAGTGTTTTTGTCTAATTAAGGGCTTTTGACTCATCAGACAAAACGTAGCGAATTTTAGTTAACACCTTGGAATAACAACAAAGATCCCACGTACGTCAATAGGAAATATATTTTGTTTACTGTTATGTTGTTTTTTTTTGTTTATGAAGAAAGTGTTTACACACTGACATATGGCTTTATAACAATAGTTTAATTAGTTAAAAATAAGAGTGGTTTGCTGCGTAAAATCACTAAGTGCCGTCAGATCTGAAAATTGAAATTTTTTAGGCTCGTTTGTTTATATTTATGACTTATGGCGTTTCAAGTGTTTTTGTCTAATTAAGGGCTTTTAACTAATCAGGGCTTTTGACTCATCAGACAAAAGCGTAGCGAATTTTAGTTAACACCTTGGAATAACAACAAAGATCCCACGTACGTCAGTAGGAAATATATTTTGTTTACTGTTATGTTGTTTTTTTTTTTTTTGTTTATGAAGAAAGTGTTTACACACTGACATATGTCTTTATAACAATAGTTTAATTAGTTAAAAATAAGAGTTGTTTGCTGCGTAAAGTCACTAAGTGCCGTCAGATCTGAAAATTGAAATTTTTAGGCTCGTTTGTTTATATTTATGACTTATGGCGTTTCAAGTGTTTTTGTCTAATTAAGGGCTTTTAACTAATCAGACAAAGCGTAGCGAATTTTAGTTAACACCTTGGAATAACAACAAAGATCCCACGTACGTCAGTAGGAAATATATTTTGTTTACTGTTATGTTGTTTTTTTTTTTTTTGTTTATGAAGAAAGTGTTTACAAACTGACATATGGCTTTATAACAATAGTTTAGTTAGTTAAAAATAAGAGTTGTTTGCTGCGTAAAGTCACTAAGTGCCGTCAGATCTGAAAATTGAAATTTTTTAGGCTCGTTTATTCATATTTATGACTTATGGCGTTTCAAGTGTTTTTGTCTAATTAAGGGCTTTTGACTAATCAGACAAAACGTAGAGAATTTTAGTTAACACCTTGGAATAACAACAAAGATCCCACGTACGTCAATAGGAAATATATTTTGTTTACTGTTATGTTGTTTTTTTTTTGTTTATGAAGAAAGTGTTTACACACTGACATATGGCCTTATAACAATAGTTTAATTAGTTAAAAATAAGAGTTGGTTGCTGCGTAAAGTCACTAAGTGCCGTCAGATCTGTAAATTGAAATTTTTTAGGCTAGTTTGATTATATTTATGACTTATGGCGTGTCAAGTGTTTTTGACTAATTAAAGGCTTTTGACTATTCAGACAAAACGTAGCGAATTCTAATTAACACTTTGGAATAACAAAAAAGATTCCACGTACGTCAATAGGAAATATATTTTGTTTTCAGTTATGTTTTTTTTTTTATGAAGAAAGTGTTTACACACTGACATATGGCTTTATAACAATAGTTTAATTAGTTAGAAATAAGAGTTGTTTGCTGCGTAAAGTCACTAAATGCCATCAGATCTGAAAATTGAAATTTTTTAGGCTCGTTTGTTTATATTTATGACTTATGGCGTTTCAAGTGTTTTTGTCTAATTAAGGGCTTTTGACTATTCAGAAAAAACGTAGCGAATTCTAATTAACACTTTGGAATAACAAAAAAGATCCCACGTACGTCAATAGGAAATATATTTTGTTTACTGTTATGTTGTTTTTTTTTTGTTTATGGAGAAAGTGTTTACACACTGACATATGGCCTTATAACAATAGTTTAATTAGTTAAAAATAAGAGTTGGTTGCTGCGTAAAGTCACTAAGTGCCGTCAGATCTGAAAATTGAAATTTTTTAGGCTAGTTTGATTATATTTATGACTTATGGCGTGTCAAGTGTTTTTGACTAATTAAGGGCTTTTGACTATTCAGACAAAACGTAGCGAATTCTAATTAACACTTTGGAATAACAAAAAAGATTCCACGTACGTCAATAGGAAATATATTTTGTTTTCAGTTATGTTTTTTTTTTTATGAAGAAAGTGTTTACACACTGACATATGGCTTTATAACAATAGTTTAATTAGTTAGAAATAAGAGTTGTTTGCTGCGTAAAGTCACTAAATGCCATCAGATCTGAAAATTGAAATTTTTTAGGCTCGTTTGTTTATATTTATTACTTATGGCGTTTCAAGTGTTTTTGTCTAATTAAGGGCTTTTGACTATTCAGACAAAACGTAGCGAATTCTAATTAACACTTTGGAATAACAAAAAAGATTCCACGTACGTCAATAGGAAATATATTTTGTTTTCAGTTATGTTTTTTTTTTTATGAAGAAAGTGTTTACACACTGACATATGGCTTTATAACAATAGTTTAATTAGTTAGAAATAAGAGTTGTTTGCTGCGTAAAGTCACTAAATGCCATCAGATCTGAAAATTGAAATTTTTTAGGCTCGTTTGTTTATATTTATTACTTATGGCGTTTCAAGTGTTTTTGTCTAATTAAGGGCTTTTGACTATTCAGACAAAACGTAGCGAATTCTAATTAACACTTTGGAATAACAAAAAAGATTCCACGTACGTCAATAGGAAATATATTTTGTTTTCAGTTATGTTTTTTTTTTTATGAAGAAAGTGTTTACACACTGACATATGGCTTTATAACAATAGTTTAATTAGTTAGAAATAAGAGTTGTTTGCTGCGTAAAGTCACTAAATGCCATCAGATCTGAAAACTGAAATTTTTTAGGCTCGTTTGTTTATATTTATTACTTATGGCGTTTCAAGTGTTTTTGTCTAATTAAGGGCTTTTGACTATTCAGACAAAACGTAGCGAATTCTAATTAACACTTTGGAATAACAAAAAAGATTCCACGTACGTCAATAGGAAATATATTTTGTTTTCAGTTATGTTTTTTTTTTTATGAAGAAAGTGTTTACACACTGACATATGGCTTTATAACAATAGTTTAATTAGTTAGAAATAAGAGTTGTTTGCTGCGTAAAGTCACTAAATGCCATCAGATCTGAAAATTGAAATTTTTTAGGCTCGTTTGTTTATATTTATGACTTATGGCGTTTCAAGTGTTTTTGTCTAATTAAGGGCTTTTGACTATTCAGAAAAAACGTAGCGAATTCTAATTAACACTTTGGAATAACAAAAAAGATCCCACGTACGTCAATAGGAAATATATTTTGTTTACTGTTATGTTGTTTTTTTTTGTTTATGGAGAAAGTGTTTACACACTGACATATGGCCTTATAACAATAGTTTAATTAGTTAAAAATAAGAGTTGGTTGCTGCGTAAAGTCACTAAGTGCCGTCAGATCTGAAAATTAAATTTTTTAGGCTAGTTTGATTATATTTATGACTTATGGCGTGTCAAGTGTTTTTGACTAATTAAGGGCTTTTGACTATTCAGACAAAACGTAGCGAATTCTAATTAACACTTTGGAATAACAACAAAGATTCCACGTACGTCAATAGGAAATATATTTTGTTTTCAGTTATGTTTTTTTTTTATGAAGAAAGTGTTTACACACTGACATATGGCTTTATAACAATAGTTTAATTAGTTAGAAATAAGAGTTGTTTGCTGCGTAAAGTCACTAAATGCCATCAGATCTGAAAATTGAAATTTTTTAGGCTCGTTTGTTTATATTTATGACTTATGGCGTTTCAAGTGTTTTTGACTAATAAAGGGCTTTTGACTAATCAGACAAAACGTAGCGAATTTAGTTAACACCTTGGAATAACAACAAAGATCCCACGTACGTCAATAGGACATATATTTTGTTTACTGTTATGTTGTTTTTTTTTTTTTGTTTATGAAGAAAGTGTTTACAAACTTCCATATGGCTTTATAACAATAGTTTAGTTAGTTAAAAATAAGAGTTGTTTGCTGCGTAAAGTCACTAAGTGCCGTCAGATCTGAAAATTGAAATTTTTTTAGGCTCGTTTATTCATATTTATGTGGGATTTCTTTGTCTAGGGTTCCAATTAAAACTCGGTTAATTACTAGAACGTGTATATTAGCGTTTATTACATTTACATATACTTTTATATACGTGTTGTCAGTACCGCACTTCAAACTTGATTGTCGTTCGTCTCTTTTAACTAACTTGTGTTAGGCTCTCTTCGTCTAGTTCGGGTTGCCGGTCTAACTATTGCAGGGATGCAATTAGTGCAGTGTATAATTAAAAGGTATGTCCGCTTCTAGTTGTCCTACGTCCGTCTGTCAATCCCACATTTATGACTTATGGCGTTTCAAGTGTTTTTGTCTAATTAAGGGCTTTTGACTAATCAGACAAAACGTAGAGAATTTTAGTTAACACCTTGGAATAACAACAAAGATCCCACGTTCGTCAGTAGGAAATATATTTTGTTTACTGTTATGTTGTTTTTTTTTTTTTGTTTATGAAGAAAGTGTTTACAAACTGACATATGGCTTTATAACAATAGTTTAGTTAGTTAAAAATAAGAGTTGTTTGCTGCATAAAGTCACTAAGTGCCGTCAGATCTGAAAATTGAAATTTTTTAGGCTCGTTTATTCATATTTATGACTTATGGCGTTTCAAGTGTTTTTGTCTAATTAAGGGCTTTTGACTAATCAGACAAAACGTAGAGAATTTTAGTTAACACCTTGGAATAACAACAAAGATCCCACGTACGTCAATAGGAAATATATTTTGTTTACTGTTATGTTGTTTTTTTTTTGTTTATGAAGAAAGTGTTTACACACTGACATATGGCCTTATAACAATAGTTTAATTAGTTAAAAATAAGAGTTGGTTGCTGCGTAAAGTCACTAAGTGCCGTCAGATCTGAAAATTGAAATTTTTTAGGCTAGTTTGATTATATTTATGACTTATGGCGTGTCAAGTGTTTTTGACTAATTAAGGGCTTTTGACTATTCAGACAAACCGTAGCGAATTCTAATTAACACTTTGGAATAACAAAAAAGATTCCACGTACGTCAATAGGAAATATATTTTGTTTACTGTTATGTTGTTTTGTTTTTTTTGTTTATGAAGAAAGTGTTTACACACTGACTTATGGCTTTATAACAATAGTTTAGTTAGTTAAAAATAAGAGATGTTTGCTGCGTAAAGTCACTAAGTGCCGTCAGATCTGAAAATTGAAATTTTTTAGGCTCGTTTATTCATATTTATGACTTATGGCGTTTCAAGTGTTTTTGTCTAATTAAGGGCTTTTGACTAATCAGACAAAACGTAGAGAATTTTAGTTAACACCTTGGAATAACAACAAAGATCCCACGTACGTCAATAGGAAATATATTTTGTTTACTGTTATGTTGTTTTTTTTTGTTTATGAAGAAAGTGTTTACACACTGACATATGGCCTTATAACAATAGTTTAATTAGTTAAAAATAAGAGTTGTTTGCTGCGTAAAGTCACTAAGTGCCGTCAGATCTGAAAATTGAAATTTTTTAGGCTCGTTTGTTTATATTTATGACTTATGTGGTTTTTTTTTTTTGTTTATGAAGAAAGTGTTTACACACTGACATATGGCTTCATAACAATAGTTTAGTTAGTTAAAAATAAGAGTTGTTTGCTGCGTAAAGTCATTAAGTGCCGTCAGATCTGAAAATTGAAATTTTTTAGGCTCGTTTGTTTATATTTATGACTTATGGCGTTTCAAGTGTTTTTGTCTAATTAAGGGCTTTTAACTAATCAGACAAAGCGTAGCGAATTTTAGTTAACAACTTGGAATAACAACAAAGATCCCACGTACGTCAGTAGGAAATATATTTTGTTTACTGTTATGTTGTTTTTTTTTTTGTTTATGAAGAAAGTGTTTACACACTGACATATGTCTTTATAACAATAGTTTAATTAGTTAAAAATAAGAGTTGTTTGCTGCGTAAAGTCACTAAGTGCCGTCTGATCTGAAAATTGAAATTTTTAGGCTCGTTTGTTTATATTTATGACTTATGTTGTTTTTTTTTTTTTTGTTTATGAAGAAAGTGTTTACACACTGACATATGGCTTCATAACAATAGTTTAGTTAGTTAAAAATAAGAGTTGTTTGCTGCGTAAAGTCATTAAGTGCCGTCAGATCTGAAAATTGAAATTTTTTAGGCTCGTTTGTTTATATTTATGACTTATGGCGTTTCAAGTGTTTTTGTCTAATTAAGGGCTTTTAACTAATCAGACAAAGCGTAGCGAATTTTAGTTAACAACTTGGAATAACAACAAAGATCCCACGTACGTCAGTAGGAAATATATTTTGTTTACTGTTATGTTGTTTTTTTTTTTGTTTATGAAGAAAGTGTTTACACACTGACATATGTCTTTATAACAATAGTTTAATTAGTTAAAAATAAGAGTTGTTTGCTGCGTAAAGTCACTAAGTGCCGTCTGATCTGAAAATTGAAATTTTTAGGCTCGTTTGTTTATATTTATGACTTATGTTGTTTTTTTTTTTTTTGTTTATGAAGAAAGTGTTTACACACTGACATATGGCTTCATAACAATAGTTTAATTAGTTAAAAATAAGAGTTGTTTGCTGCGTAAAGTCACTAAGTGCCGTCTGATCTGAAAATTGAAATTTTTAGGCTCGTTTGTTTATATTTATGACTTATGTTGTTTTTTTTTTTTTTTGTTTATGAAGAAAGTGTTTACACACTGACATATGGCTTCATAACAATAGTTTAGTTAGTTAAAAATAAGAGTTGTTTGCTGCGTAAAGTCATTAAGTGCCGTCAGATCTGAAAATTGAAATTTTTTAGGCTCGTTTGTTTATATTTATGACTTATGGCGTTTCAAGTGTTTTTGTCTAATTAAGGGCTTTTAACTAATCAGACAAAGCGTAGCGAATTTTAGTTAACAACTTGGAATAACAACAAAGATCCCACGTACGTCAGTAGGAAATATATTTTGTTTACTGTTATGTTGTTTTTTTTTTTTGTTTATGAAGAAAGTGTTTACACACTGACATATGTCTTTATAACAATAGTTTAATTAGTTAAAAATAAGAGTTGTTTGCTGCGTAAAGTCATTAAGTGCCGTCAGATCTGAAAATTGAAATTTTTTAGGCTCGTTTGTTTATATTTATGACTTATGGCGTTTCAAGTGTTTTTGTCTAATTAAGGGCTTTTGACTAATCAGACAAAACGTAGCGAATTTTAGTTAACACCTTGGAATAACAGCAAAGATCCCACGTACGTCAGTAGGAAATATATTTTGTTTACTGTTATGTTGTTTTTTTTTTTTGTTTATGAAGAAAGTGTTTACAAACTGACATATGGCTTTATAACAATAGTTTAGTTAGTTAAAAATAAGAGTTGTTTGCTGCGTAAAGTCACTAAGTGCCGTCTGATCTGAAAATTGAAATTTTTAGGCTCGTTTGTTTATATTTATGACTTATGGCGTTTCAAGTGTTTTTGTCTAATTAAGGGCTTTTGACTAATCAGACAAAACGTAGCGAATTTTAGTTAACACCTTGGAATAACAGCAAAGATCCCACGTACGTCAGTAGGAAATATATTTTGTTTACTGTTATGTTGTTTTTTTTTTTTGTTTATGAAGAAAGTGTTTACAAACTGACATATGGCTTTATAACAATAGTTTAGTTAGTTAAAAATAAGAGTTGTTTGCTGCGTAAAGTCACTAAGTGCCGTCAGATCTGAAAATTGAAATTTTTTAGGCTCGTTTATTCATATTTATGACTTATGGCGTTTCAAGTGTTTTTGTCTAATTAAGGGCTTTTGACTAATCAGACAAAACGTAGAGAATTTTAGTTAACACCTTGGAATAACAACAAAGATCCCACGTACGTCAGTAGGAAATATATTTTGTTTACTGTTATGTTGTTTTTTTTTTTTGTTTATGAAGAAAGTGTTTACAAACTGACATATGGCTTTATAACAATAGTTTAGTTAGTTAAAAATAAGAGTTGTTTGCTGCGTAAAGTCACTAAGTGCCGTCAGATCTGAAAATTGAAATTTTTTAGGCTCGTTTATTCATATTTATGACTTATGGCGTTTCAAGTGTTTTTGTCTAATTAAGGGCTTTTGACTAATCAGACAAAACGTAGCGAATTTTAGTTAACACCTTGGAATAACAGCAAAGATCCCACGTACGTCAGTAGGAAATATATTTTGTTTACTGTTATGTTGTTTTTTTTTTTTGTTTATGAAGAATGTGTTTACAAACTGACATATGGCTTTATAACAATAGTTTAGTTAGTTAAAAATAAGAGTTGTTTGCTGCGTAAAGTCACTAAGTGCCGTCAGATCTGAAAATTGAAATTTTTTAGGCTCGTTTATTCATATTTATGACTTATGGCGTTTCAAGTGTTTTTGTCTAATTAAGGGCTTTTGACTAATCAGACAAAACGTAGAGAATTTTAGTTAACACCTTGGAATAACAACAAGGATCCCACGTACGTCAGTAGGAAATATATTTTGTTTACTGTTATGTTGTTTTTTTTTTTGTTTATGAAGAAAGTGTTTACACACTGACATATGGCTTCATAACAATAGTTTAGTTAGTTAAAAATAAGAGTTGTTTGCTGCGTAAAGTCACTAAGTGCCGTCAGATCTGAAAATTGAAATTTTTTAGGCTCGTTTATTCATATTTATGACTTATGGCGTTTCAAGTGTTTTTGTCTAATTAAGGGCTTTTGACTAATCAGACAAAACGTAGAGAATTTTAGTTAACACCTTGGAATAACAACAAAGATCCCACGTACGTCAGTAGGAAATATATTTTGTTTACTGTTATGTTGTTTTTTTTTTTTGTTTATGAAGAAAGTGTTTACAAACTGACATATGGCTTTATAACAATAGTTTAGTTAGTTAAAAATAAGAGTTGTTTGCTGCGTAAAGTCACTAAGTGCCGTCAGATCTGAAAATTGAAATTTTTTAGGCTCGTTTATTCATATTTATGACTTATGGCGTTTCAAGTGTTTTTGTCTAATTAAGGGCTTTTGACTAATCAGACAAAACGTAGCGAATTTTAGTTAACACCTTGGAATAACAGCAAAGATCCCACGTACGTCAGTAGGAAATATATTTTGTTTACTGTTATGTTGTTTTTTTTTTTTGTTTATGAAGAAAGTGTTTACAAACTGACATATGGCTTTATAACAATAGTTTAGTTAGTTAAAAATAAGAGTTGTTTGCTGCGTAAAGTCACTAAGTGCCGTCAGATCTGAAAATTGAAATTTTTTAGGCTCGTTTGTTTATATTTATTACTTATGGCGTTTCAAGTGTTTTTGTCTAATTAAGGGCTTTTGACTAATCAGACAAAACGTAGCGAATTTTAGTTAACACCTTGGAATAACAGCAAAGATCCCACGTACGTCAGTAGGAAATATATTTTGTTTACTGTTATGTTGTTTTTTTTTTTTGTTTATGAAGAAAGTGTTTACAAACTGACATATGGCTTTATAACAATAGTTTAGTTAGTTAAAAATAAGAGTTGTTTGCTGCGTAAAGTCACTAAGTGCCGTCAGATCTGAAAATTGAAATTTTTTAGGCTCGTTTATTCATATTTATGACTTATGGCGTTTCAAGTGTTTTTGTCTAATTAAGGGCTTTTGACTAATCAGACAAAACGTAGCGAATTTTAGTTAACACCTTGGAATAACAGCAAAGATCCCACGTACGTCAGTAGGAAATATATTTTGTTTACTGTTATGTTGTTTTTTTTTTTTTGTTTATGAAGAAAGTGTTTACAAACTGACATATGGCTTTATAACAATAGTTTAGTTAGTTAAAAATAAGAGTTGTTTGCTGCGTAAAGTCACTAAGTGCCGTCAGATCTGAAAATTGAAATTTTTAGGCTCGTTTGTTTATATTTATGACTTATGGCGTTTCAAGTGTTTTTGTCTAATTAAGGGCTTTTGACTAATCAGACAAAACGTATCGAATTTTAGTTAACACCTTGGAATAACAGCAAAGATCCCACGTACGTCAGTAGAAAAAATATATTTTGTTTACTGTTATGTTGTTTTTTTTTTTTGTTTATGAAGAAAGTGTTTACAAACTGACATATGGCTTTATAACAATAGTTTAGTTAGTTAAAAATAAGAGTTGTTTGCTGCGTAAAGTCACTAAGTGCCGTCAGATCTGAAAATTGAAATTTTTTAGGCTCGTTTATTCATATGTATGACTTATGGCGTTTCAAGTTTTTTTGTCTAATTAAGGGCTTTTGACTAATCAGACAAAACGTAGAGAATTTTAGTTAACACCTTGGAATAACAACAAAGATCCCACGTACGTCAGTAGGAAATATATTTTGTTTACTGTTATGTTGTTTTTTTTTTTTTGTTTATGAAGAAAGTGTTTACAAACTGACATATGGCTTTATAACAATAGTTTAGTTAGTTAAAAATAAGAGTTGTTTGCTGCGTAAAGTCACTAAGTGCCGTCAGATCTGAAAATTGAAATTTTTTAGGCTCGTTTATTCATATTTATGACTTATGGCGTTTCAAGTGTTTTTGTCTAATTAAGGGCTTTTGACTAATCAGACAAAACGTAGAGAATTTTAGTTAACACCTTGGAATAACAACAAAGATCCCACGTACGTCAATAGGAAATATATTTTGTTTACTGTTATGTTGTTTTTTTTTGTTTATGAAGAAAGTGTTTACACACTGACATATGGCCTTATAACAATAGTTTAATTAGTTAAAAATAAGAGTTGGTTGCTGCGTAAAGTCACTAAGTGCCGTCAGATCTGTAAATTGAAATTTTTTATGCTAGTTTGATTATATTTATGACTTATGGCGTGTCAAGTGTTTTTGACTAATTAAGGGCTTTTGACTATTCAGACAAAACGTAGCGAATTCTAATTAACACTTTGGAATAACAAAAAAGATTCCACGTACGTCAATAGGAAATATATTTTGTTTTCAGTTATGTTTTTTTTTATGAAGAAAGTGTTTACACACTGACATATGGCTTTATAACAATAGTTTAATTAGTTAGAAATAAGAGTTGTTTGCTGCGTAAAGTCACTAAATGCCATCAGATCTGAAAATTGAAATTTTTTAGGCTCGTTTGTTTATATTTATGACTTATGGCGTTTCAAGTGTTTTTGTCTAATTAAGGGCTTTTGACTATTCAGAAAAAACGTAGCGAATTCTAATTAACACTTTGGAATAACAAAAAAGATCCCACGTACGTCAATAGGAAATATATTTTGTTTACTGTTATGTTGTTTTTTTTTTGTTTATGGAGAAAGTGTTTACACACTGACATATGGCCTTATAACAATAGTTTAATTAGTTAAAAATAAGAGTTGGTTGCTGCGTAAAGTCACTAAGTGCCGTCAGATCTGAAAATTGAAATTTTTTAGGCTAGTTTGATTATATTTATGACTTATGGCGTGTCAAGTGTTTTTGACTAATTAAGGGCTTTTGACTATTCAGACAAAACGTAGCGAATTCTAATTAACACTTTGGAATAACAAAAAAGATTCCACGTACGTCAATAGGAAATATATTTTGTTTTCAGTTATGTTTTTTTTTTTTATGAAGAAAGTGTTTACACACTGACATATGGCTTTATAACAATAGTTTAATAAGTTAGAAATAAGAGTTGTTTGCTGCGTAAAGTCACTAAATGCCATCAGATCTGAAAATTGAAATTTTTTAGGCTCGTTTGTTTATATTTATGACTTATGGCGTTTCAAGTGTTTTTGACTAATAAAGGGCTTTTGACTAATCAGACAAAACGTAGCGAATTTAGTTAACACCTTGGAATAACAACAAAGATCCCACGTACGTCAATAGGACATATATTTTGTTTACTGTTATGTTGTTTTTTTTTTTTTGTTTATGAAGAAAGTGTTTACAAACTGACATATGGCTTTATAACAATAGTTTAGTTAGTTAAAAATAAGAGTTGTTTGCTGCGTAAAGTCACTAAGTGCCGTCAGATCTGAAAATTGAAATTTTTTAGGCTCGTTTATTCATATTTATGACTTATGGCGTTTCAAGTGTTTTTGTCTAATTAAGGGCTTTTGACTAATCAGACAAAACGTAGAGAATTTTAGTTAACACCTTGGAATAACAACAAAGATCCCACGTACGTCAGTAGGAAATATATTTTGTTTACTGTTATGTTGTTTTTTTTTTTTTTGTTTATGAAGAAAGTGTTTACAAACTGACATATGGCTTTATAACAATAGTTTAGTTAGTTAAAAATAAGAGTTGTTTGCTGCGTAAAGTCACTAAGTGCCGTCAGATCTGAAAATTGAAATTTTTTAGGCTCGTTTATTCATATTTATGACTTATGGCGTTTCAAGTGTTTTTGTCTAATTAAGGGCTTTTGACTAATCAGACAAAACGTAGAGCATTTTAGTTAACACCTTGGAATAACAACAAAGATCCCACGTACGTCAATAGGAAATATATTTTGTTTACTGTTATGTTGTTTTTTTTGTTTATGAAGAAAGTGTTTACACACTGACATATGGCCTTATAACAATAGTTTAATTAGTTAAAAATAAGAGTTGGTTGCTGCGTAAAGTCACTAAGTGCCGTCAGATCTGAAAATTGAAATTTTTTAGGCTAGTTTGATTAAATTTATGACTTATGGCGTGTCAAGTGTTTTTGTCTAATTAAGGGCTTTTGACTAATCAGACAAAACGTAGCGAATTTTAGTTAACAACTTGGAATAACAACAAAGATCCCACGTACGTCAGTAGGAAATATATTTTGTTTACTGTTATGTTGTTTTTTTTTTTGTTTATGAAGAAAGTGTTTACAAACTGACATATGGCTTTATAACAATAGTTTAGTTAGTTAAAAATAAGAGTTGTTTGCTGCGTAAAGTCACTAAGTGCCGTCAGATCTGAAAATTGAAATTTTTTAGGCTCGTTTATTCATATTTATGACTTATGGCGTTTCAAGTGTTTTTGTCTAATTAAGGGCTTTTGACTAATCAGACAAAACGTAGAGAATTTTAGTTAACACCTTGGAATAACAACAAAGATCCCACGTACGTCAGTAGGAAATATATTTTGTTTACTGTTATGTTGTTTTTTTTTTTTGTTTATGAAGAAAGTGTTTACAAACTGACATATGGCTTTATAACAATAGTTTAGTTAGTTAAAAATAAGAGTTGTTTGCTGCGTAAAGTCACTAAGTGCCGTCAGATCTGAAAATTTAAATTTTTTAGGCTCGTTTATTCATATTTATGACTTATGGCGTTTCAAGTGTTTTTGTCTAATTAAGGGCTTTTGACTAATCAGACAAAACGTAGAGAATTTTAGTTAACACCTTGGAATAACAACAAAGATCCCACGTACGTCAATAGGAAATATATTTTGTTTACTGTTATGTTGTTTTTTTTTTGTTTATGAAGAAAGTGTTTACACACTGACATATGGCCTTATAACAATAGTTTAATTAGTTAAAAATAAGAGTTGGTTGCTGCGTAAAGTCACTAAGTGCCGTCAGATCTGAAAATTTAAATTTTTTAGGCTCGTTTATTCATATTTATGACTTATGGCGTGTCAAGTGTTTTTGACTAATTAAGGGCTTTTGACTATTCAGACAAAATGTAGCGAATTCTAATTAACACTTTGGAATAACAAAAAAGATTCCACGTACGTCAATAGGAAATATATTTTGTTTACTGTTATGTTGTTTTTTTTTTTTTGTTTATGAAGAAAGTGTTTACAAACTGACATATGGCTTTATAACAATAGTTTAGTTAGTTAAAAATAAGAGTTGTTTGCTGCGTAAAGTCACTAAGTGCCGTCAGATCTGAAAATTGAAATTTTTTAGGCTCGTTTATTCATATTTATGACTTATGGCGTGTCAAGTGTTTTTGACTAATTAAGGGCTTTTGACTATTCAGACAAAACGTAGCGAATTCTAATTAACACCTTGGAATAACAACAAAGATCCCACGTACGTCAGTAGGAAATATATTTTGTTTACTGTTATGTTGTTTTTTTTTTTTTTGTTTATGAAGAAAGTGTTTACACACTGACATATGGCTTTATAACAATAGTTTAATTAGTTAAAAATAAGAGTTGTTTGCTGCGTAAAGTCACTAAGTGCCGTCAGATCTGAAAATTGAAATTTTTTAGGCTCGTTTGTTTATATTTATGACTTATGGCGTTTCAAGTATTTTTGTCTAATTAGGGCTTTTGACTAATCAGGCAAAACGTAACGAATTTTAGTTAACACCTTTGAATAACAACAAAGATCCCACGTACGTCAATAGGAAATATATTTTGTTTACTGTTATGTTGTTTTTTTTTTTTTGTTTATGAAGAAAGTGTTTACACACTGACATATGGCTTTATAACAATAGTTTAATTAGTTAAAAATAAGAGTTGTTTGCTGCGTAAAGTCACTAAGTGCCGTCAGATCTGAAAATTGAAATTTTTTAGGCTCGTTTGTTTATATTTATGACTTATGGCGTTTCAAGTTTTTTTGACTAATTAAGGGCTTTTGACTATTCAGACAAAACGTAGCGAATTCTAACTAACACTTTGGAATAACAACAAAGATTCCACGTACGTCAATAGGAAATATATTTTGTTTTCAGTTATGTTTTTTTTTTTAATGAAGAAAGTGTTTACACACTGACATATGGCTTTGTAACAATAGTTTAATTAGTTAAAAATAAGAGTTGTTTGCTGCGTAAAGTCACTAAGTGCCGTCAGATCTAAAAATTGAAATTGTTTAGGCTCGTTTGTTTATATTTATGACTTATGGCGTTTCAAGTGTTTTTGTCTAATTAAGGGCTTTTGACTAATCTGACAAAACGTAGCGAATTTTAGTTAACACTTTGGAATAACAACAAAGATCCCACGTACGTCAATAGGAAATATATTTTGTTTACTGTTATGTTGTTTTTTTTTTTTTGTTTATGAAGAAAGTGTTTACATACTGACGTATGGCTTTATAACAATAGTTTAATTAGTTAAAAATAAGAGTTGTTTGCTGCGTAAAGTCACTAAGTGCCGTCAGATCTGAAAATTGAAATTTTTTAGGCTCGTTTGTTTATATTTATGACTTATGGCGTTTCAAGTGTTTTTGACTAATTAAGGGCTTTTGACTTATCAGACAAAACGAAGCGAATTTTAATTAACACTTTTGAATAACAACAAGGAGTCCACGTAGGTCAATAGGAAATATATTTTGTTTACTGTTATGTTGTTTTTTTTTTTTTTTTTATGAAGAAAGTGTTTACACATTGACGTATGGATTTATAACAATAGTTTAATTAGTTAAAAATAAGAGTTGTTTGCTGCGTAAAATCACTAAGTGCCGTCAGATCTGAAAATTGAAATTTTTTAGGCTCGTTTATTTATATTTATGACTTATGGCGTTTCAAGTGTTTTTGTCTAATTAAGGGCTTTTGACTCATCAGACAAAATGTAGCGAATTTTAATTAACGCTTTTGAATAACAACAAGGAGTCCACGTAGGTCAATAGGAAATATATTTTGTTTACTGTTATGTTGTTTTTTTTTTTTGTTTATGAAGAAAGTGTTTACACACTGACATATGGCTTTATAACAATAGTTTAGTTAGTTAAAAATAAGAGTTGTTTGCTGCGTAAAATCACTAAGTGCCGTCAGATCTGAAAATTGAAATTTTTTAGGCTAGTTTGTTTATATTTATGACTTATGGCGTTTCAAGTGTTTTTGTCTAATTAAGGGCTTTTGACTAATCTGACAAAACGTAGCGAATTTTAGTTAACACTTTGGAATAACAACAAAGATCCCACGTACGTCAATAGGAAATATATTTTGTTTACTGTTATGTTGTTTTTTTTTTTTTTGTTTATGAAGAAAGTGTTTACATACTGACGTATGGCTTTATAACAATAGTTTAATTAGTTAAAAATAAGAGTTGTTTGCTGCGTAAAGTCACTAAGTGCCGTCAGATCTGAAAATTGAAATTTTTTAGGCTCGTTTGTTTATATTTATGACTTATGGCGTTTCAAGTGTTTTTGACTAATTAAGGGCTTTTGACTTATCAGACAAAACGAAGCGAATTTTAATTAACACTTTTGAATAACAACAAGGAGTCCACGTAGGTCAATAGGAAATATATTTTGTTTACTGTTATGTTGTTTTTTTTTTTTTTTTATGAAGAAAGTGTTTACACATTGACATATGGATTTATAACAATAGTTTAATTAGTTAAAAATAAGAGTTGTTTGCTGCGTAAAATCACTAAGTGCCGTCAGATCTGAAAATTGAAATTTTTTAGGCTAGTTTGTTTATATTTATGACTTATGGCGTTTCAAGTGTTTTTGTCTAATTAAGGGCTTTTGACTAATCTGACAAAACGTAGCGAATTTTAGTTAACACCTTGGAATAACAACAAAGATCCCACGTACGTCAATAGGAAATATATTTTGTTTACTGTTATGTTGTTTTTTTTTGTTTATGAAGAAAGTGTTTACACACTGACATATGGCTTTATAACAATAGTTTAATTAGTTAAAAATAAGAGTTGTTTGCTGCGTAAAATCACTAAGTGCCGTCAGATCTGAAAATTGAAATTTTTTAGGCTCGTTTGTTTATATTTATGTGGGATTTCTTTGTCTAGGGTTCCAATTAAAACTCGGTTAATTACTAGAACGTGTATATTAGCGTTTATTACATTTACATATGTTTTATATACGTGTTGCCAGTACCGCACTTCAAACTTGATTGTCGTTCGTCTCTTTTAACTAACTTGTGTTAGGCTCTCTTCGTCTAGTTCGGGTTGCCGGTCTAACTATTGCAGGGATGCAATTAGTGCAGTGTATAATTAAAAGGTATGTCCGCTTCTAGTTGTCCTACGTCCGTCTGTCAATCCCACATTCGGCCATCCTGATGCTTCATTCGACTCGGATGAAGGATTCCATGGCTTCATGTACTCTGCCACCGTGTGCGTTATTCTCGGACCTTCGACGTCACCAACTTTATGTACAATATAGCGACCGTGATCTTGTTTCTCTTTTATTTTGTATGGTCCGAAAAATTTTTGTTTCAGTCGAAGTCCTGCTCCATACTGGGTGCGCTTAATTGCGACCAACTCTCCGACTTCATACTCTGTTGCTTTCCTGCGGTTCTTGTTGAAGTTTCTCATATTTTCCTTTTGTATGCGAGATATGTTTTCACGCCCTTCCTCCCGCACTGTGTTCCTCTCTGCCTCCAGCTCTTCTATAACTGAATCTTCTAACAACCTTCGAATGTCATGGTTTGCGTTAACGCGCATATCGACACCAGTTAAGAGTTTGAACGGGGAATGCTGGGTGCTTCGCGTCGGCGTGGAATTTATTAGTTGTTGAACTCTGTCTACGTGCTTATACCACAACTTGGGATTTTCGATGCAAAGCTTCGTCAACATTGGCATAACTACTTTATGGACCCTCTCCACTTGTCCGTTACCGCGTGGCACACCAGTGGTTATAACTAGATGCTGAATGTGCTGACTTCTACAGTAGTCTTCGAAAGCATTTGATGTAAAACCAGTCCCTCTATCCGTTATAATCCTGGATGGGTTTCCAAATATCGCCGATTGTTTCTCTAAACGATCTAACACTTCGTCGCTACCTGTGCTCTTGGTGGGGTAAAGCCAAACAAATTTAGAAAACGCGTCGATGATCACTAAAATATAGTTGTATCGCTTTTTTGTTTCTTCCATAGGACCGACGTGGTCTAGATGAAATGTCACAAGCGGTTTGTCCTCTTTATTGATGGGGTTTAGCATTCCTTCCTTTTTCCCGGCTTTGGCCTCCGCGACTAGGCATTCTACACAGCTTTTCACGACGTGTGTAACCTTGGGTGCTATATCGTAGATAAAGAAATCTCTCTCAACCAAATCTTGTGTCTTCTTGGATGCGTAATGTCCTTGTCTGTGAGCTATCTCGATGATTTCTCGTTCCATAGGTGCTGGTACTACCATAAATTCTTTAGCGAGATCTTTATGGATAATACCATGCTTTATATAAAAATCGTGATAATTTTCATGTTCCAAAACTTTCCGTATCGCTGCCAGCTTGTCATCCTTAAGCTGTTCTTCCTGTATTCTGTGTCGTAAACTATCAGTCATCATTAGACAATGCATACGGCTTAACGCATCCACATGCCTCATCTGTTTTCCTGAACGGTGCTCTATCTCATATTGGTAATCCTGAAGGTACATAGCCCAACGCGAAATTCGTAAGGGTACTTCTTGTCTTTTCATTGTAAGCGCAAACGCGTTACAATCCGTAATGATCTTAAATTTGATTCCCATTAAGTATACCCTCCACTTTTTGAGCGCTGCTACGATGGCTAAAACTTCCAATTCATATGAGTGGTATTTCTGTTCCGCGGTTGTAGTCTTCCTGCTCATGTATTCGATGGGATGCAGACATCTATCCTGCGAGTCTCTTTGCAGCAAGACTGCGCCATATCCCTGCATAGAAGCATCCGTGTGTATTTCCGTTTGCAATGCTGGATCGAATAGTCGGAGTACTGGTGGATTCACCAACGCAGTCTTTAATTGTTGGACTGAGGCTATTTGCTCGTTTTCCATTCGAAACTCTGCATGATTTCCCAAAAGATCAGTCAATGGTTTAGCCACCAGCGAATAGTTCGGAATGAAACGCCTAAAATACGAGGTGAGTCCCAAAAAGCGTTGCAACGTTTTAATGTCAGTCGGAACAGGGAAATTCTGTACTGCCTGAGTCTTTTCCTGCGACGGTGTTATAGTTGATGCCTCAACAACGTAGCCCAAGAAAGTAACTCGCCTCTTCAATATTTGGCATTTTTCCCACTTTATTTGTAACCCGTACAACTCTGCTGTCTCCAACACGCTTTTCAGACTAGTCAACCCATCCTCCACACTCTTTGAAGGAATAATTATGTCGTCCATGTATACAATAATTGTTTTATTGCGGATAAGCTCTCCTAACACCGCATGAATATATCTCGTGAAAACTGCTGGGGAGTTACAAATACCGAATGGAGCATATAGAAACTCATATTGCCCATTGTGTGTGACAAAAGCCGTATACTTCCGTGACGCAATGTCTAATGGTACATGGAAAAATCCGTTACGAAGATCTAATGTTGTGTAGAAAGTTGCCGATTGAAGTCTTTGCAGCACGTCGTCAATCAACGGCATGGGGAAGTTGTCGCGTATAATTTTTCCATTTAATTTACGATAATCGCAGCACAATCGTTTTGTACCATCTTTCTTTGAAACGAGAACTATCGGTGACGCATACTCGGATGTGCTGGCCTGGATAATATTGTCGGCTAACCACTCCTCAATTTGTTTTTCGACAACGGCTTGATCTGCATAGGACAGTCGGCGCGGTCTTTGGTAAATGGGCACTTCATCCGACAAAATAATCTTCATCTCAATTGGCGATGGTTTTTCCTTCGCACATCTGTAGTTTGTAATCAGACCTAGTACACTTGCTTTTGTATCGGGTTGTAAATGATCAAGCTCACACTGTGGCTCTACGCTCACGCTAACCCCAATTTGCAACATTGCCTCAACCTCTTTCTCCAATTCGCCTATATTCGCTTCCTTACTCACAACTAATTTCTTGCTAACTGGTGTTTTCTCTCTATTATCGAGTTCCTGAGTTGCAATTCTTTTCTTTAAAAATCTTACACCTTCATCATTTATGGCTATATCGACTTGACTCAAAATGTTTTTACCCAAGATAGCGTCGTACAAAATATCGCTCTCTTTAGTGACATGAAACTCGATGTCGACTTCGACTTCATCTAAACTCATACGCGCGGTGAAACATCCGATAGTTTTAATCATTTGTTACCGATGCCATACAAGGTTTTAATTTTTGGTTGTAGATCAACATATACAATGTTCACTAGAGTGTCGTATCTTATCGCGCAAATGTCACTACCCGTGTCTAAAAGAGCTGAAAATGTGTGCCCGTTGATTTCTAAATCTCTAAATAGGCATGTATCTCGCGCAACTGGCTTAATATTTGCTTGTTCTTTGTCGTCGGTAACTACATGAACCTTCTTGTTTTCGCTGTTTTCTTCAGTACGCGATGTCTGCTGCTTACAATCATTGGCTTTATGACCAACTTGACTACACTTAAAGCACCGAACAGCCGAACGAGTGCAATGCCTAGCCAGATGCCCTACTTTTCCACACTTAAAACACGCTTTGCTGCCGTGGGTTTCACTTTTGTCTGTATTTTTCCCTTGAGGTGGTTGTGGAACCGCTCTACTACCTAAACTTTGGAATTGTCCATGACATTTTTCATATACGCGCAAGTTCTCTTTTAAATCAGCTATAGTGAGAGCTTGGTAAAGAATTTGTTTATTGGATCTCGTATCGGGTATACCCTCAATAAAATATTCAATGATACTGGCATCATCCATATCTAGCATGCTTGCAATTTCCATCAGCGAGTACAAATATTCTAGAAAGCTTTCATTTGCCCTCTTACGTCTGTTCTTTAATCGGCGATGGATTTCATTTGCACTAAACTTAACTTCAAACTCTTCTTTAAGGATGGACTTTAACGAGTTCCAATCCTTAATTTCTCTCTGACTCCTAACAAATATTTTAGCCGCACCTTTAAGGAGTTGTTTTCCATAAATAAATGTTTGCAGGTCATTCCAATTAACAACAGCTGCATTACTCTCAAACTCTTGCAACCACTGATTAATGTCAGGTTGCCCACACCCTGAAAACGAAGACAGAGTATCCTCAATGTCTCGAAGACTAAAATAGCTATGAGTCGCATTGTTCAACCTATTCTGAAAACTTCCATCCGAATCTGAACTATCATCACCTTCTTCTCTGGAAAGGCCGAAGTGTTCTAAAAGCGTATCTTGGAGTTCACGTTTACGTCCCCTAGTTGATAGTCCTAACGATGTTAGTTTTTCCCTAAGACCGTTCAAGTTCAATGCTAAAATTTCGTTTACGTCCATGTCGACGTCTTTACAATAAATATGGTTTACAACTCAAGAGGTATATTATGTATTCAAATTGTATCAATACTTAAAATCACAAAAAAAAGATTTTCTTTCTTGTCAATATATTGGTTGTACTCAGAATTTCCTGTAGACAGGTTTTGTGAACTATTTCCGCGTAAATCGCAGTATAAATTTACGTACAAAGTGGAAAACCAGTAAATGTTTCCTTTATTTTCTTAAGTCAAAGGTTTACAAGAAAATCTGAGTGTTTATTAATTTAAAATTCAACTCTTGAATGAATTTGTTTTGAATCGATTTCAAAAATAACTTTGAGAAGTAAATTTTTTTTCGCTTTACTTTTAGACAAACTTAAACAGAAATGTTTTTTTTTCACTCAACTAAAAACTATTCGACAGCTCTAGTTTGATACAGTGCACTCAAATTGCTTGAATGTTTGTTTTATTTCAGCCCAAATTTACAAAATGTAATTAGTATATTTAAACGCGGTCAAAATTTATTTTGCTCAAATAGTGGCTTTTTCTGAACTGAAGCTCAATGTACTTATTTTGCAATTAAGATTTAATTTCTAAACTGTCGAAATTATGTATGATTATTTTAATCAATCGAATTATTTTACTCAAGACAGAATGTGTCTAAAACGTCATCAGACATACAAACTCCAATTTAACTTTGCTCACCAGAAATATCGAACAGTGCACATATTTGTATTACACAAAACGTACATATATTTATAACAACTTATCTGCAAATAACTCGAACAACTGCATTTAGTTTGATCTCGCCTGTAACGTCGCTGTAGCCAACTACTGTTTCGAACGCCTTCGTTCTGTTTCACTCAAACACGCATTAACTGACCTCAGCTCTGCTTTACTTCCACTCTTCCACTGCAATCGTAACCCTTCGTTACCTGGAACACAATGTGCCAGCTCAACTGTTCTCACTATCGAACCTCTGTCGACGCCACAATTTCCAATACACACTGCATTAAAACTTAGATCAAACCTTCCTCGCTATCAACTCGCAGACAATTCTGCCAAACGCAATTGAATTTCAAACTTATTCAAATCGCAACTTATACCAATTGTTTGATCTTTCTCTGCTGCTGCTGACAGAATTTTAATGTTCGCTGCTTACTCTTGCTGTTTCGCGCAACTGAGGCTTGGCTGCGCTCTGCTACTGCTCTAACGAGATCTCCACTGAATGACGCCGTTATTTGCCACGGTATAACCGTTTCTTCGTTCCGTTATTTTTCTGGCTCTTATTTCGGGTGGTTTAATTTGCATTTACTTACACACCACGATTTTCCCAAGTTTTCTGTGTAAAAGTTGATGCTTTTTACACAATCGAAGATGCGGTACTTTTCTCCTTCTGCTATGTGCGTTGCGATTTACCTCTGCCCTTGTTACAGTGCGCCCATATAATATGTGCATACATACACGTTCGCGTTTCTAATTTATGCAGCAATTTAACGATTGCACCGATTTTATTTTAGAAAAACTTTTTTAACTTGTATAACGACTGTAAAAAATTCCGGGCGAGCCCCCAATTGTGGGATTTCTTTGTCTAGGGTTCCAATTAAAACTCGGTTAATTACTAGAACGTGTATATTAGCGTTTATTACATTTACATATGTTTTATATACGTGTTGTCAGTACCGCACTTCAAACTTGATTGTCGTTCGTCTCTTTTAACTAACTTGTGTTAGGCTCTCTTCGTCTAGTTCGGGTTGCCGGTCTAACTATTGCAGGGATGCAATTAGTGCAGTGTATAATTAAAAGGTATGTCCGCTTCTAGTTGTCCTACGTCCGTCTGTCAATCCCACATTTATGACTTATGGCGTTTCAAGTGTTTTTGTCTAATTAAGGGCTTTTAACTAATCAGACAAAACGTAGCGAATTTTAGTTAACACCTTGGAATAACAACAAAGATCCCACGTACCTCAATAGGAAATATATTTTGTTTACTGTTATGTTGTTTTTTTTTTGTTTATGAAGAAAGTGTTTACACACTGACATATGGCTTTATAACAATAGTTTAGTTAGTTAAAAATAAGAGTTGTTTGCTGCGTAAAGTCACTAAGTGCCGTCAGATCTGAAAATTGAAATTTTTTAGGCTCGTTTGTTTATATTTATGACTTATGGCGTTTCAAGTGTTTTTCTCTAATTAAGGGCTTTTGACTAATCTGACAAAACGTAGCGAATTTTAGTTAATACCTTGGAATAACAACAAAGATCCCACGTACGTCAATAGGAAATATATTTTGTTTACTGTTATGTTGTTTTTTTGTTTATGAAGAAAGTGTTTCCACTCTGACATATGGCTTTATAACAATAGTTTAATTAGTTAAAAATAAGAGTTGTTTGCTGCGTAAAGTCACTAAGTGCCGTCAGATCTGAAAATTGAAATTTTTTAGGCTCGTTTATTTATATTTATGACTTATGGCGTTTCAAGTGTTTTTGTCTAATTAAGGGCTTTTGACTAATCTGACAAAACGTAGCGAATTTTAGTTAATACCTTGGAATAACAACAAAGATCCCACGTACGTCAATAGGAAATATATTTTGTTTACTGTTATGTTGTTTTTTTGTTTACGAAGAAAGTGTTTCCACTCTGACATATGGCTTTATAACAATAGTTTAATCAGTTAAAAATAAGAGTTGTTTGCTGCGCAAAGTCACTAAGTGCCGTCAGATCTGAAAATTGAAATTTTTTAGGCTAGTTTGATTATATTTGTGACTTATGGCGTGTCAAGTGTTTTTGACTAATTAAGGGCTTTTGACTAATCAGACAAAACGTAGCGAATTCTAATTAACACTTTGGAATAATAACAAAGATTCCACGTACGTCTATAGGAAATATATTTTGTTTTCAGTTATGTTTTTTTTTTTATGAAGAAAGTGTTTACACACTGACATATGGCTTTATAACAATAGTTTAATTAGTTAGAAATAAGAGTTGTTTGACGCGTAAAGTCACTAAATGCCGTCAGATCTGAACATTGAAATTTTTCAGGCTAGTTTGATTATATTTATGACTTATGGCGTTTCAAGCATTTTTGACTAATTAAGGGCTTTTGACTAATCAAATAAAACGTAGCGAACTTTAATTAACACTTTGGGATAACAACAAAGATCCCACGAGCGTCAATAGGAAATATATTTTGTTTTCAGTTATGATTTTTTTATGAAGAAAGTGTTTACACACTGACATATGGCTTTGTAACAATATTTTAATTAGTTAAAAATAAGAGTTGTTTGCTGCGTAAAATCACTAAATGCCGTCAGATCTGAACATTGAAATTTTTCAGGCTAGTTTGTTTATATTTATGACTTATGGCGTTTCAAGTGTTTTTGACAAATTAAGGGCTTTTGACTTATCAAACAAAACGTAGCGAACTCTAATTAACAATTTGGAATAACATAAAAGATTCCACGTACGTCAATAGGAAATATATTTTGTTTTCAGTTATGTTTTTTTTTTATGAAGAAAGTGTTTACACACTGACATATGGCTTTGTAACAATAGTTTAATTAGTTAAAAATAAGAGTTGTTTGCTGCGTAAAATCACTAAATGCCGTCAGATCTGAACATTGAAATTTTTCAGGCTAGTTTGTTTATATTTATGACTTATGGCGTTTCAAGTGTTTTTGACAAATTAAGGGCTTTTGACTTATCAAACAAAACGTAGCGAACTCTAATTAACAATTTGGAATAACATAAAAGATTCCACGTACGTCAATAGGAAATATATTTTGTTTTCAGTTATTTTTTTTTTATGAAGAAAGTGTTTACACACCGACATATGGCTTTGTAACAATAGTTTAATTAGTTAAAAATAAGAGTTGTTTGCTGCGTAAAGTCACTAAATGCCGTCAGATCTGAACATTGAAATTTTTCAGGCTAGTTTGTTTATATTTATGACTTATGGCGTTTCAAGTGTTTTTGACTAATTAAGAGCTTTTGACTATTCAGACAAAACGTAGCGAACTCTAATTAACAAAGATTCCACGTGCGTCAATAGGAAATATATTTTGTTTTCAGCTATGTTTTTTTTTTATGAAGGAAGTGTTTACACACTGACATATGGCTTTGTAACATTAGTTTAATTAGTTAGAAATCAGAGTTGTTTGCTGCGTAAAATCACTAAATCCCGTGAGATCTGAAAATGGAAATTTTTAGGCTAGTTTGATTATATTTATGACTTATGGCATTTCAAGTGTTTTTGACTAATTAAGGGCTTTTGACTAATCAGACAAAACCTAGCGATTTTAATTAACGCTTTGGGATAACAACAAAGATCCCACGTACGTCAATAGGAAATATATTTTGTTTACTGTTATGTTTTTTGTTTTTTTGTTTATGAAGAAAGTGTTTACACACTGACATTTGGCTTTATAACAATAGTTTAATTAGTTAGAAATAAGAGTTGTTTGCTGCGTAAAATCACTAAATCCCGTGAGATCTGAAAATGGAAATTTTTAGGCTAGTTTGATTATATTTATGACTTATGACATTTCAAGTGTTTTTGACTAATTAAGGGCTTTTGACTAATCAAATAAAACGTAGCGAACTTTAATTAACACTTTGGGATAACAACAAAGATCCCACGTATGTCAAAGGAAAATATATTTTGTTTTCAGTTATGTTTTTTTTTATGAAGAAAGTGTTTACACACTGACATATGGCTTTATAACAATAGTTTAATTAGTTAAAAATAAGAGTTGTTTGGTGCGTAAAATCACTAAATGCCGTGAGATCTTAAAATGGAAATTGTTTAGGCTAGTTTGATTATATTTATGACTTATGGCATTTTAAGTGTTTTTGACTAATTAAGGGCCTTTGACTAATCAGACAAAACGTAGCGAACTTTAATTAACACTTTGGGATAACAACAAAGATCCCACGTGTGTCAAAGGAAAATATATTTTGTTTTCAGTTATGTTTTTTTTTATGAAGAAAGTGTTTACACACTGACATTTGGCTTTATAACAATAGTTTAATTAGTTAGAAATAAGAGTTGTTTGCTGCGTAAAATCACTAAATCCCGTGAGATCTGAAAATGGAAATTTTTAGGCTAGTTTGATTATATTTATGACTTATGACATTTCAAGTGTTTTTGACTAATTAAGGGCTTTTGACTAATCAAATAAAACGTAGCGAACTTTAATTAACACTTTGGGATAACAACAAAGATCCCACGTATGTCAAAGGAAAATATATTTTGTTTTCAGTTATGTTTTTTTTTATGAAGAAAGTGTTTACACACTGACATATGGCTTTGTAACAATAGTTTAATTAGTTAAAAATAAGAGTTGTTTGCTGCGTAAAATCACTAAATCCCGTGAGATCTGAAAATGGAAATTTTTAGGCTAGTTTGATTATATTTATGACTTATGACATTTCAAGTGTTTTTGACTAATTAAGGGCTTTTGACTAATCAAATAAAACGTAGCGAACTTTAATTAACACTTTTGAATAACAACAAAGATTCTACGTACGTCAATAGGAAATATATTTTGTTTACTGTTGTGTTTTTATACTCAGTTGAGCAGAGCTCACAGAGTATATTAACTTTGATTGGATAACGGTTGGTTGTACAGGTATAAAGGAATCGAGATAGATATAGACTTCCATATATCAAAATCATCAGATTGAAAAAAAATTTGATTGAGCCATGTCCGTCCGTCCGTCGGTCCGTTAACACTATAACTTGAGTACATTTTGAGGTAATTTGATGAAATTTGGTATGAAGGTTCCTGAGCACTCACCTCAGACCTCTATTTAAAATGAACAGTATCGGACTATAACCACGCCCACTTTTTCGATATCGAAAATTTCGATAAACCGAAAAAGTGCGATAATTCATTACCAAAGACGGATAAAGTGATGAAACTTGGTAGGTGAGTTGAACTTATGACGCAGAATAGAAAAATAGTAAAATTTTGGACAATGGGCGTGGCACCGCCCACTTTTAAAAGAAGATATTTAAAAATTTTGCAAGCTGTAATTTGGTAGTCGTTAAAGATATCATGATGAAATTTGGCAGGAACGTTACTCCTATTACTATATGTATGCTTAAAAAAAATTTAAAAAATCGGAGAACGACCACGCCCACTTTTAAAACCAAATTTTTTTAAAGTAACATTTTAACAAAAAATTTAATATTTCCGTCTGTTAACACTATAACTTGAGTACATTTTGAGGTATCTTGATGAAATTTGGTATATAGGTTCCTGAGCACTCATCTCAGACCGCTATTTAAAATGAACAGTATCGGACTATAACCACGCCCACTTTTTCGATATCGAAAATTTCGATAAACCGAAAAAGTGCGATAATTCACTACCAAAGACGGATAAAGTGATAAAACTTGGTAGGTGAGTTCAACTTATGACGCAGAATAGAAAATTAGTAAAATGTTGGACAATGGGCGTGGCAGCGTCCGCTTTTAAAAGACGGTAATTAAAAAACTTGCAAGCTGTAATTTGGCAGTCATTGAAGATATCATGATGAAATTTGGCAGGAACGTTACTCCTATTACTATATGTTTGCTTAATAAAAACAAATTTTTTTTTAAAGTCAAATTTTAACAAAAATTTTTATATCTTTACAGTATATAAGTAAATTATGTCAACATTCAAGTCCAGTAATGATATGGTGCAGCAAAATGCAAGAATAAAAGAAACTTTCAAAATGGGCCTGGCTCCGCCCTTTTTCATTTAATTTGTCTAGAATACTTTTAATGCCATAAGTCGAACAAACATTTACCAATCCTTGTGAAATTTTGTAGGGGCTTAGCTTCTGAGACGATAACTTATTCCTGTGAAAAAGGGCGAAATCGGTTTGAAGCCACGCCCAGTTTTTATACACAGTCGACAGTCTGTCCTTCCGCTCGGCCGTTAACACGATAACTTGAGCAAAAATCGATATATCTTTACTAAACTTAGTTCACGTACTTATCTGAACTCACTTTGTATTGGTATACAAAATGACCGAAATCCGGCTATGACCACGCCCACTTTTTCGATATCGAAAATTACGAAAAATGAAAAAAATGCCATAATTCTATACCAAATACGAAAAAAGGGATGAAACATGGTAATGGGATTGGCTTATTGACGCAAAATATAACTTTAGAATAAACTTTGTAAAATGGGTGTGACACCTACCATATTAAGTAGAATAAAATGAAAAAGTTCTGCAGGGCGAAATAAAAAAACCCTTGAAATCTTGGCAGGTATTACATATATAAATAAATTAGCGGTATCCGACAGATGATGTTCTGGGTTACCCTGGTCCACATTTTGGTCGACATCTGGAAAACGCCTTCACATATACAACTACCACCATTCCCTCTTAAAAGCCTCATTAATACCTTTAATTTGATATCCATATCGTACAAACACATTCTAGAGTCACCGCTAGTCCACCTTTATGGCGATATCTCGAAAAGGCGTCCACCTACAGAACTAAGCCACACGCCCTTCTAAAATACTCATTAACACCTTTCATTTGATACCCATTTCGTACAAACAAAGCCTAGAGTCACCCCTGGTCCACCTTTATGGCGATATCTCGAAAAGGCGTCCAACTATAGAACTAAGGCCCAGTCCCTTTTAAAATACCCATTAACACCTTTCTTTTGATACCCATATTATACAAACGCATTCTAGAGTCACCCCTGATTCACCTTTATGCCGATATCTCGAAATGGCGACCACCTATACAACTGTAGCATTATGAGTCATGCCCACCTATGAAATACATTTGCGGCATTACGCATCATGAACTTCTATGCCAATGCATTTTTGTGAATCGACCACACGCAGTCATAGCATAATTATATTACAATATTATGCGACATAAATTACATTGACCCAACACAGCGGTAAGCCAACATCAATGGAATGCCGAATATGAAACCCTTGTCAGTTCACACCTTACTATTTTTTGCTCAGTCATTCACCCCGGTCAATACACTTGCCGATCGTTAATGTTAGTTTTTCACCAAAATATTTACACACAACTAATTTACATTGTTTACTTTGTTAATGTGAATTACCCAAATATTCACATACAAACATTCTACATGGTTCAAATAAATATCAATCTGCTGACTTTGCATACCATTTATGCAAATCTACATATTTTTAGTTCGTAAGTATTAGAATAATTATGAATGTATAGGTTAAGAAATTATGCATAAAAGGGAAAGAATTTCTTTTAATAAAGACAACTACTATCTGACTCCCAAAGTAAGCAAATATTTTATTTTTGAATATTTAAACCTTTTCATGGCGATCCTGCCAAACTAGATTAACTTGGCAAAACTGCTAAACAATCTAGTTGGAGGAAAATCCTCCAAGCTTGATCAGAAATTGGCAAAACTGCTAAAGATCTTGCTGGAGGAAAAGATCCTGAGAGATCTGGCTAAAAATCTGAAAGGTCCTGCCAAGTTTAAAAAAAATAGAAAATCTATTAAATGTACTTCCACAATATCGAGACATGTGCTTGAAGAAAAAACCGCTTGGAAAATATACTACTGAAGAAAAACAAACCCACCTTAAAAGTAAATTATTATTATGTTAATAAAGCTGTGGCAAAAAGTATGGTGGACAAAACGAAGGAGTTATTGACGGGTGCTCGAATGAACAAATATCACAATTGAAGGGAATGTCGGCGAGCATTAAGAAGTGTAATATAAATCGGCAACAAGGCAACTAATATTATATGACAGGATATAATGGGCAATACGACTGGCAGCGGATATTAAGTATATTTAAATAATTTAAAACTTAGAATAACTTGAGCGGCCCTGTGACCCTTAATCATTGGCAAAAATTATATTTTTGCCTAGCATTTTTTTGTACAATAGGAGATATTAAAAACAAAAAAAATATATATGTTAAGACTTAAAGAAAAAAAGGAATCTTTTTAAACATTGTTAAAAATTAAAGAATTGTTTGAGTAAATTGGAATGCCAGCTAAATACTGGGAACACCCCATTGCATGGAAAGATAAAGTAATTATAGATAAAGGAAAGGTAGACTACGAAAAACAATTGAAATGGTTAAAATCATTTTGGAAGACAATAGGAATGACTAGAGAATCTACAATAGAAGATGTTAAAACCCCTACAACAAGGGAAGAAGAAACAGCTAGGATGTTACGAATGGTCTTCCCAAACGAAAAATAAATTTTTAAAAATACAAAATTATAAATTTTAGAATTAAAGCGTATTAAGTCATATGATTGTTGATAAATAAATAAATAAATAAAAAAAAAAATGTACAAATTTTCGTTAATAATTTTTAAACATGGCATGGTGGAAAACCATATTAAATGGTATACTAATAGGTATCGCAGTATATGAAGTTGGTAACGAAAATAGCGAAAACAACCTTGAACCAAAGCGAGTATAGAAAGTAAAGAAGAAATTTCTGATAAATGGTTAACTATTTTTGTTTGTGTAACTATATTTTTGATTGTCGCAATTGCAATTTTAATAAAAAATTACATAAAAAACAAATTGAAACAATTAAATAATGTACAAAGAGTTTAAAGGAAATTTCAAATAGAGATGAATACATGGCAAGAAATCCATGATAAATTAAAGAAAAATTAAAAGCCGATAAATCATACAATTGCATAAACAAGAATATTACCATAAAAACAGAAACAATAGCAAAACATTTAAATATAATATTAGAAGCTCTAAATGTTGTAAAAGAATTGATCAGTAAAGTAAATCGCGGACTTACTAACGATCACCAAAAAGAAGCTCACCAAATTTTTTCAACAGTAAGGCATAAATTAGTATCTTCATTAGCAAGATATAACATTGAAATTCCCATACCAACTACGATAGAAGAAAATTTCGAAATTGACTTTAACTCCGTTCTAACCGAACCGTCAAGAAACCGTACCCCTTCACCTCCTTTGAGTCAAACTTCATCAGGTGAAGAACATAAACCACTGCATACACCATTCATAAAAGTTACAATGGCACAAACAGGAGTAGAATTTATCAAAACGGCCTCATCAGTGCTGCCAGAGTTTGATGGCAAGCCTGAAAATTTGCATAGCTTTTTAGATGCCCTTGATATCCTAGACCAAATCAAGGATATTCATGAAGCCTTAGCGATAACCATGATAAAGACCAAGCTAAAAGGCAAGAAATTTTATTAGCAACGAGACTACTATTGAACAAATTAAACTAAAATTGAGAATAGAAATAAAAGGCGAATCAGTAGAGGTTTTGACAGCAAAACTACTAAATATCCAACAGCGCAGCAAAACTGCAAAGCAGTATACTGCAGAAATAGAAAAGATAACTAGGTCATTGGAAGGAGCTTATATCTCGGACGGATTAAACCCAGACTTGGCAATGAGATATGCTACCCAAGCAGCAGTCAAAGCTATGTGTAAGAACTGCTCAAACGAAAAAGTGAAATTGATTATGCAGGCGGGAACGTTCACAACAATGAACGACGCAATCTCAAAGTTCATAAACAGCTGCACGGAAATCATAGGCAACTCGAACACAATTCTAAATATACGTCAACAAAACCAATACCGAAGTAATTTCCGTGGAGGTTACCAAGTTAACAGCTATGGAGGTTACCGAGGTAAGAGATTTAAACCACAGCCAAGATATAACAATAACTTTAGAGCGAATACTAACAATAATAACAATCCTCAAGGAAGATTGCAAAACCAAAATAGATCTTATAATCAAACACGCAATCAGACACGCAATGTACGTAGCTGTAATCAGCAGGAAAACCAGGAAACTCCACTTCAAAATCAGTAGATAAGAAAATATGTGTACTGAATCTACACTTAAATAGTTATATATCTACAAAAACGTCTTAAATAACTCAATTTCAAATTTTTTAGTAGATACTGGAGCAGATATCTCCATAATTAAAAAGAATCAAATAACTAATCGTGAAAAATAAATACAAAACAAATAACAGACTTAAGGGCATTGATCAAGGTATAACCAGTACATTAGGCACAATCAAAGCTGATTTAAAAGGCGATGACCTTTTAATTTATCATGAATTTCACGTCGTAGAAGACAACTATCCAATACCGTGCGATGGAATAATAGGTTTGGATTTTATAAAGAAATATAATTGTATTCTAGATTATGACAAAACAGAGGATAAACTAATCCTAAGACCATATGATTTTCCCCAAACCATCACAATGTATCTAACAAATTACCTAACTGCTAACACAATTACAATCCCTGCTAGATCTGAAGTCATTAGACAGGTAATAGTAAACACTGATAATAAATCCATCTTCATACCCCACCAACAACTGGCTGAAGGCATTTTTGTAGCAAACACAATCACAAATAAGGATCAAACTTTCGTCAGAATTATTAACACCACACATAAAAATACAACTATTCAAAATTACAAAATACATACTGAAAACTTAGATGTCTATAATTTAATTAAAACAAAAACACACAATAAACAGAGCAATTACACAGAAAAATTAAAAAGATTAACCAAAAATTTCCCAAAATTTGTCAATTCACAATTAACTTCATTATGCACAGAATTCATAGATATATTTGCACTAGAAACAGAACCAATTTCCACTAATAATTTTTATAAACAAAAACTACATATGAAAGATGACACACCAGTCTATATAAAAAACTATAGATTACCCGAGACATAAAAAGGAGAAATAAGTAAACATGTTAATAAATTGATTGCAGATGACATTATAGAACCTTCATTATCAGAGTACAACAGTCCAAATTTACTAGTACCTAAAAAATCACTACCAAGTAATACAGAGATGGAGACTGGTAGTTGACTACAGACAAGTAAACAAAAAACTAGCAGCGGAAAAATTCCCACTTCCAAGAATCCATGATATTTTAGACCAACTTGGAAGAGCAAAATATTTTTCATGCCTAGACCTTATGTCAGGTTTTCATCAAATATAATTACACCCAGACTCTAGATATATAACCTCATTCACAGCAGAAAATAGTACATATAGATTCAAAAGACTACCCTATGGATTAAAAGTAGCACCAAATTCACTACTAGCATATGCGGGCCTCAAACCATCCCAAGCATTTCTCTATATGGATGATTTAGTTGTATTAGAGTGTTCAGAAAAAACATATGCTGAAAAATTTAAAAGATGTTTTCTCGACTTGTAGAAAATACAATTGAAAATTACATCCAGATAAATGCCTATTTTTCAGCGAAGAAGTAACTTATTTAGGACATAAATGCACAAGCAAGGGAATACCACCTGACCCAAGCAAATTTGAAACAGTTCAAAACTACCCAACACCAAAAACAGCAGATGAAGTTAAAAGGTTCGTAGCGTTCTGCAACTATTACAGAAGATTTGTACCGAATTTCGCAGAGTACCCAAGAAAATTAACTAGGCTTTGCAAAAAGAATGTTTCCTTCGACTGGACAGAAGAATGTCAAAAAGCTTTTGTCTACTTAACCCTTTCGCTACGACTGTTAAACATGTGTACCACCGTTTTTTTAAATTTAAATTAAATCAAATTATGTATTGTAAATAGGTTAATAACGTACCAAACCGTATTTTAAAGTTTGTAGCTATTTAAAAAGAATGGGAATTCTCCGTTTAGCAACATGCTACAACGTCAACTGCTTTGAAAATATGGCATTTATTGCGCAATCCTCTAAGGAGTTGGATGTATTATTATTTAAAGTGATTCAAGTGATGGAAAATAATCTGTGAAAGTAGTTTTTCATAAATGCAAATTTTATTTCCTCTATATTTTGATTAGAGTAAGTATAAAAATTACTTTAATTTTCCGAATTTTTATAATATTTAGCTCTTGGTACCTTTATGTACCATCCGTATTTTACTTTTTACTTTAACGTTTTTTTTAATGAAAACTATTGCATAATGAATCCGGAAAAAATTGAGCGAATAATATTTGAAGATAATACTGATGAAGAAAGCTTGAGTGAATTTTCAGATGGAAGTGATGATGTTTACGAGCCACCAAGCCCAATTGATGAGCATTCAGTTACATCAGAAGAGTTTGGGAAGGTAGCATTTGGAGACGAAAGCGATGGAGAAAGTGATGATGACTCTTCTCCTGAAAAATACCTGAGGAAAACACTGGTATTACTTTATGGTCTGACAACCACGAATCATTCATACCAAGAAAAATTATCAGTACTTCGTGAAGGTGTTCAACATCGATACATCGCAATGCGACTGCTTTGGAAATTTTGAAGAAGTTATTTCCGAAATCCTTGCTAATGTACATTGCTCAGTGCACAAACGAAATATTAGATATCAATGAGAAATCGCAGCAAAAAAAAAAAAACCAAAATTTCTAAGAACTAATAGCGGTGAAATACAAGTAGTGTTAGGATGCATGGTTATTGTGTCTTACAACAGAGTTCCATCTATCGCGGATTATTGGTCAAAACATCCTTCTTTGGGTAATCCGTCATTAATATCTGCAATAGCACGAGATCGTTACCAAAATAATGAAAAATTTGTTTGAGTTCATCAGTTTAGTTTGTATTTTGTTATAGTTCAGACAGCCCTGCTGGGTCATATATGTACGACATAAACTACGGATGGTACATATGTGTACCAGGGCCCCCACCCTAGGTTCTTATTCTCAGAAAAAATATATTGATATATTTTGCCTTCTAATACATCCCTTAAATGAAATCAGTTCAAATTTGAATCATAACTCACGTATTCGAAAGCCCTAGCGAAAGGGTTAAAGGAAGCATTAATCAGCCCAAAACTTTTGCAGCACCCCGACTTCAATAAAGAATTCTGCATAACAACAGACGGTAGTGGTTATGCTTGCGGAGCAGTCCTCAGCCAAGGACACGATTGAAAACAGTTACCAATTGCTTACGCTTCTAGATCATTCACAAAAGGTCAAACAAAGCAAAAATAGAAAAAGAATTAGCAGCAATCCTTTGGGCCATAACCTTTTTCAGACCATATGTTTATGGCAGAAAATTCCTAATTAAAACCGACCATCGTCCTTTAACATACCTTTTCTCGATGAAGAGCCCTTCATCTAAGTTAACAAGAGTAACAAGTAAGACTTGAGTTAGAAGAATACGATTTCGAAATGGAGTATATTGCAGGTAAAGAAAAGCATGTAGCGGACGCATTGTCTCGCATTAACATTACAAATTTAAAACAAATGTCAGTGGAAGCATGCAAAATAATGAAAGCCACAACTAGATCAGCAGCTAAAGATATCAAAAATAATGTAAAAAGTGAAGAAAGTCACAGAGAGAAACCCAAAATATATGAAGCGCTAAATAAATTTGAAGTAATAAGACATGTAGGCTCATTTTCAATCCTCCGAAATTATATTTCAAAAAGGGAAAGAAAATTTGTAGCAATATGAATACAAGAAACCTAATTGTAGATGATAAAATTGACTTAGGACAATTCTTTATCAGGCTTGAAAAAGAAGCCGCCAATTTAGGACTTGAAAAGATACAGTTGTCCTTAGGGGACAAATTGTTTAAAAGTAATTATACTCGAGTAGGCAAATTTATTGAAACAGGAAATAGGGTTCTCAAAAAACTAACAATTGCACTAACCCCAGAAGTTATGTACGTGACTAATCCCGGGAAAATTAAAGAAATTCTGCAGAAATATCATGATGATCCTATTAATTGTGGCCACCCAGGAATAAATCGCATGGTAAAAAAAATCAAACATAGCTATAGCTGGAAAAATATGCGAGGTGACATAAAGAAATACGTAAATAACTGCATCCACTGCAAGAAAAATAAAATAAATAAGCATATAAAAGAGCCAATGACAATAACGGAGACACCTCCGAAGGCTTTTGATATAGTACAGATCGATACGGTCGGACCATTACCGAAATCGATAAATGATAAAGCTGTATTCGAGCACTACTGATTTATGGTTACATGAAAACAATCCTAACAGAAATGGGAACCGAATACAAAAATTGCTTATTCGAAGAACTATGCAAACTGTTAAAAATTGAGCATAAAACCTCAACACCATACCATCATCAAACTCTGGGCACCGTAGAACGCAGTCATAGAACGTTCAACGAATATGTACGTTCATACATATCCAGTGACAAAGATGATTGGGATGAATACCCCAAGTATTTCCCCTACTGCTACAACACGACCCCATCGACCGTACACGGGTATTGCCCTTACGAGCTTATATTTGCGAAAAATCCACCGACATACGAATTCTTAGATGAGAATAAAATAAGCCCAGTGTATAATCACGAAGCATATGATAAGGAAGTTAAATATAGACTTCAAATAGCACAACAAAGAGCTAGAAAGTTAGTGAAAGAAGCTAAAGAAAAACAAAAAGTTAATTATGATAAAAGTAGCAATAGCAATGAAATAAAAATAGATGATCTAGTATTAGTTAGAGAAGAAGCTAGCCATAAGCTAGACAGTAGATATAAAGGAAGGTATAAGGTAAACGAAATTGACAAAAATAACAATTTTACTTTAATACCACATAGAGAAGAAACTAGTAATAGGAACAATAAAGATAAGGAATTAATAATTCATAAGAATAGGCTTAAACACATTTGAAACACCTTTTGATAATTTAAAGCAAATAATCGTAAAATAAGCATTCCAATTTACTAGGTTATTTAATAAAAACTTCTAGAAACAAGCGGATTTTAGGTGGGTCGACACATTTAAAATCCGGCTGTGTAAAATAAGTAAAATATGGAAAATAAGTAAAATAAATAATAATAAGTAAAATAATCGTTAAATTTAAAAATTAAAAAAAAAAAAATTGTACAAAACATTGTTAGAAAAACAAAAAATTAATAAAATGTAAAAATAATAAAAGTATCAAGGTCAGCATATTAGAAACAAAGTACACAAACCCTTTCATTTTCATATCAAGTTACCAAAACATTCAAAACTCAAACAAAGAGTCTTACACAATTGTTCACACAATTACATAAGTCTCTTTTCCTAAGGCGGATGCTGTAGCATTATGCGTCATGCCCACCTATGCAATACATTTGCGGCATTACGCATCATGAACTTCTATGCCAATGTATTTTTGTGAACCGACCACACGCAATCATAGCATAATCATATTACTATATTATGCGACATAAATTACACTGACCCAACACAGCGGTAAGCCAACATCAATGGAATGCCAAATATGAAACCCTTGTCAGTTCACACCTTACTATTTTTGCTCAGTAACTCACCCCGGTCAATACAGTTGCCGATCGTCAATGTTAGTTTGTCACCAAAATATTTACACACAACTAATTACATTGTTTACTTTGTTAATGTGAATTACCCAAATATTCATATACAAACATTTTACATGGTCCATGAATTTGCATACTGTTTAGGGGAGCTGGCAATACACAATTTACCTGGCTGTGCTGGGACACGATTCAACTTTCCTTTCCTGGGAGTATATAGCTGTTGTGGATGCGGCGGTGGCGATGGCGATGTTATGATGGTATATGGCGGTGGTGGCAATGTGGATGGATGGCAATATAAGCTCACCTCGTTATTTATGGGAGGTTTGTTTGTAAATAAAACAACATTGAATTCACTCACTTTAATTATAATATTACAGGAATTATAAAGTCCTGTTTTTCCAGAGGGGTTAACAATTTCTTTAAATTTAATTTAATTTAAAAGAGAAAAAGAGATCACAACCGCGATGGTAAAAGAATTTCGAGAAGTATAAAAATAGATCAAAAAGTCAAAAAACAATAATAAATGTATGTATGTATGTACATAGTCCCATCTGTCAATCCATTGTTGGGGTTGCCAGAGAGGTGAAATACGCTTGCGTGTTAGCGTAAAATACAAACATTTCAAATTCTTAAATTTAATAAATATGTACGTAATATATGATATTACGTATTTGTACGTGCAAATAATTCAGAATGCGTACTTATACGTAAAAGGTACATATATCAATAAATTCAATATAAAATTCAGGTAAAGGTTTCCTTAAGCCTAATTTCTATTAAATAGAAGGGTTGGCTGTTGGCGACTACGACAGTCGCTCAAACATCGTCCCCGCCCTAGGCGCGTTCAGCGGCTAGAGCCTCCTGTAGCTCCTTAAGGGTCCGCAATGCATCTCGAACGAGGATTTGGGACACTCTTCCTCTAGCGTTGGCGGTTTGCAGCCCTTGTGCGGTGCATCGAATGGTGCGTCGTGCGATGCTGGGTGCTGCTGAGGGAATGTTGTTTCCCGGGCGAGAACGGGGTTGCCCGGTGGCGGCAGGGGGTGCCGGTACGGCGGATCTGCCAGGCCGGGGTGCCTGGATGGCGCGCTGGGCGCTTGGGGTAGCGTCCCGCCGATGGAGTAGGGAGTGATGTCGCGCTCCACAGATCCGGCATCTGTCGTACGAGCTGCACTCGCTGGTGATGTGAGATAATGCCAAGCAATTCAGGCAAAACTCATGGGCTCGTGCAAGCATCCATCTCTGGGGTGGTTTCATTTTTTTGAATATGACGCAGTTCCGAAGAGCGTGCTGACGGGTGCATATGCGGCACCGTCGGTAATCCGTTATTAGTGTCGAGCTGCGTGATTCATTGGCGCGGTTGGGAGCAACGATCTCCGACCGCACTGGTCTTCGGGACGACGACTGATTTGCACGATCCATAGCGATCTGTAATTACAGTTGTAAAAGTATTTTAGTGGAGAGAAATACTGATACAGGGGATTTCAGCTGGCATTATGTTGCAAAATACGACATATTAGTGACGGTGATGTGGTAAGAGTGGACAGAGGTAGTTTGAGAGTAGCTACGAATTCTCCGGGGTTGCCCGAGAGGGTGGGCTTTCAGCCTGAGGGAGGAAACAGAGCTTGACAAGTGGTCGTGTGAGGGTGCCGGTTTGAGTACGAACGTCAACAACACGTATATGGCCGTCAGGACCTGGATGTATTTTTTCAATACGTCCAAGGCGCCATTCAGTCGGGGGAAGTGAGTCGTCGTGAATGCAGACACACTCACCGACCTTGGGTTCGGGTTGTGGATTTTTCCACTTCTGCCTTTTCTGGAGATCCTTTAGGTAGTCTTCCTTCCACCTTTTGCTGAACTGATGCTGTAAACTTTTTACCCTGTCCCATCGGTTTATAAGAGATAAATCCGCGTGATCCACTTCAGGGATAGCGAGGAGGGGGCTACCTCGGAGAAAGTGGCCGGGGGTCAGCGCGGTAAACTCTGTGGGATCTTGGGATAAAGGTGAGATAGGACGAGAGTTTAATACGGCTTCAATTCTTACCAAGAGGGTGGTAAATTCTTCAAATGTGAACTTGTGGGCTCCTGCAGTCCTCTTGAAGTGCAGTTTGAAACTCTTCACTGCAGACTCCCACAAGCCGCCCATGTGGGGAGCTCCGGGCGGAATGAATTTCCAATTAATGCCCTGGGGAGAGTATTTTGCGATTACTTCTTGAGAGGCAGTTTTCATGAAGTCAACGAACTCTTTTTCCGTCGCTCTTTTAGCTCCAATAAACGTTTTGCCGTTGTCACTCATCATTGTGGCAGGGTATCCACGACGTCCGACGAAGCGAGCGAATGCTGCGAGAAAGGCATTTGTTGTTAGGTCCGAGCACAGCTCAAGGTGGACAGCTTTTGTCACGAAACAGACAAAAACGGCCACGTAGCCTTTCAGTAAGGTGTGAGACCTCAGCAAGGAGGCTTTTATTTGAAAAGGCCCCGCAAAGTCGACACCGGTAGTGGTGAAAGGCGGAGCATATGTGCATCGTTCCGGGGGCAAAGCCGCCATGATTTGCGATCGCATTTGCTGCTTGTGGAGGGTACAAGTTTTGCACTGATGTATGCATCTCTTTATGAGGGGTTTAAGTCGTGGAATATAGAGATCCTGTCTGAGGCATTGCTGCATGAGACGTATTTCGGCATGGAGAAGAAGTTCATGGAGGTACTGTATTTAGAGGACAGCGAATCTTGATTTTTCTGGGATAATAACGGGATGTTTTTCATTGTAAGTCAACGTCGAATGAACTAGTCTACCATGAACCCTGAGGAGCCCGTTTTCATCGAGGTATGGGTTGAGGGTTAGAAGAGAGCTTCTTTGATCAATGGGGTTTGCATTTTCCAAGCATGCTCTTTCGCGAGGAAAATATCGGGTTTGTGTTAACGTCACAAGTTTATCTTTCGCTTTGCGGAGATCTTCATGAGACAGAGAGGGAGTGTAAGCGGGTTTAATGCCTCGAATTCGGTCCTTGAGATTATTAATGAACCTGAAGGCATATGCCATGACCCTGAGGGCGCGAGGAAATGAGGAAAATCGATCCAATACATCGGGGTCATCTTCAGCTGAGTATAGTGCTTCGACTCGGCGCATTTCAGGCGGATTGATGCTGCGGGTAGATGGGTTTGGCCAAGCTTCGGGGGGCTGGGTCAGCCACGCAGGGCCATTCCACCACAGCGCAGAATTTGCCAAGTCCATGGGTTTGCATCCTCTAGTGCCCATGTCTGCTGGATTGTCGCGACTGCCTACATGCTTCCAGGAGGCGCTTCCGACGAGATCCATAATTTCAGCTGTTCGATTGGATACGAAAGTTTTCCAAGCGTGGGGAGGCTTTTCGAGCCATGCTAACACAATTTCCGAGTCAGACCACATGTAAAGATTTGTAAGAGAGAGCTCGAGATGGGATTGTACGACGGCGATTAGTCGGGCAAGGAGTAGAGCTGCACATAGTTTTAGTCTTGGAAGACTGGTAGTGCGAAGAGGGGCAACCTTGCCTTTAGCAACCAGAAGGTGGGACGATGTGGTGGCACCGTGGGTTGTTCGCAGATATATAGTGGCGCAATATGCCTTTTCTGACGCATCGCAGAAACCATGCAGTTCAACCTGCTGGTTCGGCATGTAGTCAACCCATCGAGGTATCTTTATATCTGAGATGTTGGGTAAATTTTTTGCGAACTGCGTCCATTTAATGAAGCGGAGGGGCTTCACTGGTTCATCCCAGCCAGTTCCGTCTATCCATAGCTCTTGGAGTAAAAGCTTGGCCTGAATCATAATCGGCGTAAGCCACCCTGCGGGGTCAAAAAGTTTTGCGACCGAGGAGAGAATTTGTCGTTTTGTATTAGCGGACGAGAGGGGTATTGAGTCCACTGTATACGAAAACGTGTCGGTCAGAGCGTTCCACTGTATGCCGAGAGTTTTGGTGTTGCTTGCTTCCTCGAATTCCAAAAGATTGGTATCTAGCAAGTCCTCTTCTTTGATGTTTTTTATTATACTGGGGTGATTGGCCGTTATTTTCCGTAATGGAAATCCTGCTGACGCTAACACTTGGATGACTTGGGAGAGAGATGTTTCAGCAGAGAGAATTTCATGGCTGCCAGAGAGAATGTCATCTACATATGATTCTTTCGTCAAAACAGGGACGGCTTTGGGGAAAGTTTCCTTTACATCTTTGGCCAGTTGGTGAAGAGTACGTATGGCGAGGTAGGGGGCACAGTTCACACCAAATGTGACTGTTTTCAGACGATAGTCTTTTATGGGGTCGCTCGGAGATGAGCGAAAGACGATCCTCTGATAGTCTCTGTCGTCTTCATGCATTATGATTTGACGATACATTTTTTCTACGTCTCCGTTAAAAACAAATTGGTAGGTACGCCACTTGAGAATCAGAAGCATCAGATCGGGCTGGAGGGTAGGGCCGGTATACAGAACGTCGTTGAGCGCATGTCCAGATGCCGACTTCTTTGAGGCGTTAAACACGACCCGCACCTTTGATGTCTTTTTCTCGGGTTTGACAACTGCGTGATGAGGAAGATAAAATGAGAGGCATTTTCCTCCGTCAAATTTTTCATAGGAGCCGGTTTCCTCCATATGATCGAGGGTGAGGTATTCTTCTAGAACACTATCATATTGAGTCTTTAAATCCCCTTTCTTCTGCAGACTTCTCTCCATTCCAAGAAACTGGCTTAGAGCTGAAGACCGAGAGTGGGATAATGAGATTGACTCTGGGAAGCTGGGTTTAAACGGCAGCCTTACGATATAACGACCGTTATCATCGCGTGAGGTTGTGGCTGCATAGAAATTTTCGCAAAACTCGTCTTCTGGGATTATTTGGGGTTTGGTGGGAACTTCCTCCAATTCCCAGAATTTACGCAATAGCGAGTGAAGATCTTCGTTCGACACTTCTGACACTTGCATGCAGAAAGCGTTTACCAACACAGGAGCTCTACCGCTCAGAATCCATCCAAAAATGATTTTCTGCGCTAGAAGATGGGGGGAAAGTTTCTCAACGCCATTTTGGATGATTTGCGGTATTACATCACTGCCTAGGACGAGATCTATTTGCGAGGGGGAGTGACAGTTCGAGTCTGCGAGGTTGAGGTGTGCCCATTTTGCTTGAAGCTCGCTAGTGAGCTTAAGCGAGGGGAGCATTTTTGTTAGCCGGGGTAATACTATTGCCTCTGCACTTATTCTGGTTTTGAAATCGGGGGATACCAAAGTCAGAGAGCACAATTTGTTTGAGGTCTGAACTACCTTGCCGCCCATCCCTGATATTTCAAATCTAGAGGGTTTGAATGGGAGCTTGAGTCTATCGTGAGCTCTGGTAGAGATAAAGGTTCGTTCAGATCCCTGATCCACAAGAGCTCGTAGTTTAAAAATTTCTCCTTTATGCTCTAAGGGAACGATAGACGTGGGTAAAATTATTTCACAATCGTTTTCGGAATAAAACGATTGCACTTGGCTTTTCTGCGAGCATGAAGGGCTTTCATCCAGAGCATTGGCTTGATCGGGAGTATTACCGGGTGAGGCTGTGGAATTCGTGGTCGTGGCTTGTGAGGCTGTCCTTTGCAATCGTGAGGGTTGTCTTTTCGGCACTTGAGATGTGTCTTCGTGAAGAACTGAGTTGTGCCGATCTTGACATTGATTGCAAGTTTGAGTACTGGAACAGTCTTTCAATATATGTGACTGAGAGAGGCAATTGAAACACATATTGTTTTCTCTCACAAACCTTCTGCGATCAGAGGTCGACAGCTTCTTAAATTTGAAGCAACTTATAAGGGGGTGAGATGAGGTTTTACACATAGCGCACTTGTACATTGTTCGCTGCTCTGTCATATGAGATTGGGTGTGGGAGGTCGATCTATTTTGAAAGGGATGCGACTGCTGGGGTTTGAATGGTGGCCTAGCTTGTGGGGTGGCTTTAAATTTATTTGGTCGCCATTGATCGACTCGCTCTACGACTTCATATCGAGTTGTGAGGAACTGGTCCATTTGGGACCAGTTAGGAATTTCTCTTCTTGAAGTCAGAGACTGCTCCCATAACGTGACTGTATTTTCAGGGAGTTTAGAGGTCACGAGATAAATAAGTATGGGGTCCCAGTTATCTGTGGAGACTTGTTGCGTGGCGAGAATTTGAAGGCAATTATTTACCGACGATTGCAACCTTTGAATGTCTTCACTGTTTTCCGTGGTGATCGTTTTTAAGTTCATTAGGGCCCGTATTTGATTATCTACGAGAACACGTCTGTTCTCGTATCGGGCCTTTAGGGCTTCCCACGCTAAGGCAAAGTTGTCATCAGTCAAGGGAAATTGGTTGACTATTTGAGCTGCCTTTCCTTGGGTTTTGTATCTGAGGTGATACAATTTTTGTGCTTGGGAGAGTTTGGGATGGTTAATATAAACGGCTGTGAACATGTCACGAAATGAGGGCCATTTTTCATAACCACCATAAAATATTTCGGTATCGCAGGGAGGGATTTTTAGCGAAATACCGGAATTATCGGGTGGACCTGTTGTGACGGTAGGGGGCGCAGGGGCACTTGCTTGTTTAAGCAACTGAAGCTGGTCTTCGATCTGGGCTTTCGTGTCTTCGTACGCTATGAGACAGGACCTGTATTTGCTATTAGCAGATGTTGGAAAATCTTCGGGCAGGTCCTGATCTGGGGTTTCGACAATCTTATCGAAGACTGTTTGGACTCTATTCCAAAATTTGTCTATATTGGCGTTTTTTATTTTGAGTGAGGACTCCGTGTTGTCTTGGAGCGACGTCGACCTAAACCGAGCACAATATTCCAAAAAATTGTCCGTTTCGGATGTAAATTTTTTGGGGGCAGACGAGATTTTAAATTTTTTAACTCCTTGAGTTTTGGAGCCACCTTTTTTGGTTTCATCGTCACTCATTTTTGAGCTTTGTTTTATGTCGCTTAGAGTTGAGAATTAACAAAAAATTTAACTTCAGAGAGAAAACTTTTTTTTTTTTTGAAGAGAGAGTATTTGCTTTTAACTATGTGAGGGAGTTACGTTTAAATATTCACGTTAAATAGCAAGAGAGAATACTTTTCAAAACCAAAAAAAGTTTTTTAGTTAAATTTATTTGAGGGGTTTGAGTATGTGTAAAACCTAATAGGGAGAGGGGGACAAATTTCCGAAGTAAAGAGGTTTTAATTAATTTGAAATTTGAGGGTATGACGAGACAAAGTTGACCACTGTGCCGCGGTGCACTGTATTTAATATGTATATATGCGTGAGGGTTAAATATACGTGGGAAAAATACAAATATATATATATGTAAATATGAGTAATTATTTTTTAAGATTTTCACTATCGATATTTTTGTGGACTGTATAAATGGGGATACAGAGTGAAATACTAAATTCGGGAAAATTTTTTAGCTTTACACAAGAGAGATATATTTTTCAAACGCTAGTGTACGCACTGAACCACTCTTGTACCACTGTATGAGATTTTGTTTCACCGCTTATGTCGCTTTCTTGTATACGCAAATGAGGAAACCGAGAAAATTTGCTTGCGTTTTTTTTTTTTTTTTTTTTTTTTATTAATTCAATGGGGAGAAATCAGAAGTTAGCAGAGGTTGTGCAATATATTTAATTAACGACAAGAGATATTTTAATTTAAATGAGGAAATTTTAAATTATTAAGAGATTTGTCGCATTAAAATATAAGGGGTGCTTTTAGCAAGTGTGCCCACTGTAGCTAACTACTGAGTTTTTCTTATTTTGCTTTGCACATATACCGTACTGAGTTTTGCAATATGGGGTTATTGCTATATGTATATATATATATATATATATATATATATATATATATATATACGAAATGGTATGTGCAATTTTAGTGGGAACTTGAGAAAATTTGGCGGGAAATGAGGATTATTGGCGGGAAATTCTAATCCTCGAAAATGAAAATTGCCTTGATTTTTCTCTTTTATGTATATTTTTTCCGTGATTAGGTTGTATTATATCTCATTTAATACTCACGGTTTACAAAAAGGGCGAAGGTACTTGCGTTTTTATTGCGCTGGTTTCCTTAGTGGCGTCGAAGGACCACTGTTTAGGGGAGCTGGCAATACACAATTTACCTGGCTGTGCTGGGACACGATTCAACTTTCCTTTCCTGGGAGTATATAGCTGTTGTGGATGCGGCGGTGGCGATGGCGATGTTATGATGGTATATGGCGGTGGTGGCAATGTGGATGGATGGCAATATAAGCTCACCTCGTTATTTATGGGAGGTTTGTTTGTAAATAAAACAACATTGAATTCACTCACTTTAATTATAATATTACAGGAATTATAAAGTCCTGTTTTTCCAGAGGGGTTAACAATTTCTTTAAATTTAATTTAATTTAAAAGAGAAAAAGAGATCACAACCGCGATGGTAAAAGAATTTCGAGAAGTATAAAAATAGATCAAAAAGTCAAAAAACAATAATAAATGTATGTATGTATGTACATAGTCCCATCTGTCAATCCATTGTTGGGGTTGCCAGAGAGGTGAAATACGCTTGCGTGTTAGCGTAAAATACAAACATTTCAAATTCTTAAATTTAATAAATATGTACGTAATATATGATATTACGTATTTGTACGTGCAAATAATTCAGAATGCGTACTTATACGTAAAAGGTACATATATCAATAAATTCAATATAAAATTCAGGTAAATTCAGGTTTAGGTTTCCTTAAGCCTAATTTCTATTAAATAGAAGGGTTGGCTGTTGGCGACTACGACAGTCGCTCAAACACATACCATTAATACAAATCTACATATATGCATACCACGAATACAAATCTACATATATGCATACCATTTATGCAAATCTACATATTTTTAGTTCGTAAGTATTAGAATAATTATGAATGTATAGGTTAAGAAATTATGTGTAAAAGGGAAAGAATTTCTTTTAATAAAGACAACTACTATCTGACTCCCAAAGTGAGCAAATATTTTATTTTTGAATATTTAAACCTTTTCACAACTACAACCTTACTTACTTACTTAATTGGCGCTTAACCGTCTAAACGGTTATGGCCGTCCAACAAGGCGCGCCAGTCGCTCCTTCGCTCCGCCAACCGGCGCCAATTGGTCACACCAAGGGAGTTTAAATCGTTTTCCACCTGGTCCTTCCAACGGAGTGGGGGCCGCCCTCTACCTCTGCTTCCATAGGCGGGTTCCGATAGAAACACTTTCTTGGCCGGAGCATCATCTTTCATTCGCATAACATGGCCTAGCCAGCGCAGCCGCTGCGTTTTAATTCGCTGGACTATGTTGATGTCTGCGTATAGCTCGTACAGCTCATCATTAAATCTTCTTCGGTACTCGCCATCGCCAACGCGTAGAGGTCCATAAATCTTTCGAAGAACTTTTCTCTCGAACACTCCCAAAGCCGCTTCATCTGCTGTTGTCATGGTCCATGCTTCTGCCCCATATATCAGGACGGGTACGATAAGTGACTTGTAGAGTATGATTTTCGTTCGCCGAGAGAGGACTTTACTTTTCAATTGCCTACCTAGTCCAAAGTAGCATTTATTGGCAAGATTGATTCTTCACTCGATTTCAGTGCTGATGTTGTTGCTAATGTTGATGCTGGTTCCCAAATAAACGAAGTCTTTTACTATTTCGAAATTATGGCTGCCAACAGTAGCGTGGTTGCCAAGGCGCATATGCGCTTACTCTTTGCTCGATGACAGCAGGTACTTCGTTTTGTCCTCATTCACCATCAAACCCATCTTTACCGCTTCTTTTTCCAGCTTGGAGTAAGCAGAACTAACAGCGCGGGTGTTTAGGCCGATGATATCAATGTCATCAGCATATGCCAGTAATTGCACGCTTTTATAGTATATTGTTCCAGTGCGGTTAAGTTCTGCAGCTAGTATAATTTTCTCCAGCATCAAATTAAAGAAATCGCACGATAGGGGGTCACCCTGTCTGAAACCTCGTTTAGTTTCGAACGGCTCGGAGAGGTCCTTCCCAATTCTGACTGAGCTGATGGTGTTGCTCAACGTCATTTTGCACAGCCGTATAAGTTTTGCGGGGAAACCAAATTCAGACATAGCGGCATATAGGCAGCTCCTTTTCGTGCTGTCGAAGGCGGCTTTAAAGTCGACGAAGAGGTGGTGTGTGTCGATTCTCTTTTCACGGGTTTTTTCCAAGATTTGGCGCATTGTGAAAATCTGGTCGATGGTAGATTTACCAGGTCTGAAGCCGCACTGATAAGGTCCAATCAGCCGGTTCACGGTGGGCTTCAATCTTTCGCACAATACACTTGAAAGGACCTTATATGCGATATTAAGAAGGCTGATTCCACGATAGTTAGTGCATTTTGCAGTATTCCCCTTCTTGTGGACTGGGCAAAGAACACTTAGATTCCAACCGTCGGGCATGCTTTCGTCCGCCCATATTTTGCTAAGAAGCTGCTGCATGCGCCTTACCAACTCCTCGCCGCCGAACTTGAATAGCTCCGCAGGAAATCCATCAGCGCCCACGGCCTTGTTGTTTTTCAATCTGGTTATTGCTATTCTAACTTCGTCATAATCGGGCGGGGGGACATATATTCCATCATCATCGATTGCGGGATCGGGTTCTTCATCTCTGCGCGGTGAATTGCTGCCTCCATTTAGGAGAGCAGAGAAGTGTTCCCTCCATAATCTAAGCACTCTCTGGACATCAGTTACAAGGTCCCCGTTTTCATTCCTACAGGAGTTTCACAACTACAACCACTCCCTTTTAAAACCCTCATTAATACCTTTAATTTGATACCCATGTCGTACAAGCATATTCTAGAGTCACCCCTGGTCCACCTTTATGGCGATATCTCGCAAAGGCGTCCACCTATAGAACTAAGCCCCACGCCCTTTTGATACACTGATTAACACCTTTCGTTTGATACTCATATTATACAAACGCATTCTAGGGTCACCCCTGGTCCACCTATATGGCGATATCTCGAAACGGCGTCCACTTATGGAACTAAGGATCCTCCATTTTAAAATACTCATTATGACCATTCATTTGATACCCATATCGTACAATAATACCTAATACCTTTAATTTGATACCCATATCGTACAAACACATTCTAGAGTCAACCCTGGTCCACCTTTATGGCGATATCTCGAAAAGGCGTCCACCTATAGAACTAAGGCCCACTCCCTTTTAAAATGCTCATTAGCCCCTTTCATTTGATACCCATATTGTACAAACGCATTCTAGAGTCACCCCTGGTCCATCTTTATGGCGATATATCGAAAAGGCGTCCACCTATAGAACTAAGCCCCACGCTCTTTTGAAATACTCATTAACATCTTTCGTTTGATACCCATATTGTACAAACGCATTCTAGAGTCACTCCTGGTCCAACTTTATGGCGATAGCTCGAAAAGGCGTCCTATTTGTACAAACACATTCTAGAGTCACCCCTGGTCCATCTTTATGGCGATATCTCGAAAAGGCGTCCACCTATAGAACTAAGCCCCATCGAAATACTCATTGACACCTTTCGTTTGATACCCATATTGTACAAACGCATTCTAGAGTCATTCCTGGTCCACCTTTATGGCGATAGCTCGAAAAGGCGTCCACCTATAGAACTAAGGCCCACTCCCTTTTAAAATGCTCATTAACGCCTTTCATTTGATACCCATATCGTACAAACAAATTCTAGGGTCACCTCTGGTCCACCTTTATGGCGATATCTCGAAACGGTGTCCACATATGGATTTAAGGATCACT